>NC_140933.1:179805239-180312739 GCF_014529385.1 Adiantum capillus-veneris | reverse complement strand
GTCACTTCTATGACCAACTTAGCAGGTCCAATACTTCAAAGCAGTTGCAACTTCTTTCCACTAATGTCATTTATAGCACTCCATATCATAATGGTGAATAATTGGCCACAAATTTCAAATACACCAGCCTGCCTAAGTCAATTGTAAACAATGTCTCAACAATGGCTTACATGCTTCTTTGCACTATCTAGGTTGCATTAGCTATCAAGTTTGAAATTTTGGGTTGTTTCAAAAGCATGTATAGCTTTAACTCATGCTATGCACACATTATGCACCAGAGCTTGTAAAAAAGAAGAAGGATAAAAGGTGTTACTTACAAATCTCTAGCAATGTTGATAAGGATGGCATATGATGCTATTTTATCAATTGATGCATTGCTAGCAAGTCCAACCTAATATAATCATCGACAAAAAGAAGAAGAAAAGGAGGAAGAAGAAGTGCTTTGAAGCCCGGCATCAATACCAAAGTGTGAGAAAAGCTTGCAATGTAGGGAATCCAAATATGTGGTCAAAACTTAGATCTAACCTCATATGCATTTCCTACTGACTATCTTTTGAAACTTGCAAGTTATGGCAAAACATGTACTAGCTTTAGGTTTTTGGCAATCTTTGGGATGATCTAATATAGTGCCAAAGATGCTTGCCTATCCCAAAATCTCTACTAATGTGAAGAAGACAAAATTGTGAAGTAACAGAGAAAGGAAATGGATATTAAAAGGTAGTATAATCTCAAAATCATAATTAGACCATAACACTCTTTACTAATCAACCACATAAACCATAAACACTAACTAATTTTAAAAATTGACAAGTACACACGACTTATTAGTCTATAGTAGAGCTTGAATATGTCACTTTAACTTTTTTGGTGTGGTTGGTGACAAGTGGATGAAAGTGTCAAAAGACCTCTCCTCCAAGTCCTACGTCGTGGGCAACGATGCCAATATCGACAAATACATCAAGATCCGACTGTGTAAAAGCGAGGACTCTGACTATCATAATAGCAATTTAAGGACATTGTTGCACCAATTATGGTAAGAGGCTCTAAACATCATAGACACAGTGTTCTCTAGAGAGCTATATGAATCTAACACTCAATATCTATACTAACGAGCTATGCACACTCTACCATCCTATGAGCTTTGATGATAGGTGAAATAGTTGTCTATACTATTCAAAAATCTACTAGCACAAAACTCTAGGATATCAAGGCCATAGGAGACCGTATCGTAATAGCTAATTGCAAATAAAAAAATTGTTCCTAAATGGAAAAAACACCTAATCTTATCCAAATCACACAATCTTAGATTCTAATGGCTTAATATCAGTGAGAGTTGTGTGGGAGATCTCTGACCAATGATTGCTTCTCTTTGGAAGTTTTATGTTTATGGATATTGATGATTAGCACCTTATGTGTGCTTGAGCTTTGTTGAGAGCAGTTTTTAACTCTCCACAGGGAGCTCACTTCGGGTCACATTTTTTCTTACATTTCATTGGTGCTTGTTTGATTGTATATCCTATGCCTGTTTGATTGCCTGTCTTGCTATATTAGAGTGATAATTTCATATTTTTTATATACGTTGTATTGTGGATATTGCCATTGTATCTCATTGTGGAGTCGATTTTCGCTTGTTTGGCAATCTCGATCGTTTTGGAGACTCAATCCCGAAAAGTCCTTTTTGAGACTGTGGCTAGTCGTGTTTGCATAGCCTTTTGTGAAAGCTGTTACGTGAGGTTTTTCTTGAAATTGAGCACTAGGGACCGAGCTATCAAGTGAGATGGATTAGGTTGCTAGAGATCAGTATTCGTGGCCTCGCCATAAGAGATGTATCGACTGGTATCGGTGCTTTGATCCCAAGTTGATAGTCTTTCAATAGTTTCTTTGAGAAGTTTATGCCAGTGTATGCCCAATCAGTACTCTTTGTTGCTTTATGCATTGTTTTTTGTTGACTTTTGCTTGAGATTTTGATCTTTGTATATAGGAGACTGTGTCGGATTTATTTCATCGCGAGTTGTCTAGTTTTTCTCTACAACGCTCTTTTACATTGGCCTTACGATGATTGTGTTGAGTTTCTAGTTGAGATTTTGATCTCTGCGTAGAGAATATTGATCTCTAGTTGAGTTTCTAGTTGAGATTTTGATCTCTGAGTAGAGAATATTGCTAAAATTTTTGCGACAAAATGGACTTAAGCTCTTAGTGTTATTCTCTTCCAATTATCTATTGTCACTATAGTTGGATCTTCTGGGACAGAAGATTACTACATAGTGAAATTTGATGGTACAAATTTCACTATATGGAAGCAGAGAATATTTGATCTCCTAATCAACAAAGGATGTGCAGTGCCATTAAAAGAGCGCAAAGAGGGTTTGTACATTGATGATCATTGGGAGAAGTTTGATGCTCCTGCCATGGCAACTATTAGGTTGCATCTTGGTGAATCAATATTCTTCAGGATTATGAACAAGGCCAATGCTAAAGAACTATGGTCTCAAAAGTTAAAACATACAATTCTATAGGATACAACAAGTAGAAATAGCTCTTCATGTCTGGGTAGTAATTCATAACATGAAGAGAATCAATGAAATAAGCATGGAAAGATGAAGCAAACGGTATCAATTGCATTAGCATCTCGTAGGCACAAATGAAAAAATTCTCATGATAGCCAGATATCGCTCTGCAAGACTCTTGTCCACTTAATTGATTGTTGCTTAAAAGTGAACGAACTAAGGTTTTGAGATCTGGCACAAGGCTATCTCATAGTATCCAAACTCAATGGTTGAGGGCTCATAGGAACTGTTTTAAAATCTACACTAGGCATATCAAAATAGTCTTACAAAAGAATATTCTTACGATTGTATTTTCATGTATTTACAAACGTTGGCTTAGACATTAAATGTGCATAAAAGGAATTATCCCACTTGAGCAAAATTTGAAGGGGACCACCACGTTGCAGGAAATCTTCAATCAAAATATTTTGATGGCTATCTAATTGTTTAGTCGATCAACAATCATCTTGGAAATGCATCAACCGCCTAGATGCAATTTCCATTGCATCATGCCATAACATCTTGCATAGGAAACTTTTGCGTGGGCAGTTGGCACAATTCTAAGATAGTCTCGAGTGGTCATTAAAATTTGTTTGGGGTACTTTCAAGATGGTTTTTGATGGTTATCAAAATTTATATGCACGAAGAATATATTGTTTACCAACGCATGAAAATTTTGTAAGAATTCTAGCACCCTTTTTGCACCTAGCATTTAGACACAAATTTTCACCACATGGCACCGTAGGGCCATGCTTTGGAAATTTGCACTTTTGAGCCTTTGAGGCATTTCAAGACAATCAAATTTTGAGAGCTAATTGACATTATCTTTGAAGTCCATTAACCACCTAGACACAAATTTCCATGAGGCCATACGACCATGCCATCTAGGAAATGTGCATGTGTGTAATTGACGCAATTTCCACACAATCTTCCATGGTCGTAAAATATTTCATGTGTGTGGGATAGAGCACCCCTATCCTTCAATCGTGCCAATTTAAAGAGAATTTTGGTACTGTCTTGAAAGTGTGTCAACCATCAAGGCGCAAATTTCCACAACATGATCCCATACGACCATGCATAGGAAATTTACATCTCAACACCAACCATTTAGATGTAGATTTCCATTGCAAAGCGCCAGACAAGCATGCATGCAAGATTTGTGCCTTGGCAAATGATGCAATTCCAAGACAATCATTGATGTTGTCAAAATTTGCATGTGTAAGAGATATGCAATGTTCACCTCCAAAGGTTCCGTTATTTTTTCATTTGCAATAGTCATCGTCATAGTTTGTCATCAATTCAAGCCATCATACGCATTGAAGTATTTGTTTTGCTTGAGTTTCTAAAAGAAACTTTGGTGTGAGCGCAAGGCCGTTGAGGGGTGCACCACAAGTCGCAAGCAACAACTTGGGTTAAAATTTTATCTCCTTCTTAGTTAAGGAATTGTAGGGTTGTCATCAATAGTGGCATGGACAATTTTCCACCAATTGATGACAACGTGAGGGAGATGGTAGAGTAGTCTGGGGGCATCTTGCTTGGATCAATCAGGCATGATCCTTCACCATCACCATCAACACCAACACCAGACTGGAGCCAATTTCAATGGAGGTCATGATGCAATCAATGATGACGTTTCTCGTACAATATGATGTTGCATGGGTCCATGTAGAAAGGGATCAGATGACTGCATTGAAGGGATCAAATTGCT
Organism: Adiantum capillus-veneris; assembly: GCF_014529385.1. Lineage (NCBI taxonomy): Eukaryota > Viridiplantae > Streptophyta > Polypodiopsida > Polypodiales > Pteridaceae > Adiantum > Adiantum capillus-veneris. The sequence goes on along the minus strand of NC_140933.1, from coordinate 180,308,485 downwards.
GTAGAGAAAGATGGTGAGGGAAGGAGACTTTCTCTCAAAGTGGAACACGAAGACTGGCAGTTAGCCACGGGAGCATAGAGACTCACAGTTGAGCAAGATAGGGAGGCATAGAGACTTGTAGTGGAGTAAGAAAGGGGCCGACACATGCAAGAGCTAGCTCAATTGGTTTTTACAAATGCAACCTCATCCCAAGCCAACACATGTACATCAAGTAAGTGTTTAATATTGACGGTGATGTAAAAAATGACCTTTAGTAATTATGATGGTAAGATAGATGCATCCAAAATCTATTCGTGTTTCTTCAATTCAATTCTTATTTTGCCACTACTAGGAATTCTTGCAATGATAAGGTTTTAGTTGCTACAATTTACGCGATGGGTGACACCATTAATTGGTATTACTTGTGGTAAGAGCAGTAGGCTAAGCTTCATCAAGAAGGGAGTTATCCTTATTACCCCATCTTCTGTGATTGAGATAGGTTTCACACAGCTCTTAATCTTGCTTTATGCCACCAAGTTATTTGCAATGACTCAAGGATGAGTGGCTTGAAGTTTGTCAGAACGACACACAAGTCTGAACGGCAGCTTGTAGCTTAGCTTTGGGAGCCAAGAGAATTGTCTCAAAACTTCCCTCCATAGTTTGGACAAGGAAATCAAGTTTGATGTCCATTTCACCAAGCCTAAGGACTTGAAGAGGCTATCAATGTGGTGTTAGAGCATGAATAGGATAACAATGATGGTAATCCAAAGGTGGCCAACAAGAAACTCAATCAAGCACATAATAATGTTAATAAAGGGTTGAGAAAAGTCTAGGAGTCAACTCTCGTTGACTCTAGACGAAGAAGTTGCAAAAGGAATATTTGGTGGATAATTGAATGATGAGAAAAGAGCACAGTATGTTCATGATAATCGTTGTTTCAAGCGGAAACATAAGAGTCACATGAAGAGACAATGTTCAAAGAATTCTAAAAATAAAGATGATGCAAGCACGTCTCTTGTCAATGGTCTTGATCATGAATATTCCTTGTCAAAGCACTACTAGAAATCTTTGTTGGTAGGGATGTCAAAGGTTGCTCAAGTGACACATTTTGTGTTGCTTAAGCAATGTTTGTCACAAAATTGATTTATAGAAGCTTCGCTTATGCATCCAAGTGTTTCTTAAGCAACATTATAACGTTTTTTAATGTCAAAACTTGGGAGGTTCCAAGTGTGAGCTCCCTGACCATCGACTAAGTTCTCTCTCTCTCTCTCTCTCTCTCTCTCTCTCTCTCTCTCTATGTAAAACCTAGGGTAACTGAACATAGCATCTCCTCCCTACCGCCCCTTATATAGGCTAGCTCCTAGCACTTGCCCTAAGCGGATCCCCAATCCGCACTGGTCCAGTCCAAGCCCTTGGCCTAGGTCCCTGACCCCCTAGGTTGGGCCTTGCTCCGTAGGACCTTTGTCTTGACATTACTCCCCCCTTAAGGAAGAGTTTCCGTCCTCGAAAACACAAGTAGTAATATCTTCTTAAGAATACTGATGTTTTCTTTACTGACGTCCCATAAGTGAGACAATTGTCTGTATGACCGATAATTGGTGCAGTGAGGAGGTTCAATGAAACCAAGAGCAACATCTTGATTTTCTACATTGTTGTCCGTTTGCAACCACTTGGGTCTAAATGGTAACTCCATTTATGACTCGCTTGAGTGCTGTAAAGGAGTAACCTCAACTAAGAGTTGTCCAAAGGCATAACCAGTTTTCAGATCTTCTGAAGGTACTGGAATAATGCAAGGAAACCTTGGCGTAACTTTCCATGCAGTTGTGAGCCAGATTTCCTTCTCGCTTGAGTATCTTGAAAAGTCCGTAGATAGGGAATGTCCTCGTGTTAGAATTCTAAATAGTTTGGAAGACAAGAACTATATGCTCATCCCTAATGAAGGTTACTTGCCAACATACTTTGTTAGCATACCTGGTAAGTCCTTGACGTATGAAAGTATTGACACAATCTCCAACCCCACCACAAGAGGTGTTCAAAAGTCGAAAATCGTAGTTAAACAAATTGTAGAATAGGGAGAAAATCATCTATTCAGAAATGCGTTGTGCTAACGTATGCTCTTAGCAGATCTTTTAGCACAAGATTACTCTTTGTAATCCGCCTATTCCCTTGGATAACTGACAGTACTGAGGTGTGTTTTCCTCACGGTTTACAAACAGTCGTCCCAGATGACTGGTAAACGGGGAATCACAATAGTGTTTAACATTGGTGAAGAATCAACAATGTCTGAAATAACCATCATGGTTAACTTGAAAAAATCCACAAACGCCCAAACCGAGCCATGACTTCTATTGGTGATTAGTAGACTTAAAAGTAATCTCATAGAGATAGTGCACATAGAGTGCAAAATGCTTGATAAGCAACAACCTGAGGAATATGCATGCCGTTTCCAAGCAGCCTTTGCTAAACACTAGGACCCATAATACCTAGTGTGCATGCATTTAAGAAAAACTAACCCGAACTTGTATATCCATAATGAGCCTTGCCAATACTTATGGCAAAATGTGATGCGCGTAGCACACATTAAAGAAAGAATGTAAATAGTTCTGAAAAGAAACTAAATACTTTCAGTCGCAATCTTTTGCAAACCTTGCTGAAACGTCTGAATGGAAATAAAAGGTAAAACATTGATCACTTCTAGGTACAGACAATGAAACTTTTTCATTAACAACTTATAGCCTTGCTAGATGTATAAACAACCATCTATAATGTACCTTAACAAGTCATTCTAAGTATCCGACAATATCTGGCCACAAAATTGCTCCTGATACGTCGTGCTAAAAATGCTCTAGAAAACAGATGTGACCAGCACCTAGGGACTTTGTCGTGACACATAATTGAAATAATGGCGCCAGTGTCAGTCTAGAGACTCATATTCTCCACATGTGGAATATGTCTCATGTAAGGATGTGTAAAAAAGAACATCCTTCAAGTATAAGATATACTTGTGTGTGGAGGTAACTGCAAGCACTCTACGACGGGAGTGAGAGGGACCCTCATTAGCGTTGCTCCACACTAGCTAAACCGAACTCCTTGAGTTCCTAGACCATGTTGTATCCCATGTGACAACATGTGCCAAATTGAACCCAACAAGTAGGTTCGTAACAGCATAAGACAAAAAGATAGATTGGACACTTGGCCCAAAATACTTTGTGCCGACATGCCCTTGGCATGGCTCTGTAACATTCAAGCGTACTTAGACGTCTTGAAAAACCAAGCAAAGCATACTAAAAATGGAATAACACCAAATCAATAGATGCGTTACCTGGAGATTTGAACGTATTGTACACTTACCTGTATTCCAATGGGGAGGAGCACGTCCCCTACCTGGAAAAACAAACAGCATTGTACTGGAAACCCTGGGTGTTGCCAGTGCAATCGAAGCCCTTGGATTAGAATCTATGTAGTCAAACCCACTTGGTAAGACTCTTTGTAGAAACTGCTCAACTAGTAGATCACGGTAACTAACATAGTCAACCGTGTACAAAATGATTGGAATCAACTTGAAAAGTGTCTCCGTCCGCTACCGCGTGTGGTAGATTGCGGAATTCTTTCCTTGAAAGTATAACTGGGAGAGATCAACTGTGATCCTTAATGCAGATCAAACTGTGATCCTTAATGCCTATGGGGTGATGTAATAATCACCCGCCGGGTCTTACCCCAGAACAGTATGTCCATAGAGACGGCGTAGTGCTATAGAGAGAGTAGGAAATCCACACAAGTGAACTGCCGAGCTCTTATGGACAACCATGATGTCACAACTGATTGCTGTATCTATACTGTCTTGTAGAGATCAGCTGCTGTGAGTTGAAGATTAGTAAAAACTCAAATGGAGTGTCACACTGAAAACATGTAGTGCAAAAATGACACCCTAAACTTCGTAATGACAAGACCCTTCCTTGTCAATTAACGTCACTGTGTAGTGCATTGGGTATAACTGTTCGATCTTGAGAACAAGCATCCAAGGAATACCAATTAGTGGGTCTTATCCTTTGGCTCATAGTCCTTATGCAAATAGTGTTCAATCGACCGATGAAGACTAATTTGAGTAGCATCTTGGCCACATGCTAGCTGTGAGTTAGAGCACCTTGGCTCAAGCTGACTCATAAGCAAAACATGTATCAAAAGCTTCTTAGAAGATTGGAGATAGAGAAGGAAAAGAAGAGCATGCTGGGATGAGGAACTTGCCTTAAGTTTTTACAGTGTGTGCATAAGCTATGTCCTCTTACACATCTTATGCTTGACTTGCAGCTTATTGTATAAGCATTCCCCAGTTTTCTGGTTGGACTCTTGCATCGAGAGAGGTAACAAAAAAACACAAAACTCATTCCGATCCACCTACCTTGCAGGGGCCATGATTGCCCGTGAGATAAGTATGAGAATTAGGCTCATTTTGGTGTTGTGTGTTGATAGCAACCAACAATCATATTAAACAATCGATCCGTAATCTGTCCTTGACAGTTTAGACTGGTAGGGATTCTGTGAGTGATATTCCCTATTTTGCCAGTTCCTCTGAGCTTTGCTTCATATGAAATTGTCAGAGCAGTTTGCTTTGCACAACGACAATAATTGTCAAGTAAAGTGTAAACATGAAAAAACTTAAACTTGGCTAACCTGGTTGTTGCTGTAACCAATTGTCATGAAATTTGGAAGGAAAAACTCATTCCAAAATGGCTTATAGCCATATCTGCACAGACGCCGTCGTTTATCCTATACACCTGTTTGGTACATAATGAAATTAGCTGCAAACACATTTCCTATTCAAACAATTGCAATTGGAATGAACTAATACTGTGTGGCAAACATTCGGTAGCAGCTGTTGGAAATAGTGACAAGGAGTCGTCCATGCCGAGCAACTGGATGTGCTAATTTCCTTGAGAGTCGAAAACACTAACAATTGTCTATGGAGTGGCATCAAATTGAACCGCTGAGAAACCGTGCTCATTAAGTACACCTGCCAAACAACTTTGTACCCTTGAGCCATAAGAATTATCGGCCGTGCCGAGCCCTGTAAGTATCAGTTCCTTTTGCATGGCTTGAATATTGTGTAGTCAAGCCCTGCTCGATGTTGATCTCTCAACCAAACAGTGGCTCTTTGCAAACAAAGCAGTGGAAAAAAGTTGACTGCATACGGAACTTGTCACTGTGCCTGCATGCAAGAGCTACATAACATGTTTGAAAGCATGATCAAACAACAAAACAAAAGCTATTTCATATGTTGGCGATAAAAATAATTAGTCGGCCATGCCAACATCTGTACCATACCCATTTGAGGCATTGCATGTACTTTCCTGAATGCAATTGAATAAGAGTACCAATTGGTAGCAACCTGCGGTGCATCATCATTCACTGCTACCTTGGTTGGACAAGAATAATTCTTGAAGCAAGAATTAACTTGTGCAAATATTTGGAATATCCCCTGCAATTGACATCATACATAAAACGAGAAAACCTTAAAAACATGAAACCTCAAACCTGTGGATTAGTATGAATCCTTGTGCCCTTGTTGAATCTTGGTCCAGTCTAACCACTAGCACATCCCTTGGAGCATCGTTAGAACATGCTATTGGTCGAGTTTTTTGGTGAAAATTAGCTAACACTTTGTGTTGCCCAGTGCAATTCTTGATCGAAGTGAAATCATCGATGATTTTGGGACAAAAACACCATGGCAAATCTCTTTCCAAAGATGTGGAAGCACTTGGATTTGCTTCCTCTCGATTGTGCTGAGCATGCCGTATAATATGGTCGTGCCATTAGCCATGCTTGAGGCCCTTGCTCAATCAATGTGTCTTGAATCAACCCAACCATCATCTCTTTTTGTCCTCTCCTTGTCGGGATCGATCTTCCGGATTACTAATCTTCCCGTAGAACTGCTTTCGAATCAGTTCTGCCGTTGGGACATTGTCCTGAAACTCACGACAGCTCCTCGGCCCCGGATCTCCGAGCTGGGCGAAGCAAGACGTCAAACTCGGAGGGGTGTGTGCCCGGGGTGGGCATGCCCCCTTAACTGTTTGATTGACCAAAGGCCCTCCCCTTGGGCGGCCGTATGTGAAACACAAGGAGGTGGAGCGATGGCGATGACCTCCGGCAGCACAGCAGGTGAAGCTGCGCTCACCCTGCCCGCTACAGGGCTCAGATGCAGGGCACGATAAAGCGCGTTTTTCCCAGCAGGCCCGCGTGCACGCTTTTCGATGCACCCATGCTGCTTATGAAAAAGCAACTATGGTCTGTTGTAAAACCGAGAGTAAGCGAATTATCCACTTTTGTTGAAGGCACTCTCACTAGGGCCCAAATTGCACAAGCACAAGCTAAAGATGAACAAGCACTAGGCATAATTATCACATCACTCCACGATAATTATGTGCACTTTACAAAGAGCTGCACCACTGCAATCCAAGAATGGGATATTTTGCAACATAACTTTGGTGCTAAACAAAAGCAAAGTAAGATTAGCTTTAAAAAAATTCTTTACAAACTTACTATGCTTCAGAGGGAGGATGTTTCAAGCCTCGTTAACAAACTAATGAGCATAATCACGCAGCTTACTTACATTTAGTGCCAAGTCCCGGAAGAAGATCAAGTCGCTATGCTCCTGAGTGCTCTACCTGAAAGTTTTGACAACATAGTCACAGTCTTAGAGCAAAAAGAGCCACATACCTTCTCTACAATATGTCACAGGGGCAATCAATGAAGAAGAAAAGAAAAATAAGAAGAAATTTGATAAATCTAAATCAGTGGGAGGAGCTTGTTTTGCATCATCATCACCATCATCTAGGGCATCATCATCATCATCATCTAGGTTAAATAACAAGATGTGTTATTTTGCATCATCATCACCATCATCTAGGGCATCAGCATCATCACCTAGGTTAAATAACAAGATATGTTATGAGTGTGGCAAGCCTGGACACTTCTCCAAGGACTGCTACAAGGACAAGTATTGTAGCAATTGCGGCATCAAAGGTCATTCACCATCAAAATACCAAGGAAACAACAACAAAGACAAAGCTAGAGTCAATCTAGCAGAGGAAAAAGATGGAGATTCAAATCAAAAGGAAGAGAATTGTCTCCATGTGTGTACCGTCCCCAAATACTTTTACGAGTATACTGATGTATTGTGGATATGGATGGTCGTCCTTCTTTTCTAAGGGGATAGGTATTTATTAGTCTGTGTAACACCATATGATGAGACCACTCAGTCTGTGTGACTACTATGTGCTTGTTTGCTTTATCTTATTTGAGTATATTTCCATGCGTAAGGGCCTAAGGGGAGGATGTTTGGATATCATGTCCTTCTATAACCATGGAGACACCTCTACACTTGCATAGCTTCCTATATGGCATCTGACCTATGTGTTGTAAGGTTCTCTAGTATGGCTATGTGTAAGCCAAAAAGATGAGGAACTCCAGCCGGATATTTACTCCATGCTTATAAATAAAGCACTCTATGTACATATTTTTTATGCTATGGTGTGTATTTTAATGTAGTACCTTTTGGGTCAAAATCAAGAGTACTCTTTCTCTCTCTCTCTCTCTCTCTCTCTCTAACTGTGTAAGCTATGTCTGCACATACACACAAACCTCCTTGAGCACACACATACCCACCATGCCCCACACTAGACCCTAGGGCAACCTTTCTGATGTGTTCTATTGCAGATTTTGAGACCTAAATTATGATGGATCATAATTTTGGTACCTCCTCAAAATGTGACCAAACTGGGTAGGTTAGTGTCCCTAAGTGTCCTTGACCTTCTCCTAAAGTTTTGTAACATTTGGACTCCGTTTGAGTGCCGAAACGGGTTAATGACTAAGTCTGGTGACTTAGGACATAAGTAGATTGCTTGATCTAAGAGCAAGAGATTTGCATGTTTTAGAGTTAGAGTTATTCCGTGGGTTCACTTCTCAAGGTTTACACCCTCGAAGAGTCTCCGTTCCCCATTCAAATCGCTTCCTTGAGTATTGACATTATGTTAGTGCCAAAAAGCTATGCTATAGACATCCGTCGCGACGACCAGCCAACATTGGCACCATTGCCGGGGACTTGCTAAAATAACTTTTTATTCATCTCTATCTCTACCTCGATCTTTGTTTGGTTCTACCTTCTGAGCTAGTAGTGCTTAGTGCTTGAATCTAGTAACTCCATTATGCTATGCCTTACTAATACATATTTCCAAATTTGGGGCCATGACCTCTCTCTCTCTCTCTCTCTCTCTCTCTCTCTCTCTCTCTCTCTCTCTCTCACACACACACACACACACACACACATCATGTTCATTTGTTGTGAGTAGTCCTATTTGATTAGATTTCAAAACTTCTCTTGTGTATAACTTGAAGACTTCTCTATGTGTCAACACCTGAGTCATGTGGATGTGCACATGAGAGTTCTCTATTGGATTTGGGGTGGGTGTCTATAGAATTGTGTATGATCAAATTGGTCAAATTTAGTTATGTTACCTCCGTTTTAACAAAGTGGAGGGTAAGTATCTTCTTTGATGTGTTTATGTGTGTGTGTGTGTGTGTGTTTTTGTATCTTCTGGTACTACTACCTCAAATACATAAGTAGTACCTTGGATACATAAGTGTGCTATGTTTGATATTATATGTGTTTATGGATATATTTTCAATGCATCATTTGGTATTACTACCTTGGATACATAAGTGTGCTATGTTTGATATTATGTGTATGTAATAGGACTAGTCTTTGAAGTTCTTAAAGTCGAAAAGAATGTAGCAGGGCATATCTTTCGTTAGCACGATTTGAAAGATTTTTGAATAGTCTATTAAATAGAGCTTATACGAATGAGTTGAGATATTAAGAGAGAACATATATTCTTTTTTTTAAATAATACACTAAAGACGGATTTGATAAAGATTAATGAATAACAGATAGTCTGTCTATGAACAGTAAAATTGAGATTTGTATTAATATCAATGTTTTATATTTATGTGTTTTAGCTTAAAATGCATGGGTAGGATTAAAATAAGTTGTAAAAGTAGTGGAGACCCAAAAATAGCGCGTTTTTATGAGTCGCGACCTAAAAGTTGCTTTTTAACCAAACGAAACGACGTTTTTTGCAATTCTGTCCGCGATGCCTTATAGACCAGACCTATTCCCGTCGTTTTGAGTACCTGGATTGCTCTGTTCTGAGTTTGTTTGTAAAAGTTATGATGAAAACAAACAGAAGGCAGCAGCAGTGTAGTGTACACAGGACAGACAGACATACAACATCATACAGTTCTCCCTGCTATCAACCAAGAAGTGGATTGTTTCTTCATGGTAGAGTATGGCTATGAAAGTATATAATTATGTTTTTTTACTTTGATTATCATGTTGAATTGGTTGCACGAGTATGTTCTTTTGGCTATTTTGTAGGCGATGCAGAAATCAATGTGTGAAACAGGATCTATTGCAAAGTGTCATGATAGAAATCTAACTTTTACGGATCGCTTAGCGATCACGTTCTTATATTATTCTCGCAGGTATACTTGGTACAAAAATCGTGCAGGCTTTTCGAGGAAAAGAAGGATAAAAGCACGACGGGTGGTGCGTTTGGGGATCATTCACCGATCTCTTCTTCTGCGAGTGCGAGTGCGAGTGAGAGTGAGAGTGAGAGTGCGAGTGCGAGTGCGAGTGAGACGCTGCATGCAAGCGAACTGAAGCTCGGGGGTGGTCGGGAGGTTCGAGCTCCGTACAACGCAGTGCGCCCATATATTTTGCTCCTCTGTTGTATCAAAACTCTACAAAGATTCATCAATACAAAGATCTCTTTCTCTATCTTTTGCTATCGATCACTATTATTCGGTTCCCGTGACAATGTGTGTTTATGGATATATTGTCAATGTGTCTTTTTTTTTTTTTGCCATACTCGATCACAATTGTGAGTTGAGAGAATTTATATTAACCTGATAAGAATACAACATTCCTCAAGCACTACATGTGACTTGAGGGGGACTAGGGTGCCACCAAAGACTTGTACATAGAAGACCATATTTGTTACTCCTATCCTCTGGGGTGTTCTAAATAACCCAAAGCATGTATCCAACCTTCATCTTTGTCAACTACCCCTCTTCTTGCTCCTACCATGTGAATGAGCTCAGTGTCTTAGTAAAAACTTTGTAAATTATGCGTTTATGTGTGTATGCCTATATGTGGTTTGAATGCTTGTAGTATGCATGGTTATGTGTGCATGTGTGTGTGTATGTGTATGTGTGCACTTGTACAAGAACTTATAGCAAGGAGTTAAATGCCAGAGGTGGTCCTCAGTGTCTTCTACATGTGGGTCCTGACAGCTCCTCAATCGTAGCTACGAGAGGAAAGATATTGTAGTTTGAAGGTAGGATGCTTTGCAGATCATCGCCGGACTGGGCAGGTACATATGGATGGACAGAGCTGATGCTGATGGATAGACTTGAAGAGCTTGAGTTGTGGTGCATGCCAGTCTTTTAGATCCTCAATCAGAGCTTGGATGGGCAAGTTATGGGTCAAGGAAATTTTGCAAGGAGCAGTTCTAGTGTGATTTGATCCCCTTGATAAGCATGCTGACAGGGATCTTTTTCACCTCGTCAAGGTTGCATAAGGTTGAATGCAATGTGTGGAGTTGCTAGAAATTTACGGCTTATCGATCAGAGTCATGGGCATGTAGTTACGCCTTGTTCAAATTGGCAGGCAATCACGACGAAAAGAGATCGGATGGTTTTCCCCGTTTTTGGACGTGTTGTCCGAGGCAAAAATGACATAGGATGGTGGAGAAGTGCTATGATTTGGAGTAGGCAAAGTGGGAGGAAGCTGTAATTTTTTGGTTATGATAATATAATCTACTCACCATTTGTGAGTTTTGCAAAAAAAAAAAAGATACTTCAAGTTATGTAGTCGACGACTACAATAATATTTGGTTGCTACTGTGGTATGCACATTATGAGTCACTTTTGGCATGCTCGCCTATGCATTGCATCTCAAAGGCATGTTAATCTCCTCTATGCCTAAAAGGGTGCTGCTTTAACACAAATTACACTACTCTTTTGAAAGCCTCTCTCTCTTTCTCTCTCTCTCTCTCTCTCTCTCTCTCTCTCTCTCTCTCTCTATTTGTCCAGGTATATTTCCATGCATCCCATGTAGCTTGATATCTATGTAGACCTTGATGGCCAACATGAAGATGAAAACCATGCTAATCCACCTGGAAACAATAATCATCGTGGTGGCGCTGGGGTACCGCCAAAAGAAACGATGACGATATGGGAGAAGCGACAACCAAATCATTCTTAACGAAGGCTAAGCTTAAAGAGTTTGATGGCATAAGAAAGATATGCGAAGATTTAGAAGCGTGGATTGAAGAACTCAAAGATTTGGATTATACTTTCAATATTGAGAACACGACCACGAGACTTTCGAATGCTCGAGCAAGGTGACCGATAAGACAATACGTACCAAGATGGCTCAATTGGAGACTTTTGGCGATGCGTACGATAAAGGTAAGTCATCTACCCCTTCTTTGTGATGCTTTATGTCTTTGATACGTCCTTTGAAAGCTTCTATGAGATCGAATTTATGCGTAGAAGTTGAGATTAAAATTTGAATTTCTTAATTGATTTGGATAGTATTCATTGCTTCTTATCGTCTAAATTGATTGAGAAATTAAACTTGAAATTAAATCGAGAAGTTAAAAGACTTGTGGACTTAACTAGTGGTAATAATAGTTCCACGAAAGAGTTAGTAGAAAATTTGTTTTTTTTTTTTTTTGAAGAGTCGAAATCATAAAGATGATTTCTATAACATAAACATTGATATGCATGATGTTATCATTGGTATCAATTAGATCATTGAAAATCATGTTTTGATTGATTGTTAAGAAAGAAAAATATATCTTTAATCATTTGATGATGATAAGTCACACTCTTTGTGGAAAGAAAGAGATTCTAAATCTAGTTTTGGCAATGGAATTGATAAGGTGACTTAGATAAGAGTGTGAGACGTTGCTTGTGTTTGCTTGTGTGAGACGTTGCTTGTGTTTGCTAATGAGATTAAAGAGAATCTGGGATAAACATAAAGAGACAAATCGAGAATTTATAGAGGATCTCTTACATGAAGTTAAGGATGTGTTCCGGACGATCTTCCTGGTATACCTCCGCCTAGAGCGGTAGACCATGCCATAGATCTATATCCAACAGCGACACCTTATTCCAGATCTCCATACAGGTTCAATATTGATGAGCTTAAAGAGCTCAAGATACAACTTGATGATCTTTTGAAAAAGGGTTTCATTAAACCTAGTGTATCTCCTTGGGGTAGTCCTATGTTATTCCAAAAGAAAAAGGATGGTACATATAGATTATGCATCGACTATAGGGGATTAAACAAAAAGACCATTAAGAACAAATATCCTCTTCCTCACTTAGATGAACTGCTTAGTCATTTGAGTGGTGCCACAATATTTTCAAAGGTTGACCTTCGTTCTGGCTACCATCAAATCCGTATCAAGGCCGAGGACATTCCAAAGATTTCTTTTCGTACACGTTATGGACATTATGAATTTAGAGTTCTTGCTTTTGGTTTGACTAATGCACCAACAACTTTCATGTGCTTAATGAATATATATTTTTCACCCGTATCTTGAGGACTTCATTCTGGTATTCTTGGATAATATTTTTGTGTATTCTACGAATGAAGAAGATCATGCATTGTACTTAAAGAAAACATTTGAGGTTTTGCGTGAACATAAATTGTATGCCAAAGCAAGTAAGTATTCTTTTGCAAAGGATCAGATTGTGTATTTGGGAAGAGTGATTTCTAAAGAGGGGATTCACATTGATCTTGATAAAGTTAAGACTATGTTAGTAAGAGATGTAAGAAGCTTTATGGGTCTAGCACAATATGAGAGAGCACACATTAAAGATTTCTCTAAGATAGCAAGTCCTTTGACCGAATTGACCAAGAAAGACAAGGGTTTTGTGTGGACTTCTAGCTGTGAGACTGCTTTTGAGACCTTGAAGGCTAAAATAGCGGAAAATTTTTTTTAAAAGTTCCTGAGATGGGCAAACCATTTGTTGTGTCCTGTGACACTAGTGGTGAACAATTAGGTTGTGTTTTTGACACAAGAAGGAAGAGTGGTTGTATATGAGTTTAGGAAATTAAGACGACATGAATTAAACTATGCAACACATGATCTAGAATTGCTTGCTTGTTGTTCATGCATTGAAGCTTTGGCGTCATCTCTTGCTTGGTGTAAAATTTGAATTGCGTACTGATCATCAAAACTTGAAGTATATTTTCACTCAGCCATAGTTAAATAACAGACAAAGAAGATGGATTGAATTCCTGGCTGAGTATGACTTTGATTTGAAGTATTTGTGTGAAAAAGAAAATAAAGTTGCAGATACATTGAGTCGTACGCCCATGTGTAATTTGTTGACTGTTGTGCGATCCAATTTGATTGATGAGATACATGCTGAAGTTGAAAATGATTCCTTTTATATGCCTATTTTGAAATTCTTGCGTGAGAATATTGGTGAGATGTATGAAAACAGATATCACTTGTATAAGGGAAATCTGTATTGTTATGACTGCTTGTGTATTCCTGTAAATTCTTCTTTTAAGAGTCAAATTCTGCATGAGTGTCATAATTCACCTTTTTCTGGTCATCATGGATTGAGTAAGACATATGAAAAGATTAAAAGTTCATTCTTTTGGCCACGTATGAAATTGGATGTTAAGAATTATGTGCATGAATGCTTTCAATGTCAACAAGTTAAAATTGAACATAAGAGGATGCCTGGTGACCTTCAACCCTTAGACATTCCTTTACAGAAGTGGGAGTCTATATCCATGGACTTTATTATTAGACTTCCTACTACTCGTGGAGGGTATGACTCGATCTTTGTGGTGGTAGATAGACTCACAAAACAGGCTCACTTCTTTCCCGTGAAAGTAACTGATACTGCTTTGACCATTGCACGCTTGTTTATGAAAGAGATATTTCGTTTGCATGGCATGCCCAAGAGCATAGTGTCTGACAGAGATTCTAAGTTCACTTCTCATTTCTAGAGAGTGACTTTTGACTCTATAGGTACCCAGTTACGCATGTCTAATGCTTTCCATCCTCAAACCGATGCGGAAACGGAGAGAGTGAGTCGTATTTTAGAAGATATATTACGAATGTATGTCAATGAAAACCAATCTAATTGGAATGAATATTTGCCTTTGGTTAAATTTGCATACAACAGTTCATATCATTCATCTATTAGGATGACCCCGTTTGAAGCAATGTATGGCTATAACTGTCCCACACCTATAAATTTTCTTAGCTCAAGGAATAAGGTAGAACTGTCACGTGAGATGCTTGAGAAAATGGATAACGAGTTCGCCAAAATCAGGGGGAATATTAGAGAAGCCCAAAAGAGACATAAATTGTATTATGACAAGAAACATCGGGTTGTGGAGTATGAAACTGGGGATATGGTTTTCTTAAAGGTTATTCCCGAGAAGTCTCATTTGATTCTTGGAAAGGATAAGCGATTGTCTGCACGATTGTCTTAGTGTTTTGCAAAGAGAATTTTCCTCTCTTTAGACCAACTCTGAGGACATAGTTAATTTTGATAAGGGGAGAATGTAATAGGACTAGTCTTTGAAGTTCTTAAATCAAAGTCGAAAAGAATGTAGCAGGGCATATCTTTCGTTAACACGATTTGAAAGGATTTTGAATAGTCTATTAAATAGAGCTTATACGAATGAGTTGAGATATTAAGAGAGAACATATATTCTTTTTTTTAAATAATACACTAAAGACGGATTTGATAAAGATTAATGAATAACAGATAGTCTGTCTATGAACAGTAAAATTGAGATTTGTATTAATATCAATGTTTTATATTTATGTGTTTTAGCTTAAAATGCATGGGTAGGATTAAAATAAGTTGTAAAAGTAGTGGAGACCCAAAAATAGCGGTTTTATGAGTCGCGACCTAAAAGTTGCTTTTTAGCCAAACAGAGACGTTTTTTTGTAATTCTGTCGGCGATGCCTTATAGACCAGACCTATTCCCGTCGTTTTGAGTACCTGGATTGCTCTGTTCTGAGTTTGTTTGTAAAAGTTATGATGAAAAACAAACAGAAGGCAGCAGCAGTGTAGTGTACACAGGGACAGACAGACATACAACATCATACAGTTCTCCCTGCTATCAACCAAGAAGTGGATTGTTTCTTCATGGTAGAGTATGGCTATGAAAGTATATAATTATGTTTTTTTACTTTGATTATCATGTTGAATTGGTTGCACGAGTATGTTCTTTTGGCTATTTTGTAAGCGATGCAGAAATCAATGTGTGAAACAGGATCTATTGCAAAGTGTCATGATAGAAATCTAACTTTTACGGATCGCTTAGCGATCACGTTCTTATATTATTCTCGCAGGTATACTTGGTACGAAAATCGTGCAGGCTTTTCGAGGAAAAGAAGGATAAAAGCACGACGGGTGGTGCGTTTGGGGATCATTCACCGATCTCTTCTTCTGCGAGTGCGAGTGCGAGTGCGAGTGAGAGTGAGAGTGAGAGTGCGAGTGCGAGTGCAAGTGAGACGCTGCATGCAAGCGAACTGAAGCTCGGGGGTGGTCGGGAGGTTCGAGCTCCGTACAACGCAGTGCGCCCATATATTTTGCTCCTCTGTTGTATCAAAACTCTACAAAGATTCATCAATACAAAGATCTCTTTCTCTATCTTTTGCTATCGATCTCTATTATTCGGTTCCCGTGACAATGTGTGTTTATGGATATATTGTCAATGTGTCTTTTTTTTTTTTGCCATACTCGATCACAATTGTGAGTTGAGAGAATTTATATTAACCTGATAAGAATACAACATTCCTCAAGCACTACATGTGACTTGAGGGGGACTAGGGTGCCACCAAAGACTTGTACATAGAAGACCATATTTGTTACTCCTATCCTCTGGGGTGTTCTAAATAACCCAAAGCATGTATCCAACCTTCATCTTTGTCAACTACCCCTCTTCTTGCTCCTACCATGTGAATGAGCTCAGTGTCTTAGTAAAAACTTTGTAAATTATGCGTTTATGTGTGTATGCCTATATGTGGTTTGAATGCTTGTAGTATGCATGGTTATGTGTGCATGTGTGTGTGTATGTGTATGTGTGCACTTGTACAAGAACTTATAGCAAGGAGTTAAATGCCAGAGGTGGTCCTCAGTGTCTTCTACATGTGGGTCCGGACAGCTCCTCAATCGTAGCTACGAGAGGAAAGATATTGTAGTTTGAAGGTAGGATGCTTTGCAGATCATCGCCGGACTGGGCAGGTACATATGGATGGACAGAGCTGATGCTAATGGATAGACTTGAAGAGCTTGAGTTGTGGTGCATGCCAGTCTTTTAGATCCTCAATCAGAGCTTGGATGGGCAAGTTATGGGTCAAGGAAATTTTGCAAGGAGCAGTTCTAGTGTGCTTTGATCCCCTTGATAAGCATGCTGACAGGGATCTTTTTCACCTCGTCAAGGTTGCATAAGGTTGAATGCAATGTGTGGAGTTGCTAGAAATTTACGGCTTATCGATCAGAGTCATGGGCATGTAGTTACGCCTTGTTCAAATTGGCAGGCAATCACGACGAAAAGAGATCGGATGGTTTTCCCCGTTTTTGGACGTGTTGTCCGAGGCAAAAATGACATAGGATGGTGGAGAAGTGCTATGATTTGGAGTAGGCAAAGTGGGAGGAAGCTGTAATTTTTTGGTTATGATAATATAATCTACTCACCATTTGTGAGTTTTGCAAAAAAAAAAAAAGGTACTTCAAGTTATGTAGTCGACGACTACAATAATATTTGGTTGCTACTGTGGTATGCACATTATGAGTCACTTTTGGCATGCTCGCCTATGCATTGCATCTCATAGGCATGTTAATCTCCTCTATGCCTAAAAGGGTGCTGCTTTAACACAAATTACACTACTCTTTTGAAAGCCTCTCTCTCTCTCTCTCTCTCTCTCCTCTCTCTCTCTCTCTATTTGTCCAGGTATATTTCCATGCATCCCATCTAGCTACCTATTTACCAATGTATGGTCGCCTATATATCTAGTTCTTACATCTCTTCTTGGTGTCAAAATTCTAAGTGCCCCCCCCCCCCCCCCCCTCCTCTCTTTCTCTCTCTCTCTCTCTCTCTCTCTCTCTCTCTCGCACGCGCGCACGTCCCCTACATGTCTAGCTCTTACATTTGTTCTTGGTATTAGAATTTTCAAAAATTAATCTACATACGTTTGCTTACTGGCTACCATTGCCATCCTCCCTACAATCAACTCATGAGAATTTCATTACCTATTAATTCTATTTTTACCTTCCTTTGCCTTCTCCCCCCCCCCCCCCCCCCCCCTCGCTCTCTCTCTCACTCTCACTCTCACTCTCTCTCTCTCTCTCTCTCACTCTCACACACACACACACACACACACACACACACACACAAAGCACATATCTCACTTTAATACTTCTTTGCTTTTTCTATGCAATAGCAAGATCACGATAAGAGGTTGATTGTCCTAGAGAAGTAAAGCAATCAAATTTTATAAAACAAGTTCTTAGTACCATTAATCGTCCCAATGTTCAAAATCAGAAAAGACTTACATCAAGCAATCGATATTCCACAGGCATGCAAAGCCTATGATTCATGAGAGAGAATAGACATAAAAGTAATTACATAGGAAGCTATGTTCGTATCGAGCCATCGCATCAGCCAACAGCTCTGTTACAACAAACGAATACATTGATTGACAAAGGGTGTCCCTCTTGAAACCATACGACACAAAGGAGAACTTACACAAGCTTGGTGCTGCCACAAAGAAGCGAGCCCTACCACAGCCTGCCCCTTGACCGCCAAGCTAGAACCAAAAAGCCAAAACCGCAACAAGGGACACAACTTCACTTTTTCTTCTTTTTTTTTCTTTAAACAACCTAACAGTGCCACTCATAGGAACTGTAGCATGCATGCCTTTCGATAAACACATATAAAATACCCCATATGTTTAATTAAACTAGCATTTTCTCACGCATACAGTTTTGGAAAAGAAAGTGTTTCTCATGCACGTAGAAAAGTGTACACATACACACACTATGCACAATCAATAGCAAACAGAAAACTCGCTCTTAAACTTGAAGAAATTATGCACAATCGAAATCAGACAAAAAATTAATTCTCAAACTTGAACATTAAATAACATACAACAAACACAAACAGACGTGTACCACATTATGCACAATCAAAATCAGGTAGAAGAATATTCATTCTCAAACTTGACCATTACATAACATAAAACAAAGGAATTTGAGTGGAAAGCCTCGCGATGCCCACAGAGTAGCCATTTCTTCAAACCACACACCAAGGGCATTTACCTTGCTCTTACTCGTTCGCCCCTCTCAACAAACGGTGGACCAAAAAATGGCCAGAGGCTCGATGGTTGGCATCGACAAGGGACCCACAACTACCTAAGTGACAATGAAGATTTTCTATGGAAGGTGCTATGGGGGGCCTTACCAATAGGAGACAAGATCTTACCTCAAGGTATAGGCTCCGATAGGTGTTGAGATTGCAGGACTGCTAGGGAGGATCTGTCCCACTTATTCCTAGAATGCCCAAGGGTAAGAGGCCTGTCAGGTAAGGTGTGTAAATGGATTCAAAGGACTTGGAAGATTGGGTTTTCCAAGAATGATATACTCCTTGGAGGGAAAGGGATGATAAGCCAACCGATTCTGTTTTGTAAAGTCGTTAGATTTTGCTTCCTTCACCATGTTTGGAAGGCCAAGAATGGTCGAGTGTTCGTACAAGAGCTCTCAGTTGCCAGCTTTGCAGAGATTATCCGTGATATCAAGGAAACTATCTTTGGGATTGGAAAAAGAAATTCTTCAAACAAGTGGAATTGGGTAACTCTTACTGCCAGCAATGTGATGTTTGCAGGGATGGAGCGCCCTTTTGAATGTAAGTGGCCATGGCTCGTATTGAGCATGGTGTTGATGTAATGGTTTTCTCTTTAATATAACCCCTTTCACATATTGTGAGATTTACAAAAAAAAAAAAAAAACTAAAACAAAGGAAGTATGCCAGAGGGTCCAAGGCCTGGCAGGTAAGGTGTGCAAAATGATCCAAAGGACTTGGAAGATTGGGTTTACCAAGAATGATTTCCTCCTTGGAGGGAAAGGGATGAAAAACCAACCGATTTTGATATGTACTCAGGTAGTTCAATTCTGCTTCTTCCACCATGTTTGGAAGGCTAGGAATGGCCAATTGATCGCCTAAGATCAACAACTACGCAGAGATTATCCAAGATAGTAGAAGGGAAACTATTTTTGGGATTGAAAAAAGCAAGACTTCTGATGAGTGGAATTGGGTGGGGTTGGGGTTTCTTCTAATTATCAGTTTCCAGTGGAATGTATATATGTGGCCATGGCTCAATGTAATGTTTTTTTTTTTTTTGCAAAACTCACAATGATGATTAGATTATATTAATATAGCCAACAAATTACAAGTTCTTGCCATGCTCATGACGAGCCATGACATCTTCAAGGGATCCTAGATACATCAGCTGACAAGGGAGCCACCCCATGATAATGAATGAGCCCATATCTTTACCGATGTAAGTCATTCATTGCACTGCTCATGGTTCTATTCCATTCATCTGAGTTCATATTTCTCCCAATGATTGCCCCCCTACTTTCTTAATGAATAATCTCAGTGAACTTAGCTGTTTTCGAAGATTCGACAGTTCCTTGCCTTGCAAACATGTTTGAAGTAAAAAAAACCCACAATTTTCCTTGCAATGAGCATTTCTTTGCTCTTGAATGCCGTTCCTCCCCGGAATAGATCATTCTTGAAGAATCCTATTTTCCATGTCTTTTGGATCCATTTGCAAATATTTCCTGCTAGACCGCAGATTGTCGGGCACTCTCTGACAAGGTGAGGGAGGTCTTCACTAGCTATTCTACATTGCAAACATATATCAGGACCGATTCCCTGAGTGAGGATCTTCACCCCAGTTGGCATGGCTCCCTATAAAACCTTCCATAAGAAGGCCTTCATCTCATGTGCCCATTGTGGATGCCACATATTCTTCATAGTTTTCTCCCATCTTGCTTCCAGCCAATGCTTTCCCCACTGCTTATCAAGTGGGGAGAACCAATCCTTCGAGGCTATAAGGCTGAGGTACACTTCCTTGGTTTGCAGTTTTTGAAATTGTATGTTCCTAGGCCACTGCCACATGCTTATCATTCAAACTTGGATTCATAGTTTGGAAAACGTCACCTTTCTAGCCTTTCTAAGTCTCTGTTGATCAGTTATCTTTCAATCCCATTGAGGTTAAACTGGAGAATCAATTGGTTTTTATCTTTCCAATTGCTACTGTTGTACTCCCAAAGTTTGCCTAAATGTGTAATATCTTTCTTAGTAATCTTTCAGTCCCATTGAGGTTAAACTGGAGAGTCAACTGGTTTTTATCTTTCCAATTGCTACTGTTGTACTCCCAAAGTTTGCCTAAATGTCTAATACCTTTCTTATCAATTTTTTTGGCAACTTGAGATCCACAAGCATGAGGATTGGTTGGGAGGTAAGCTTCCCTTTTCCTTAGCAGTCCATAAATACATAATGTTCTTCTCAGTTAAGTCATGTAATGATCCTGTTATCTGAGAAAATTTTGCTATGGAGCATCTATAGTATGCACACACACTATAGAGCTATCTGATATAATTTTTATGAAGCATCTATAGTATGCACACATACCAATAAAGATTCTTAGTTCATGTAGATTCCTTGGATAGGCCATGCTTTTATTACCTCTAACTTTGATGGATCCATACAGATACCATCTTGAGAGATAATATTACCTAAGTATTGAATCTCTTGAAGGAAAAAAATTCTTTTCTTTTGGTTAAGAAAAAGCTTGTTTTCCCTCAATGCTTGAAAAATTACTTGGAGATGTTGCTTATGTTCCTCCTAAGACTTGGAGTAGATGATGATATCATCAAAGAACACTCCAGTGAATTTGTGGTAGGGTCTAAAGATTTTCTCCATTAGACGATTGAACGTCAAGCAAAGAGGCATGACTAGATATTCATAAAGACCAAACATAGTACAAAACACGATCTTTAGGATATCTTCATCCACTATCCTTATTTGATGATAGCCACTTTTAAGGTCAATCCTACTAAAGTAGGTAGAGCCTTGTAGCTTATCAAACAGACCTTCTACCTGAGGCATGGAAAATCTGTTTTTGATAGTTATATGATTTAGTGCGCGATAGTCCACACACATACGATATGTACTATCTTTCTTTTGCATCAAAAGGATTGCAGAACAAAAGAGAGAGGAGTCAGGCCTCACCATCCCTTTGACAACGAATTCTTGTACTTGCCTCATTATCTGCTCTTGTGGAGATTGAGAAACTCGATAAGAAGGCTTGTTAGGTGGTGAGCTTCCTGGTAGGAGCTCAATTCAATGGTAATCATCCCCTCGTTTTGGAAGTAAGTCCATGTGGATATGATTGATGAAAACATCTTGGAATCCTTTCAGAAAATTAGACAATTCTAACTCTTCTTGATTCCTACCATTTACATTTGATGAAACATTATGACCTTTTAGGGACTCTTTGACAAAAATCATGTACACAAAAACTGATCTCTTCATTGATTTATCAAAAGCAAGTGAATTTACAAGTGATATAGTATGACCAAACTCACTAGCATCTATATACATGTCCTTTACCCTGTAGAGATAAAGTAGATTCTCCTTTCAGGGAACTTCATGTTGGTAGCCATGCGGCTGAACCATGGTGTCCCTAGGATAGTATCCTCATGTTGGAGAGGAGAGATGAAAAAGTCTTCTTTGTCGACGTAGATTTGGACATGAAGCCTCAACTTCCCAATCAAGGAAGTAACGGAGGCTCGCTGTCCCTTGAAAGCAGTGTTGGCCGTTACAACATCTCCCATCTCAAAAGCTTGAATGCCCAACTTGGTGGCCACTCCATTGGTATGAATTTGTGAGTAGAGCCAAGGTTAAACAAGATGAAGGCGTCATTTTTCCTTACCTTTCCCCAAGCATAGGAGAGAGAGGTGCACTTTGCAATGAGCATCCTCTTTTGGAGCTTCAATGGTGGAAGCCCTAGGAGTCTCATTGAGAGAATTTTTATTGGGGCAAAAATAATGGCCATGTCCTTGCTCCCCTCACTTAAAACACTTATGGTCCTTGCCAAAATCTTCAAGATATTCAAAAGAGAGTTTTTTTTTTACCTTTGTAAACTCCCCTTCTCCTTGGATGGTGAATGTTATTGTTGTTTGTTGATTGAAATTGCCTTGGGAAGAATTTTTGGCAATTGGTTTTTCCCCTTTGCATCATTTTTGTCTTTGTTTTCCATGGGCTTTGACATCCTCTATCCCCTTGTTGGAAATTGGGGATGCACAAAGCAACCATGATGTGGTGGATTACTTCGGTGATAGAACCAGGCCATTGAGAGTTGACGTACTCGGCCATCCACATAGAATTGTTGCTTTTGCTCGGCAAAGTCTTTTTTTTGAAAGACAGTAGCCTTGAGATGTAAATCCCAAAACATTTCTACATATTTCTGAATAGACTCATGGGAGAGAAGCTTTAAACTGCGCCATTTAGTGAGCACTTTTTCCTTTGCATCGCTTGCAAGGAATTTCTTCATGATGGAAACTCGTAGAGTTTTCTATGTCTTTGGGGCTTTGCCGTTGCCACAAAGGCTAGCCCACCATTGACAAGCCAATTTTTGGAAGTGCATAGCTACGTGGCGTAGCTTGAAGGACTTTGTGAAGCCCTCATCTCCAAAGGCCACATCAAATTACTGGATGAAGGACAATACTTTGCCGGTGGCACCAAAGGTGCCATCAGAGGTGAGAAAAGAGATACTCTTTACTCCCTCTTTGAACTTCTTGAGTTTTGTGACCTTCGCCATGCAGGTTATGATTTGCAATGTCCTCCCCTCTTGTATTCTTTAGGACAATAGCCATAGCTTTCGTCAAAAGAGGAGGAAGGTGAAGAAGAAACAGAAGAGGTTGACCTCTTTTTGCCCTTTTCTTCTTTTGTTTTCTCTCTTCCCTTTCGGAGTGATGAGGAGAAGGATTGTGTGTTGATCTTTTCCTCGTGGGAGGAGTTGGAAATCTTCTAGGATGCCGTCTTCATGGAGCCACATCTTCAAGAAAACTTAAAGTTTCATTACTTTCTTTTTCTTTGGATTTCTCCTATTGTAAAGGGGAGAGTCTTCTTTTGGGGGTCTCCTCAAGAGGCCTCCTAATCTCTCTCTCCTATTGGAAAGGAAGGGTAATCCCAGAAGCGCGAAGTTGTTGAGTAACTTTGGCTTGCAAAGCAGGGTTTCCCATAGCTTTCTACAACCTAGTAACAAGATAATTGACAAACATGGGGGAATCATCATTAGCACCTTCATGTGCAAAAGCAAAGTTATCAATGTTCATTCTACTCTCTTGGTTGTTGTCAGCCATGTTAACAAAATTTGTGTACTTACTTAGTGTATGCTTTGGCAATTCAAAACCTTAGTTGCCACTCCTCTTAGCCATTGAAAATCGGTGCCTAAGTATCTACACCCACGACTCAAAGTGGTTAATTATAGAGAGTAGTGAAGTGGGTCTAATATTTCAGAATTATCAAGGGCTAGCTCCTTTTGGACTTCTTATGGCTCAATAATGGTAAAGCCATAGGCAAGTTTAAAAAGACCCCATTATTAAGTCCAAAGCTCCCGAGTTGTGCACCATATCCCACATAGTGGGCTCAACAAAATCAATTATAGATCCCAGTCCCACTTACCCTAATATAATTAAGAAAATCAACCATTTATAGGCTACTTAAGGACCTCTCTTCTTAAGCAAGAAAAGAGAAACCAAATGCTGTGATACCAATGTAATGGAAATGGCCTATTAACTTTGAGAGTAGCGAAAATTAGAGAAATTACTTTTGTCAAATTAATTTATGAGCATAGAGTGTGAACTTAATTGATGGTAGCAACATAAACATAGCATTTAGTTAACTTGGCATGAAAAGATCTCTCTCTCTCTCTCTCTCTCTCTCTCTCTCTCTCTCTCTCTCTCTTTAAGTGCCAAGTGAGTTTATGCTTGCGGTTTCTTGAATCTATGAGAAGGTGCATTAGGAAAAATATGAACCCTCTAGGGGCCCTTTGGGATTAAGGTTAATTAGAGGTCAGCCAATAGGAAGAGGGTGGTGGACACACTCTATACCCTCAAAAAAGTAGGGGGACAAGGTAGCCTTACACCTCTTAATTGTCTCTTACCTAGTGAGAAGGTAAGGGAGGTGGCTAGGGGAAAGAGGGGGGGGGGGGGGGACCACTTTGACCTCTTTTCCCCCACTTTTTGGCCCGGATTTAAAAATACACAAAAAATTTCAAATTTTCAAAAAATTTCAAATTTTCCAAAATTTCAAATTTCAAGTTTTCCCTCCTTAAAAGGTCCCCAAACCTATTTCATGGTCAAAAAAGTATTTTTGACCTTCAAAAGTTAAAAACGTGCACTAAAAAATTCCAAAAAATTGTTTTTTTTAAAAAACAAATCAAAACATCATTTTCACCCTCCAAAGTCTTTCCAAACCTATTCTATAGCTAAAAAGTGTTTTTCTCTCTCTACAAACCTTTTTCCAAGCTCTCCATTGCTACAACAACCACATGCACCCCCTATAGTCCATCATTATCTCTCTGCTAGCTTTCTCCCACCTCCATTGTAGCACCAAGCAAGCTCCTCCTCCATCTCTTCCCCTTACCCACCACATAGTTTCACACCAAGCTAGCTCCTCTCCCTTCTCTCATCTCCATTACAACATGAAACAAGATTCTACTCCTTCTACTTTCATTCACTCACACTACATGGAAACCTCTACTCCCGAAGGTGGCAAAAGTATGAGCTCACATGAGTTGCATACCACAACAATAGGAGGTGTGAATATCGCGTGGGCATTGCAAGGGTTCATCTCCAACATAAAGATAGAATGGTAATAAAACTACCCTTGTAGCTTACATTCAGAGCTTAACATCATCTCCATCTTTAAGTTTATCATGCTAGAGAGAATTAACCTCTTTATGGATTTCATTGTTTAGGCTTCACACCTCATAACACTGGGTGGTGCTATTTTGTTGATGACTTTGGTGCGCCATCTATAGTTGTGTAGCATGTGATTTGAGTCTCACAATGTAAGTAAGTTGTGTTATCTATGGAGAGTCGTCAAAGATTTTTCTTGTAATTTATTCTTCGTATAATTGTCATTAGATAATTGGAATGATATCATTTTGTACTTTATAACTTTGTGCTCACATAATCTTTTGTTTACTTACAGATTCAACTTGTTTTAAGAGGACATGAGCAAGAAACCATGTGCAGAGATGGAAATCACTCTATTTTTGTTCCTTGAGGAACCTTTCACTACCATGTTAAAAGATTTTGATAAGAATAGTAGGTGTTTTTTAGAATCTTGAACCAATAGGGACTCTCTAAGAGCTCTCATAGAAGCCATCCATATAGTACTACTATCTTCCCTAGTGTCATAGACACACAAATACTCAAGTGTATATGAATCTCTAGATGAGGAAGACAAATACTTGTAAGATAAGCCTAACAGCAACAACATTGTCTCCATTTGTAATTATTTTTCATGAGGCTGGATTCCTCTATAAATGCAATATAAATATGTTTTTTTGTTAAATGGTGTCGCATTGAGTGAGAGTATTTAATTTAGATTACTGAAGTTTCATATAGATCTGAGAAATATTGTTTACTTTTATGGATATTTTGATTTTCCTGTACGATGATTCAAGTCGCAAGTCTTAATCACTCCACCTTGAAGAAATTCAAGCAATATTTTGATTTCAGTTTAATCATTAATGGTTATTCTTATTAAAGTGGATCATAAACTTTGTCACGATGTCCTCATTTGGGGATGTTGAATATATATCATTAGCAACGTGTTTCACAAGAACACTAGGTGGACACAAGGAAGTAAAAATTGGCTCCTTGTTTGGTCGATTTCTAGTGTTTAATGTTTAGTGCACAGGATTTGTGAGGCCGTTGACATGGGGAGTTCACTAAAGTATATGTAACATAGCACATGTGTTCAACAGAAGGGATTTTATATTCTTGTAAAGTTGCAGAAACATGTGTAGATAAGGCCTATAAGGGGTACTATTAATCCATTCTAGTGAACGCACGTGATATAGGTAAATTTTACATAGTGAATGCTCCGGACCTTTGAACACAAAGAAAGGGGGGGGAGCTCTAATTACATCTGAGTGAAAAGAAGTGGAATTTGTACTGTCATGTTGCATAAAGATTTTCTTTCACTTAATCTAAAAAAAAATTGGTATCCTGGGGTGCAAACAAGGCCATATAATGCAAAAAAAGGGGTGGCCACAAGCGCGCGTAGTGAGCCATCCAAAACTGCTGGATGGGCCATATGTGGGCCCTTGTGGCCACCCTTTTTTTGCATAATTAGGCTATTGCTGCACTCCAGAACCCTGGAAAAGATGAGATGAACCTAAAATTGAACTTTTCAAGCACATTATGCCTTCCTTCAACTCAACTTACTAGTTCCCTGCACCAAAAGGGCAAATCACATTGGACAGTATAAAAATCTAGTCTCATGCTGCATAAACATCTGGTTTCATCAAATATTAACATTCTTGCTATTATAAGGGGCAGACAAGGCCATATAGTGCAAAAAAAAGGGTGGCCACAAGAGCGCGTAGGTGAGCCATCCAAAACTGTTGGATGGGCCATCTGCGCGCCCTTGTGGCCACCCTTTTTTTTGCATAATTAGGCTATTGTTGCACTCCAGGACCTTGGAAAAGGTGAGATGAATGTAAAATTTAACTTTTCAAGCACATTATGCCTTCCTTCAACTCAACTTACTAGTTCCCTGCACCAAAAGGCCAAATCACATTGGACAATATAAAAATCTAGTCTCATGCTACATAAACATCTGGTTTCATCAACTATTAACATTTTTGCTATCCTAAGGGGCAAACAAAGCTAGAAAATGCA
The DNA here is from genome assembly GCF_014529385.1 of Adiantum capillus-veneris. NCBI lineage: Eukaryota > Viridiplantae > Streptophyta > Polypodiopsida > Polypodiales > Pteridaceae > Adiantum > Adiantum capillus-veneris. The sequence goes on along the minus strand of NC_140933.1, from coordinate 180,281,410 downwards.
AAAAAAAAAAGGGTGGCCACAAGGGCGCGCAGATGAGCCATCCAAAACTGCTGGATGGGCCATCTGCGCGCCCTTGTGGCCACCCTTTTTTCTGCATTTTCTAGCTTTGTTTGCCCCTCAGGATGGCAAAAAGGTTAATATTTGATTTAAATTTAACTCTTCATGGCCAAAACCACTTAACTTAAAACACATGGATAAACCGAAAAGCCAAATACTATGGAGACAGTAGACACAACTCTTAATCATTTTGTCATTGCAAAGTCATCTGAAATGATGTGAGCCTCTACAACTTCCTGAATAGCCTCCAACGCTATTGCTTGCATTTTATACTGATTTCCATAGCTTTGAAGTACCTCCTTCACCGTGTGAGCATATTTTTGATGCATGGCCATGATTCAAATGTTACGTTTTTTTTTTAAAAAAAATTTAAAATTTTTTAAGTGTTGAACTTTTCGGTTGTTTTCAACAGCTTCTAGATTTCAATCGGCTCCGAATCTGTCTGGGCTTGTCTCACATGAATTTGTTCATCTCATCGCATTCTTCGACCATAATGTGATGAGAAAAAATCATATCTTGCTCGCATTCTCCAGAAATCAACGTGCAAGTTGACAATTTATTTAAAAATGATGTAAAACATGCATTTTTAATTTTTTCTTAATCTACGGGCTCCAACGAGCATTAAAACCATGGAATCTGAAAATACTCAAATAACCATTGTTTTTTATTGTGTTAATGACTGTATTTCCTACATACAAAACTTTCCCAAAATCTCGCCCTAACACCTTCAAAAGTGGCTTCCAAGGAGTGTACTCGGTCAAAATTTGAAACTGAAGAAAAACAATCAGAATGAACTCCTAGATTGTGTATAAAATTTAGAATAACCAAAATTTCCTTCAAAAAAAAGTTATGCTAAAAATTTGAAAATAGCCCCCCATTGGACTCCCCACAGCGATAGAAGTCACAGGGTTCAAGGAGAGGTATGGTGTCACAAGTGCATGGTGGGAATCTCATCGAGGTTTATTCCGTCAAGATCTCTTGTACTTTATCATGTCTTCTCATGTACAATCTTACCAAAAAAAAATGACACTTTAAATGACTACAAATCTTATTTAACTTATCAAACAATCTAAAATATGGTAGACCAAGAGTGCTCTTACACATCAACAAACAAAAAAGTCCAAACTTCTTCTCATTAACTTTGATTAACATACATTCGTGAACAACTTCCAAGGGGTAGTGCAGTCATAGTTCTTACATCCATTCCATGACATGGTATGCTCATGGGGTGACCTATCATATAAAAATATCTCTGGTGGGGGTGCCCTCATGTTAGGAAAGGGTGTGCTGCTGATGAAAAGTTGTTGTATTGTCCTACTAGGGATCTCTCCATGTTAGCATAGTGATTTTTGGTGTAGTGGGAGCCACATTGCTTGAGGAGAGCTTTGTGCCACCGTAAAAGCTTCATGTTATGCTAGTTCCCTTAGCCATTCTTGCATTAGGATGAGATTACCCACCTCTAATAAGGATAGATTTGAAGCACCTACCTGCAAGTTGTAACAAAGAAGGCTGTTTTAGAGAAAAAGTGGTGACACTTGACCTCTCTAACCTGCACCCACTGTTTCTTGTAATGCCACTGTTTTGAGCTGAAGAGCTAGCTTGACATTCGTGCATCAACGAATGCAAAGAAGCACCTGCACCCATACACAACCAATTGCAATAGCCTAACAAGCCTACTTATCCCCTCCCAAGATATTGAAGAACCATACACATTCATCTCACCGACAGTATGACGATCTTGGGATGACCTCTACTCACCCTCACGTGTGGCCTTCGGTGCAAACACCGCGGACAAGCAATATGTACACTTTTGTTGTGCGGAGTACATGGTGGTGGAGGGATACGATTTGTGATGTCCGTGAGCACCATGGCAGTTGTTGCGTGAGGAAGCAAAGAATGAAAAGAAAGAGGGGGGAAGGAGAGGGAGGAACATGGGAGGAGAGAAGGGGGCAGAGGGGGAGAGGGAGAGAGAGGGGAGGGGAGGAGGAGGAGAGAAGGGGGTAGGGAGGGAGAGGAGAGGAACATGGGAGGAGAGAGAGGGGGGGGAGGGAGAGAGAGGGGAGGAAGAGGAGAGAAGGGGGTAGGGAGGGAGAGGAGAGGGAGAGAGGAGGAAGGAGGAGGAGAGAACAAAGGTTTTTTTTTGGGGGGGATTTTTTTTTGAAAAAGTGGACTTTTAGTGTTTGTAGGTTTTAAAAAATGTCAAAAATTGATTTTTTGATGTGTATATATGTTGGGAGGGAATTTTAAGTAAAAAATAAGTAAAAATAACTTTTTTGAAAAAAAGTCAAATTTTGGCTCTTAGTGACCCACGTTTTTGCTGATGTGGCCACACCCCTTTACTCCCTTCACTTTCCAAAAGCTAGAGAGAGAAAGTGACCTCCTAGGTCCACATCCTACATGTGTCTAAAAAAATGTTACCATATACATGTGGTAGTGATGTGTGTGAACACACTAGGACCGCCGGGGCATTTTTTCCCTCTTTAGGAGGTTTTTTCCCCCGTGCATTGTATATACGCCCATCACTCTAGGGCTATCTATCTTTCCATTGCACACTAAGTAACACACTCTCTATTGTGTGCCTTGAGCTTCCTTCGTCTTCTCCAAGCTGTGTGTGTTTCTCTGCAACGCTAATTCCAACAATTGGTATCAGAGCAGGTCACGTCCTCCCGGGCTTAGTCGCCAACTGCTCCAGCACACGCCTGCTCACTTTCTCTGATTTCAGTGAGCTTTGGCGAGCGTTCGTAGGTCGACAAATATTTTGGGTCAGCTCGAAGAGTTTGGTCTGCTCAGAATTTTGATTTGGGCTCATTTCGGCCTCTGTTTCCACTACGGGCAGTACTGCACAGGCTATTTCGTCATTTTGTGCAGATTTTCTGTCAGTGCCGTTTTTTGCATAACAGGTGCCTTATAGTCTTCTACGGTTTGTGCTATATAGCACAAGTTGTTCCCGCTCCATTTCTCCTATTTTCGGACAGTTTTCACATCAGGTGCAGCATTTACCATGGCTGACAACAACAACACAGATGTGTTCAAGATGTTTGCTGCTGAGGACAGGTTGGATGGGGACAACTTTGATGCATTATGCACATTGCTGTTGCAAGAGTCACTTTCTAGAAAAAACAGGACTAGGCAGCGTGCAGTTGAACAAGCTTTTATTGTTTCTCAAAGAAAGGGTGGTAACAGTAATGCAACCACTTCTTATGGTTCTGCTGCGAGTGGCAAAAATTCTGTTCCTAATGCTTCTGGTGGCAGCACTTCGTCTGGCAATTCTGGTGATAAGGGCAAAAAGAAGATGCGTTGCCATTATTGTAAAGCCAATGATCACTTGATCAAGTCGTGTCCTAAGTTGAAGGCCAAAGAGGCTAAGAAGAAAGAGGGTGGTTCCACTGCAAATGCTGGTTCCACTACAAATGCAGCCATTGTTGAGTCTTCTGTGAAAGGAGATTGTGATGCTGATGTTGATGCAGAATGGGCCGCATTCTTTTTGGCTTGAGGCCATCATGTGTGCCACTTATGTACTTAACAGGTGTCCTACGAAAGCTTTGCAGTCTATTACTCCATATGAAGCATGGCATGATAGAAAACCTTCTATTGAGCACATGCGTGTTTTTGGCTGTTTGGCATATGCTTTGGTGCCACAAGTGCAGCGCAGAAAATTGGATGATAAGGCTGTCAAATGTATTTTCGTTGGTTATAGTGCTGAAAGCAAAGGTTACAGGTTGTATCATCCGCAAACAAAACGTATTCTGGTTTCACGGGATGTAGTTTTTGTGGAAGATTCTGTTCAGCCCTTGCTGTCATGTACTAGAGACAGTAATGTAAGCTCACAGGACATTTATGACACTTTGTTGCCTCTTTTCAGTGGTGGAAATACGAATGTAAGTTCCAATGAGGCAAATGTACAGCCTATGAGGGTTTCTGGAAATGTTGTAGAATAGCCTATTACTGATGCAGATGTACATGATGTACTTGATGAGGAAAGGGCTGAAAATGAGCAGGCTAGAGGTATGCCAAAATGGCTGGTGCACACTTTGCGTGACAGTAAATTGGATGCACCTTTATCTAGTCGTACTCGTTCAGGCTCTCACCATGCATCTTATGCATCAGATTGTTATGCTTTGGCTGTGTCTAGTTTACATGATGTTGAGGAGCCTCTGTCTTTTGATGAAGCACAGAATTCAGAAAATTGGATTGCTGCCATGAAATTAGAATATGATGCACTTATAGAGAATGACACATGGACTTTATGTGATTTGCGTCCTGGCAAAAAGGCCATTGGTACGAAGTGGGTTTACAAGTTGAAACGCAAGCCGGATGGTGAGATCGATCGCCATAAGGCTCGACTTGTTGCAAAGGGTTATGCACAACAAAAAGGCATAGATTATGAAGAGACTTTTGCTCCCACTTGTCGTATGACTACTGTGCGTTTTCTATGTGCATTGGCAGCTCATTTTGGTTGGGATGTACATCAATCAGACATTGTACCGTGTTTTGTACAGCATTTGGTCTTTATGAATATCTTGTCATGCCTTTTGGTTTGACAAATGCTCCAGCCACATTCAATCATTTAATGGAGAAAATATTTAGACCATACCACATGTTCATGGATGACATCATCATCTACTCCAGGTCGTTGGAGGAACACAAGCAACATCTCTAGGTAAATTTTCAAGATTTGAGAGAGAACAAGCTTTTTATCAATAAAAAATAGAGTGAATTTTTCCTTCAATAGATTCAATACTTAGGTCATATTACCTCTCAAGATGGTATCCATATGGATCCATCAAAGTTGGAGGTAATAAAAGCCTGGCCTAATCCAAGGAATCTACATGTGCTACAATGCTTTATTGGTATGCGTGCATACTATAGATGTTTCATAGAAAAATTCTCTCAAATAGAAGGACCATTACATGACTTAATAAAGAATAATGTTAAGTATTCATGGACTATTAAAGAGAAAAATGTGTTTGATAAGCTCAAAAAGAAGCTTACCTCCCAACCAATGCTTATGCTTCTAAATCTCTGAAGGCCATTTGAGGTCCAATGTGATGCTTGTGGTGATTTCCTTGGAGCAGTCTTGCTTCAAGAAGGGCATGCCATAGCATATGAGAGTCGAAGGCTCAATACCAAGGAACATGTTTTGGACATATATGAAAAAGAGCTTTTAGCTGCTCTACATGCCCTAGATACATGGAAACACTATCAATTGGGGACTCCATTTATTTTGCAAACGGACCACCAAAGTCTCAAGTATTTTATGACGCAAACCAAGCTCTCCGACAAACAAATGAGGTGGACAAATTTTCTTTTGCAATTTAATTTTCATATTTCTCATATTGTTGGTAAGCATAATCAAGTGACCGATTCACTATCATAGCGATCGAGCGTAAATGTGGTGTCTATAGCAACTCACAATGATCTATCTTCCAAGATAGATGCGTACGCTATTGACCCTGGCTTTAAATACATAATGTAAGCCCTTGCCTTAGGGAAGAAAGAGGAACCATTCACCTTGCAAGATGGTTATCTTCTCCATGGTAATAGCCTATGTGTTACTCACTCTCTTTGTGAGAAAGTCATGTATGAATCCCATGGTCCTCCATATGCAGGACATCGAGGGATTCAACCTACTCTTCAAGGAGTAGAAACATAATTCTATCGGACTACAATAAAGGAGGACTTACAATAGTATGTATCCAAATGTGTGATATGCCAAAAGACAAAGTCTAATAGAGGGAAACAACCTGGATCACTCCAACCATTGCCAAGCCCTAATTCGCCATCAGAGAGTATATCCATGAATTACCCAAGCCTATCCATGGAAATACGGGAATATGGACAATAATTGACAGATTTAGCAAGCAAGCACACTTTATTCCTATCAAAAAGACTATTAAGGCACACGAAATGGAAACCCTCTTCATATCTCTGATTTTCAAACACCATGGATTGCCAGCATCAATCGTGTCAAACAGAGATCCTAGAATGATCAGTAAATTTTGGAAAGGTCTCTTTGAAAATCTAGGTACAAGATTGAATTTCTCTTTGGCCTATTACCCACAAACAGATGGCCAAAGTGAGATAGCCAATCTTACGATTTTTGATCTATTAAAGACTTATGTTACAGAAGTAGATCAACGCTCAAAATGGGAGAAGTTCTACCTCTTGTAGAGTATGTGTACAATAATACTGTCCATATTACTATGGGAAAGGAACCTTTTGAGATCATAGAGGGAAGACCTAAAAGTCCCTTGCTACTTAAAGTACATGGGAAGATCTTTGATGAGTTTATGCGTGACCTACAACAATCTCTCTAAAAGACTAAAGAGTCTATATCCATCTCTCAACAAAGGCAAAAGGTTGCTGCTAATTATCATAGAATGGCCTTCATGTTCAAGGCAAATGATTGGGTCTTCCTCAAGTTTCCCAAGGCTCGATTGAGGCAAACATTGGGAAAAATCCTATGGGCCATCAAAAGTATTATGCTAAACTAGTAAAAAGATACTATGGTCCTTTTCAAATGTTGAATCCAATCAATGATATGTCTTATTAACTCAAATCTCCCAACCATTGGCTCATACACAATGCTTTCATGTGAGCCTACTCAAGCCCTACAAAGGAGAGCCACCAAAAAACCCAATTATTGAAGATCCCCCATAAATCAAAGACCAAGAAGAGGTACTATAACCCAAAGCTATCCTTGTACATGAGGACAAGGTGCTGAGGCATGGTAAGATTATCCCAGGATATCTTATTATGTTCAAAAATTACCCTTTTGAAGATGCTAGATGGATGCAAGGAATACAGCTTAAGGATAGTATGAACCTTGTCAATGCTTACAACGCTACATTAGAGTAAGCAAATGTAAATGTTTCTCTTAAAAGATCAATATTTTTGTCTTATACGAGTAATTCTCTTTTTGTTGTGCACAAATTTAAGTAGTATGCATACTGAAAATCATGTTTGTGATGACGACGTCTCCTAAATACCAAGTAGAATTTTTCACTCTACTTAGGGAGAATGAAATGGACTCACGAGTAGACATGCTTGTGGCAGCTAAGTCTCCGAAGCCCCAAATGGATTAGTCATCCATCTTGGAATGATGTCGTAGGGTAAAAATGGATCCTATACCCGCTAAGAAACATCAAGGATTAATCTCTTCTGCCTCATAGTCAAGGACGACTATGATTTCAAGAGAGAGGTAATGTCATAAAATCTAATATCTAACTAACCCAAATGTATGTTATAATTTTAATCCCAATTTTCCACCTTGGCATAGAGCCACCAATTTAGCTTGGATGAATGTGGCTATGTTTGTGTTGAAACCCTATGCTACATAGAAAGTGATGAACAACTTCTTGTAGAATATGAATTTACATGACATCACTCGAATCTCATGATAAAGTCCCTTATATGAAAGTTATTGATAATCTATTTCAAACCGACTCTTTTTTACTGAGTATGTATCATGATAGACGCCATGAGTTGTGATGGCATTACCATGTTATGCAATGAATACTTGATTTCATTTCATACAAAAATATGTTCCTAACGTGGTACCCACAGAATTTCACAAGGTTTTTTGAGATTGCATAATACTGCTCTATTTCAAATTTCATGTACCATGTTAAACATAATCCATACAAGAATTTGTATCTCATTGTACATATTTTATCAGAGCATAAACTTATGCATTAGCAATTTATGCAGTAGTTCATTTTGAATGCATTTTTTACCATTAAGAATATCCCAATAGTGGATTTTGGATGTAGCAAACCCATGCAAACCTTGTTTAGAATAGTTAAATGTTAAGTAAAGGATGCACTTCTCCATTCATACCTTGCTTAAAGTGTCTTGATGGTGGATTGAAAATTTCCTTGCTCCTCTCAAGAACTTTTATAGATTGGACAAATGGTGGATCTATGATGCACCCATATTTGCACAATGTTCTTTGAATGGAAAAGTACTAGTTTATTGAGTGCACCAACCACCCTTCCACAACTTGCTTGGAATGTTTGGTTTAAGATGCTACCACCTTCCAAGGTTTGTTTAGAATGGCCAAATAGTAATTATAAGTTTCACTCATTTGTCTTTTGGTTACTTAGAAGTGCCAAGTTATGGGTGTAAATTTCACCTCCCATTAAAATAGCTATTTAGAATGGCCAAGTAGTGAACCTCATTTGCACATTTCCTTAAAAAACGTGTTTCAAATCATGAATTCATGGTATATGAAGCATCTTGCGTTTGGAAACTTGTTAAGAATGGCCAATTGCTGGATGTAGGACGCACAAAAGCTTTAAGAATAGATTGTTTGGAATGGATTTCTCCACTAGTATGGATACATTTCCTTGCCCTATCTTTATACCAGAACTAGTGCAATCTTCAATGGTTCTACACACACAACCAACACAAACAATTTCATTGTCAAGTACCATGTACACTTTTTTCCTAGATTCAAAGTCCATCCTAAAAATGAAAGAAGTGGTAGACCTTATGCTTGAATGATCCTTTATGATTGAATGGAGCATAGCTTGGAAAAGTGGTAGAAATTATGGTTATCTATGCTTCAATAGAGCCTAGATTTAGTGGTGGACCTTGTGGCTCTCTATGCTAGAGTGGAACTTTGCTTGGACACATGGTGGACCTTGTAGCTACCTATGGTGGAATGGAGCGTAGCTTGAACAAGTGTTGGATTTAACGGCTCTCTATGCTTCAATAGAGAATAAATTGGACAAGTGGTGGACCTTATGGTCCTCTATGCTTCAATGGAGCATCGATTAGACAAGTGGTGGACCTTATGGATCTTTGTCTTTCAATAAAGTAGAGATTGGACACATGGTGAGCCTTGTATGTTTCTATGCTTGAATGGGTTAGTTCCTTGGACAAGTGGTGGATCTTATGGCTCTATACCCTTCAATAAAGCATAGACTAGACAAGTGATGGACCTTGTGTTTTTCTATGCTTGAATCAATATTAGCTTGGACAAGTGGTGGGTCTTGTGGCTCTCTATGCTTGAATGGAGCATAGATTGGACAAGTGGTGGACCTCATGGCTCTATATGATTGAATAGAGCATAGAATGGGACCTTAAGGTCCTCTATGCTTGAATGAAACATAGCTTGGACAAGTGGTGAACCTTATGGCTCTCTATGTTTCAATATGGCATATATGATACAAATGGTGGATCTTATGGTCCTCTATAACTCAATAGATCTTGGCTTGGACAAGTGGAATGGAAAGATAGTGAATCTAGGATGCATTTTTTCTCTTACACCACCATGTTTAGAATGATCTTGTGATGGATGTTGGATGCACCACACCTTCCTTAATTTGATTCAAAAGGGCAAGTACTAAATACAAGATGCACTTTTCCTTCTCACACCTTGCTCAAAGTGGCTTGGTGGTGGATTAAAATTTCCTTTACTCTTCAACAAGAACTTGAACATCAAATCTCCAAGTGATGCATCTAAGAAACAATATGTGGCCTATAACATTTTAGAATGGACAAGTGGTAGATCTAAAATGCAAAAAAACTTCTATAAGTTGTTTAAAATAGTCACTTATTGTGAATCAAGGATGTGATAAGTGGTGAAAAATGTTTGTGGTGGATTTAGAATACACTCACTCTGGTAGAAGCCATTAAGGTTGGCCAAGTGGTGGATCTAAGATGAGTACTAGTCTTCCACAACTTGCTTTGATTCAATATATAGGATGCACACCACCATTCAAAACATCATTGGAACGACATTGATTTTATTTAGGATGCATCCTTCATTGCACAAACTATATATAATAATAAGATGGTGGATTTAGGATGCATTTCTCCTTTCATACTATGTTTAGAATGACCAAGTGGTGGATCTAAGATGCACCAAACCTTCTTAAATATTTTTTGAGAAATCCAAGCACTAAATAGAAAATGATGAGCTTTTCCTTCCAAAACTTTCTTAAGGTGGCGTGATTATGGATTGCAAATTTTCTTTCTCGCCTCCAAGAACTTGTCTAGATTGGCCAAGTGGTGAATCAAAGATGCATCCATCCTCACAAAACTTATTTAATAGTATTGATTGAATGGATAGTGTTAGAAACATCTAGGATCTACTAAGGTTATAGTCTTACTCCTTTTCAAGTACATAAGTAACAAAATTAAAATACTTATATTTTGGATAGAATTACCCTCTAAGTATTTTCTTCTTGCATAATAGACATGAAACAATAATGTTTGAGAAAAAGTGATGTTAATGTGGATGTCAATATTCATGTCAAGATATCTTGCTTGTTAATATGTCATCCTCTAGGAGGCTATTGTGTGATATTTCATTGTTTCTTTCTTAGATCCAGGGATTGAGGGTGGAATAGATAATAAATGCTTCAATCCAACATAAAATAATGAGAGCCTTCCACATGTATCCACAAAGGTCTCACTTCAAGAATTGAATCCAATTATTGATACTCAAATGCAAATACCTGAGGCCTCTTTGCTGCATCTTTCACCTAAGGAAGCCATGGGTGAAAACTTTCAACCTATAAAAGATGTGCAAGAGAGTATTTTTGATGCAACTACTTTGGCTTCATCCAATCCCAAAAAATCCATGTTGATAGTAATATTGGACTTGAATGATCTACTATTGAAATTAAGTCAACAAACATCATCTATTCATAAATCTATTCAATATGATTCACGAAGGCATACTGTGTTACGGCCAGGGTGCATCCACTTTTTAAAGACCAGATTGAAGAGATTCAATGTTGGGATTTGGTCAACAACTAGAGAAGATAATGTTTACCAGATGTTGAGAACACTTCAAAGCATTACAGAGGAGATGTTTCCATTTTTTTTTAGTTTGGTCTCAAGAATCTTGCTATGTTCCCGAAGGCGTGCAATTTTTAAGACCATACAATCCTCAAGTTCCAGCTATGTTTAAGCCATTGGCAAAAATATCTGCATGCTTCGAATGTGATCCACGCAAAACAATTCTTCTTGATGACTCTCCATACAAATGTTGTATTTCACCTACAAATAATTGCATATTTCCTTCAAAGGTTGATGAAGAAAATATGGTTGATAATGTTATCATAGAAGAGTTGCTCCCATACTTGTTGCAACTTAACGAGAGCAAAGATGTGCGTGAGTTTATTGACTCTAATTATTATGGACAAGGCCCAATTTCCAATGAAAATGAATACAAAGGTTTCATGGACTATTGGAAAGATCAAAACTCAATATGGTCGCAAAAGGAGATAACCACAAATAAGCTACCAATGTTTGAGAAGCTCGAAGACCTTTTTGGCAAGTAGGGGGAATCAACTAATCCAAGTAGGGAAAAGGAGATTAGAAGGAATGATTGTAGAAACAATGGCAAAAGAAAAAACCAATATTGATATGATGAAGGGAGCACAACTAATATCCTTAGCAAGGAAGCTGGGTTGTGCCACACCATCATTGAAGGCTGTAACAGCTAAGGCTTTTGTGAAGAATCTACTCAATGAGCACAATCTTCTCAAAACACTAAGGTACTACTCACTAGAAATCATGTTGAATTTTCAATAAATACTTTTGCAAATGATATTTGTATTTTGATTCAAAACACTCACTTCATCATGGTTTCTTGCATATTTCATCTAGATTATTCTTTGAAGGAGTACGTATTTCATAGGGAATTTGGACCATTTCATTCAGATGAAAGAAGAAACCTCTAAGAATAGCCAGGGGTTACTTTGTAAAATTTTGTGTCTTTGCGATCTAAAAACAATTCACACAAAGATTATTCTCTATGTTTGAGCTTTTCTTGATATTCAACCATTGGTTTTCAGACCAATTGTCACCTAATTGTACTTCACCATTGGTTTTTAGACCAATTGTATCAATTGACTTGGAGAGCTTTAAAGTTTACTTATGTATTGACAACTTGCCCTACTTTTATAATCACATGCTTTTTTAGTATTGTGATACCAATTTAAGATTCTTTTGGATGTCTATAGTGTCCAAATGTTGAAAGCTAAAACCATCAATTTTGTTTTAAGGTTTAAAAATGAATAGCAACTAAATATTTTGTGTTTTTTTTAGAGCCAAAAGAAAGAAATATGTTGTTGTTAGAGTCGGATAATTCATTTGAAAGAGAAAATTCTTCTATTCAACCTTTTATGGGCCTTCATTGGAACCATCAACCACCCCCTACTCAGTTATTTTGAAGCAACAACGGAGGGTTCTTCTCTTAGATATAGAGGGTTTACTACCTCATTCGGTTGAAATGCAACACGATGATATTGTTCCATCATGGTCCAAGCACATGCGAATTGTGCTTGACAAAGATGAAATTTATCATGTGGTGCACCGTGATGCAGAAGCTTTCTTGGACTTTTGTTTGGGCTATTTTGAACCTTGGATATGGAGTTGCTATAACCTAACCAATGCTCAACATATACTTGAGATGTGCTTTCCTAGGCATTGTTCAAAGTTCAAGATGTTCATGAGCAACATATACTTGAGATGTGCTTTCCTACGCATTGTTCAAAGTTCAAGATGTTCATGAGCATTGTCAAATTCCAATATAATTGAGTAGAAAAGAGTTTATCAAAAATCATGAGATGCAAGTTCATAGGCATGTTATGAGGATTCATAGATGCAGCAACACGTTAATGTTTGAGGTTCTACATGCTAGAACACATTAATTTTTGATGATACTCCATATAGAGTGATGTGGAATATGCCAGGAACTTATCTCATATTTCAAAATTTTGGAGACAAACACCTGAACAACTTCAATGCTTCTTCAAAGGCACAATAGCTCCATGGTTAGTGGGATGGTTGTGTGCAAGAAACAAGAGGAGTTATAATTCCAATACAATTGTGAACAAGGTAGAGGATCCTGAGATAACTTATGTCATGATTGTCTACTTGTCATGAAGACAATGTTGAGAGTCACATGTTGAAGTTGTTTGGCAAGAATGTAGTGACAAAGATATCAATTGTACACAAAACCACATATCAATTAGAACTGGTTCACTATAAATTGTTATTCAAGGTGAATATACATTGTACATTTATCTTTCATCCAACCATTTATTACATTATGTTTTTCTACTTGAAGTGTACCCTATTGTAAGGGGACTTCAGTTCAATCTAATGCGTTTCACATGGAGTGCACCTTAACATTTGGGGGACTCTTTATTAATGGAGTGCATCTTTCTTATGGGTGCTATTTTTCTTGTTGCTTTGAGTAGAGAATTATCTATATTGTGCTCATATCTTGTGTAAATGGATCCAATATAAATATTTAGTCCTTGTTGTAACTTGGATGTTTCCACAAAGTTCACCCCAGGGAAAGGGGACTTCCTTATTAATGGTGTGAATTCTAATTTAAGGATACAATTTTTTTTATATTTTTAGTTTGGAATGTGATCACTATTTTTGTTTACAATGTATAAATGTATTTAGAAAAGAGAACTCTTTCTGCTTCAAGACACAAGTACAACATGAACAACGTCCTTTTTTTTCAAAACATGAGTACGACTTCTTATGCTGGGTCAATGGGTGGTAAATATTATTTTGTACTTACTATAAGTTGTATCAATAGAAGACCTCTTTTTTTATACTCGTTCAATAAAACAAATATTGATTGAACAAGGTTGTTGTCATATTAGCATGGAGACTCATACAAGAATATGCCATGTTGTTGTGATATTGGCATGGGAATTCATATGCATGTATTCATGCACAAATAGTTTTTTTAATCTAAATCAATCAATTTTGAAAAATATGCAGCATAACCCATATATTTAGAACATAAATTGCAACTCTTTATCATAAAATCCATTATGTACATTAGTTTAATTCTTCTTCCTTAAGACTTGTGTTTTCCAAATATGTTTAATGATAAGAACAATGTTATAAACACAAGAGCTTTACATTTATTATAGTTGGGAATAGATTGACATTTTCTTTATAGCAACTGCTTTTTTCTTGTAATTACACATAGAATAGCATTGACACAAGTAGCATGAAATTGATTGAATAGTTTAGAATGGCCAAGTGGTGGATTTAAAAACCCCTTTTTTATAAAATGTATAAAATTAGGATGACTTAACATAAGTGTAGCTGGACACTTAAATGTCTTATCCTCATGAACATGTTCGAAAGAATACATCTACGTGCATAAAATGGGATATCACATGGTATTCTAGAATGTAGTATATGTGATCTTGACACTTCTTGATGTAGCTCAAGAAATATCTAAAAAAGAAAAATGAAAGCGATATCGTAAATAAAATTCAATTTTTTTGCTTGTTAATGGTCAAATTGGCTATATTCATAAAAATTGAAAGTGATCATTAGTCTTGAGAATGGGTTTTTTCTCACTAGAAACCCTATTTATTTCAATAGAGAACAACTTAGAAATATATATAGGTACTCATTTTAACATATCACTTTGAGTGTATCTTGGACAAGAAGTTGAGTTTTTATTCCTCCATAGGTTAAGGGAACCTAGCTTGGACAGGTGGTGGGGCTTATATTCCTCCAAGGGACCCTAGCTTAGATAAGTGCACCATGAAACCAACACTCTTATGATGCAACCAATCATATGATACATGTTTTATGTATGCTTCATGCCTCAAATGAAGAAATCCTAGATTAACAATGGACTTTGCTTGGATGAGTTTGAATTTCATACTAAAGTAAGTTGTTTTCCTCAATTTGGGTCCTAGCTTGGACAAGTGGTGAACCTTGAATAAATGTAGGTACTCATTTTGAACTTAGCTTGGATAAGTGGTGGGCCTTGAAACTTTACCTTTAGATAAATCATAGGTAGGACATCAAGGCATACACAATGATAATGACTGGAATGCACTAGTATCTTAATGGTTCAAATGACTAAATCCATGAAATTTCATGTCCAATTTTTTTCTATATGTGTAATCTGCGTGCATAAATTGGAATGAGACCTTAAGCAAATTGGCGTCTTTGACAAAGATCTCATTACTTTATACATGATATGTTGAAAGTTGTCCAACCTAGGACTTGGGATTTTTCCACTTTACCTAATATAGTCTTTACACCAAAACCTATTGTGCACTCATCTCCATCCTCACCGCCGTGCACTTCACACGCATTGCATGTGCACTCACCATGTGTTCATGTATATGTGTGTGTGTGTGTGTGTTTAAACTATTAACCTATATACAAAGATAGTTCAAAAGACACATGTCTTTAGACAAGGGACAAAGAATGGTACAAAAAAATGACTCAATCTTTGATTCATTTTTGTACATAAATATGAGAATGAGGTATCATTGCAATGATTTTGTACATAGGGTAATCTGCATGCGCGTCTACAATGTGGAAAGGGTCAAGGAATCAATGTCGGACAGCAACAAAGCCAAAAATATCCTAAGAGAAGATAGAGTCCTCACCTGCATCCATGCAAACAAGACAATAGATACATTAGCCTTGAATATGTATTACAGGTGTCAATGGACCCTATCAATTGTTATCCATGTCCATCTTACAACATTTTTAAACCTAAAATCTACTATCCAAAATGTGATTTTTGAAATAGTCTGTTTGTTTTTCTTTACTTACAAGTGTGTTTTCTTTAGAGTTCCTTTTTAGGTTTAGTTTTAAATTTTAATAAAAGAAGGTCATCACTCCGTTAAGATTCAAGTGAGTTTGTAGGTTATAACTAAGGTTACTATTTACCCTAATTTCTAAGAACTTTAATAGCTATTTATTTAGTTTAAATTTTGATCAAAAGGCCAATACCCCAATATCCATAACCTTTGCCAATGCTTACTAAATCTGCAAATGCAAAATGCTTACATTGTGTGTATCAAATAGAAGAGAGGAGAGGAATTGGAGGCTGCTTCTATAATTGTAAGATCATTTTGGTGGTCTCATCAAAGAAGAGGTGATTTTGGGCTCCACGTCTTGATGGTTTTCCTTGGTCTTGTGTTTGCTAAACATTATGGAATTTGGACAAGTGTAAGTGCTTCAAGTGTCATATTGTTTTGTTGGTTGTTTGATTGATGTTTTGCGTATGTAGCCCTTGCCTTGAGTAAGCCATTGTAAGAGGGTTCCAAGGTGGAGAGGGATCCCTTGACGTTAAGACAATGCATGGGGTGGCTAGGTTTTGAGTGTGTGTTTTGTGTCAAATGGGGCCTATAATTCTAGCCGTTGTGGTGCCAGTTTTTTTTTAGCCTATGTATGTGGTTTTGTTTTAGATGAGGGCTCATATCACTTATCCATTTTTTTGAAGCATTGAGTATGCATGCTTGAAGTTCCCACGACATTGTCTAAGAAACATGGTCTCTCTCTCTCTCTCTCTCTCTCTCTCTCTCTCTCTCTCTCTCTCTCTCTCTCTCTCTCTCTCTCTCCTCTCTCTCTTCTCTCTTTCTCTCTCTCTCTCTCTCTCCCCCCCCCCCCCCCCCCCCCCCGCCCCCAGCTTGAGCGTAAGCCTAATAACTATGACTCTTAGCACATAGTTTAATATGACTTGAAGCTTTGGGTCTAATGCTTTTCTCATTTTATGGCTCAACAGCCCGACTCTGACTATGCCAAAGAGTGTTTTTTGCACCCTGGAGACTTGACCTTTTACATTCTTGTGCTTACTACAAACATTTCTTCATGTAAAAGTAAGCTTGAATCCTCAAAAAAAGGATTAATGAAGGACAAGTTGGCATTAAAGGTTTCTTTTGCCATACCTGTTTTATTATCATTGAATTTGCTTTGTTGGTTGGGTTTTCCTTCTTTGTCTGTGAAGAGTCCATTATTTCTTTGATTCCCCAATTAGTAGGCCTGTTGGTAGAAGTCTTTGATGTTGCTGTAGGCCTCTCTTCATTGTTGGCATTTGGTTTTTGACTAGGAGCATTGGAAGACCTAGGAGTCCAAATCTCTTGATGACCTTTGTTTCTCCATTGTTGACTTTGATTCGTTTTAGGTCTTGTTGACTTCTTGAGATCTTCATACAGGTCTGATGTAGTTGTAGTTGGCTGGTAGCCAAATCTTTGTATAGCCTGTATAGAATCCTTGTCTAAGAGGAAGATTCTTTAAGATTCATCTTTGTTCTGTATCCTCTTGTGAGTTGTGTTAGACTTTAGCATCTTTCAATGTTGTTCTATTGTTTACCTGCTGCTTAGGTATCCTAGGATATTGTCGAAGTTTTTACCTTGTGGGCCTTCTTTCTTAGGAGGGACATGAAGTTACTTCATATTCTCTAACCTGCGGTTTTGGCACCTATATTTGTCTGTTACCTCCATAGTACTCCTATTATTTTAAGCTCCATTGTGATGCTATCCATCCCATGTGTTTGTCTTTCTGTGTTGATTTTCTATCTTTAATCCAAACCGGATCATTGACTTTGACTAAACTGCTCGAAACAAACACTTGCTTGACTTTCCTTTTCTTTCTTGAGTACTTTGGCTGAAATATCTTTGCTTTTTTAGGTGTCTCCTTAGAGGTTTTAGTTGGGTCAACAATCAACTTGAAGTTTAGAAAGCCTAACGTGCTTGAAGAAGTTGATCCATGAGGGCTCTTTGATGTAGAGGCATATGCTATCACACCTTCTTTGCTAGTCGGTGGAAGTTCCACTTTAGCTTTACCTTTGTTTGCAAGATTTTTCTTTGATTCTTGTGACTTGTGCAACTCTAAATCTAGCATTTTTGGTTCTATTGAAGATCTTTGTTCTGCTTTTGCCATGGTCTCATCTTGATCTAATTGTGTCTCTATGGAGGGTGGCTTGAGACTTTGTTTTTCAATTTGACTTTCTTCAGCTGATTTAGCTGGCAATGTCTGATTGATCCTTAGACTTGCTATTGCTTCTTGATTGCTGCAACCCCATTCTTCTTAACTTCTGGCCCCATGGGATCCACCATGGAAAACTTACCACACCACGTAAGTGTAGGGGAGGGGGGTTCTTTTACAAGTTATATAAGCGTATAAGTTAGGGGTAGGCCCTCAATAATTTATCTCCCAAGCTTAAAATAAGAGAGAGGGTATCATATTTCTTGGGCGGGGGGGGGAGGGTGAGAAAATGGAAAAATGAGAGAAAGTTTTCATGTTTCAAAATGCTTCCCAAAAGATTTTCCCCTCGAACTTGTGAGTCAATAGTTGCAAAGATACATGCAAGAACTAACATTGCTTTGTATCAATTGCTTGTTTTCCGATTATAGTTCATTTGTTGAGGGATGAAAGCTATAAAGAGTTTGTATAGATGAAAATTTACATGGAGAACCTAATACAACTTTATAACCATGTTTTTTGAGTAATTTAGATGGGTTGAAATTGGACGAGTAGCTAGAGTGCAAGCTGAAGGGGCACATGAAAGTCAAATGAAGACACATTGAGGGTACATCTAGTTATCAATAGAAATGATTCCTTAGTACGTGTCCAACCACTATGCTATATGCTCTTTGACTAGTTATACTCAGTTAGATCATGTGAGACCTAAATTTTATATGTGAGATAGGGGTATGATAATTTTCTACATTGATTGTCATATAAGCATAGAAAAGGGGGTCATATTCCCTAATGTGAGTCGTATATAGGGGTTTTATCAAAAAGTTCTCCACTCGTAGGTGGCGTCCGGTTTTGTATATAGAGTGAATCCCCCGGGCTTCTTGCTTTGATGGCATTCTCTGCTCAATAGCTTTCGTGGTTGCTCTTTGCTTCGTTTGATCTGCACTTTCTATTGCCTAATTTTCTTTAAGATCTTTTGAATTTCTGATTGATGGAGATGAATCATCTTCAATAATCTTTTCTTTGGCATCAATCTCCATTTTATCTGTACTTGAGTACTTTGTGCTGTCGTCCGTGGATGACCAGTATTGGTTTCCGTTCTTTATTGTCCATGATGAGTCCATCATGTTTACATTCTGTACCTCTAACATCTTCTGGGCCATTGGCATTCCCATTATGATGTTGTATGGCATATCCTTTGTTGTGATCACATAGAATTGAACTATGATGATTTGTGAACTTACTTCAATGGTGGTGGAGATGATCTGCTCGTTTGTTTCCTGATATGCTCACAAATTCAGGAGCATCTTCTAGCTGTGGTTGGCTACATCTTTTCCAAGTGCAAAAAGACATTAGGTTCTTGTCTAGCTTGAAATCTAGCTTTACTTCTCTTAACAGCTTTTCTTCGTTTTCACCAACTATGTTGCACTTGATCATCTCAGGATTTGTGTCTGATTTGACTACTTTTGCTATGAAAACATCCTTTGGTTGAAATTTATCTGCACTTTCTCTGCTTTGATCACCTGCTTCAATTAATGTTGACTCGTATGACTGTAATACTACACTTTTTTGCAATTATTGAGCATTATCCACCTGCATTTGAGTAACCTTTGACCTTAAAAGATTCATTGTACTATCTGGCAAAATTTGTCTCTTCAAAGGAGGTTTTGGTGATGATCTTTGTGTAGCCTTCTGGACTTTAGCTCCCATTGACTTTGACGTTTTTGTCACCTGTTCTGGCAGCTTGAGGCTTTTGCATCATCTTCAAATAGTCTTTGACTTCCATCTTGCCATCCATAGGGTTTGTACAAGGTTTTGATCTTGCTGATATTCATTAGGTCCATGTGCATCTTGATATGCATATGTGAGCTTGATCACATGTAACTATTTGAACACTATTGGATATGTGAATAGCTTGCAACCATGCATCGACAAAGTCTATGAAGCCATGGATCAAATGATAGAGATAGTTGAGAAGCTTGTGCTTGATCCTATTCAGTATGCAAAGATTTGTGGCTTGTGTGAGTCCAGGTGGAATGGATAATACTCTCCATTTCATGTGACAGCTTATGTGCTTGACCCCGAGCTTCAGGGAAGGCATCAAGAGACTGACAAGGAGGTGAGCAAAGGATGGCGGCTTGCATTGGAGAGACTTGAGCCTAGAAGTGACATCAGATGCAAGGTTAGAGATGAGCTACTCAACTATAGGAAAAAGAAGGGCTCCTATGGATGTGTAGATGCATAGGCTGATCGCAACAAGATTGGCTCAGTTTTGTGGTGGGAGGACTATGGAGGATATGGTCCACATTTGTAGCACTTGGCATGTACCAAATCATTAGTTAGTGTTAATCAAGTCTCATGAGCAAGGAGAAGCTCAAGGAGTCCATAACTACACACCTCAAGAGCTCTCACCAAAGAGTGCTCTCAACAAATGAGCTTGAGGACCCCAATGTTTTTTACACACTGCCTTATATACCTAGGGTAAAAATATGCAATGTCCGAGCGCCCAAGGCCTTTAGGGCTCCACCACTTACTGAATCTGCAACCTAGGCACATTAACTGCCATATTCTTTACATCTTGGAACTCCCATTGAGCCCGTAACACATTACAATGGCGTTACAACAAGCTAACATGGATACCAAACATTTATTATTTTAATAAATCGGGAATATTGTAAATCTTATTTTTTTGGATAAACTCTGTAATTAATGAGCCGAGGCTACAAGCTTCCAGATTGTATCAGCCAGTCACTTCCTAGCTTCACTAGAACTCCAAATTATTAGTTTTGACCACCCAAAAACCTTGGCTAAGGTATATAAGCCAAATTTTGTAAGTTGTTTTAATAAGTTTTTGGATAAGAAATACATAGCATGAGCTAACAACGCTCTCTCGTCTCCTTCTCGTGCTTACTACTCCCTCCCCGATTGTCACATCGCATCACCTTTGCTGCATTGCAACCGCAGGTAAGAGATATGCGCATTGACGTATAAAGCAGTTCACAATATTTCATAGCTTTTGGTGTCGCCGACTCTTGGCCTAATTTCATCATAACTAGATACTTACACTTTCAAATTAAAAACTAAGCATAGACGGGATATTGGGGCATCATTGCTAAGCATTTAGATGCATTCTGGGTCGAAAATGACTAGGTCAAAAATCCACTATTGTTAATAATTGCAATTTTGGAACTTGACCTAAAGTGGGGTTTGAAACCATAAGCATGTGTGCTTAGGTCTTATAAACTTGTCTTAGAAGTTTTGTTATGTTTGGATGTCAATTGATGCTGTAATGGATGTGATTTGTTTGCCGATGAGCGATTGGCTTTTGGTGATTTCAGTCACTTGACTGTAGCTTGAGTTAGATGCGAGTTGTTAGTTGTTTTTCGAGAGATTGACAACCTCTTGTAGCCTCCATGCACTAGTTGAGTCGGCTTCATCCCATGGATTGACAAATTAATCGTGGTTCTGCTAATACTGCAATAAGATAGGATGGTGAGGTTAGACATGCGTCCCACATTGGCACCGCTGTCGAGGATCGAAGAGACCTAAACTAGGAGAAAATACGAGCGTCTTGTGTAGTTGTCCTTTAACTTCCTCTAGGTTTGCCTAGAGTTTAAAACTTTCTTTAGAAACCGCATAGCTTAAGATTTTTATCTTTTTCTGTGTAGAGGTAGCTTGGAAGTAATCGTACTTGCTGAGTGCCTTTAGGATTGTGGGATTGTAGAAATACATTAGGATTTTGAGAATGATTGGTAGACGAGACAAGTCTTAAGATCAATGCTTAGAAAAACATAAAAGACAAGAAAACGAGTGTTTGTGGACACTTTTCACAACCCCATTGCATGAGAATCTAGGAGTAGGGTAAGTAGGATCCGAGGTGGATTTCAGAACATTGCTCTCTTTGAAAGAATCAAGTGTGTGAGTTGTTATTAGAAGTTGCATAATTTCAGGTCTAGGGCTAGAAATAGCTCAAAAAGACTCGAAACCACTCAATCCCACTGGAGAATAAGCCTTAAGAGTTGTCTGAACCAGTTAGTAAGCTCAAAGACACTTCGAGGTAAAAATTTCAAGAGTTGGCCAAAAGTCAGATTATTTACTTTTTCTTGACATTTTAGGCCAAACTAAGTTTTTACTCGATTCATAGGCTTAAAATAGCTCATGTAAAGACTGTCTTGAAAAAAATTGCAAAAAAGTGTTCATTTCAAGCCTAAAGTTAATAATCGTGATTTTAACTTTCTGCTCCAAATTGACCAAGGTTCATACCATTGACTCATGCATTGTTGTACAAACAACTGTTGTTGTAAAGGCCCAAGAGATTTGGATCACCAAACTGGCAAAAAAATGGGTGAAAACTAAATTTTGTACTGACTTTTTGAATCTTGAGTGTAAATTGGGAAAAATTTGTCCAAACTTGTTGAAAATTGATTCACAGGCTTACATTGATGCGATAAACATGTGTAGATGCTCAATTGATCAAAAGTTTGCAAAAACTTGTCAATTGTAAATAATCACGATTATATACATTTGCCCCATTTTTCAGCATACCTCTACTTTTAACATGTTGTAATAAGCTCAAAAACTAAATTTGGTAAGATTTGGATCACTGGATTGAAAATTGTCACCAAATTTGTAAAGTTAGTTTACGGACAGATAATTGACGACCATTTGACCATAAAAACTTGATGAAACTTGGCTAGTGAACCTTAACTAGAGGTGCTTAATAGATCTGTGTCAAAGTTGGCACAAAAAGTTACAAAAATATAGTTGGAGTAAATAATGGTGATTATTTATATCTGCTTCAAAACTTGAGAAATTTGCAAGTTTGAGTATGCCACAAGATCAAGCATATCAAGTAGACCTCACAAATCAATTTTGGTAAAATTTGGATCACAAAAGTGAGACTTAAGGCAGATTCTCAAAATCAGAGTCTGCGAACACAAAACAGTTGATAAACTTGATCAAATTTTGTCCAAACTTGTTGACAGTTGTCCAGAGACTTTAACAAGTTGTATACTTGTCAAACCAATAAAAAAATTGACAAAAGTAAATAATCGCAATTATTTACTTCTGCTATCCAGAGATATCAATTTTGACTTTTCAACTTATACAGTGTTGGACCAACATAATATAAAGCCACTGGGCAACTTTGGGTTCAATCGGATCAAAATTGGTACAGGTTCACTCAATTTCCAGTTGCAGATCAAACCTTTCAGTTTTTGCTAAGTTGAATCTGAAAGTCAAATTTTGACTCCCATAGCTTGATTTGAAGTGATACACAGAGACCAATTACTAGAGTTAGCAAAAACTCTATTGTCTTTAGAGAAGAATAGCTAACTTGATCAAATTTATACAGGAATCAAGTTGCAGACGAGGAATCAGTGGCTTGATAGAAAGTTGCAATTGAATCAAGTGGAAATTGACGACAAGTCAATTCAAAGGTGAGTACTCTATCCAGGGATTCATAAGTCTATATGAACCTTAGATCTGGTCGTATACTAGGAAATTCAGCATAATTAGAGCATACTCAAAGAAACCTCGAGTAGAGTATCCACCGAAGAAAGCGTGAATCAAGGCAATTCCTTGCACACAATTCTTGAAGAAGTCTTAGACACTTTTTGAGACTCAACATTCGAAATGTCTTCTTACTCAACGCACTTGGAAACCGGAACGACAATGTGCTATAAGCATATACTCTCTTTTTACAAGACTAACCGTCATGGAGCACATGTTTACTTGGACCCTAACGAGGAGTATGCTATTCGCATTGATGACCATGGTATTGAGTTCGAATTAGAGATTAGGGCAAACAAAAAAGGAAAAATGTACATGGACAGAAACGGAACTCAATATGTACAAGTTGAAAACCCTGATGTGGTAGACAAATGGGGGTTAGCAGTAAACACCATAATCCCAGATATGTCAGCAAAAGAAGGACCACCAACTTTAGAATTTGAGGGATACGATCAAGTAGACTTGAAGCCTTTGAAACGGCTTAGTACAGATAATCCTAGGATTGGGGTCTATTGTTGGGAAGATAGAAACATAAAGGATCTTTTATGAACTTCGCATGCCAAACAGAACAACTAACGGCCATGAAGATCATGTATATATTCAAGAACAAAGATAAGGGACCAGTAGACCTACCAACTTACTTGTTTAGGGATTGTTATAACAACAACTTTGTTATGATGACTCCTGAGGAGGTAGAACAACAACTTTGTTATGATGACTCCTGAGGAGGTAGAACAAACCAAATACCAAGGGTATTCCATACGGGATTGGATATTGGGACAAGGACCAGAAACAATTCCAAGAGATGAACACCGTGAGAGATCATCTGAGAGTAATGTAAAGAAACCAAAACCACCTTATCACGTAGAAAATCGGGTGACACTAAGGCTAGTCCCGGGCTACATGAGTCACTATTTCCAAAAGACTCGTTTGAAGGACTTGGAACAAGACCAACTGCTAGAAGACCTGGAGCTGAATCAAACAGACGCGTCAGACTAGCTAATTTTCAAAAATGGGTCAGAAAATACAGGGGACCAGGGATCCATACGACCACTTAGAAAGCTTTAAGCAAGTGCTAAGAGCAGAACGTATATTCGATTTTCATACTCAATTCGAGGGGTTTGGAATGACATTAGAAGGCAAAGCATTGACATGGTTCCAAAAAACTCCACCAAGGTCAATCATGGACTTGAACACATTAGCTCAAGGATTTGTAGCTGCTTGTTCCAAAACAGGGATCAAACATAATACGGTAGCTCAAATCTACAGCTTTAAACAAAAACATGGTGAGACTGTTAGGGATTGTGCAACTTGAATCAAACAATACATTGCAAGATGCCCAGAGCTGGAGATACCTATAGAAGAATGACTTGTATCTTTGTTTTTCGAGGGACTGCTAAACAAAGAACTTCATGCTATACTCTACAATGAAAATCATACAACCCTAGGAGCGTGTGTATCAGATGCTATTGACTTAGGAGACAATTGCAAAATTTTTAACGAAGAAGGTGTCCCTAAGGATAACCAAAGTGAGCAAACAACATCCACTAAACCAGCACAAGTGGGAACGACTACTGCAACACCACTCTCAGCCATAGAAGATATGCTTAAAAGGATGAACGACATGATGAACAACATGCAAAAAGCACCTATGAGGGGACCAAGACAAGGGATACCTCCACAGGGACAACCAATTAGGCCACAAAAATGGTGTGCAATTAAGGATAAATGGACCAACCATGAGACCCACGAGTGCTACTTTAGACCAAAGTATGATGGGAATGTTCAGTACATGCCCATGAGGCCACAAGGACAACCCATGTACAAATACCAACCTAACATGGCACCAGCTCAAAGACCACCGATGGGTATGGAAAGACCTCAACCTGTGGTCGGACAACAACCGCCGCATCCAAGACATAATGCAGTGCCTGTAAAGTACATGCACTCTGAAGGAGTTATAGATGAACAAGCATTAGTGCCTGTTACACCCTATGCGGAGCCTAGTCCATCTATAGTAATGGTAGAAGGAGATTGGTATAATTCACATCCACCACCAATGGAAGAAACCGTGACTTATGCTCCATTAGAGCTCGCACCGATGTATTATGTAGCTAATCAAGTTGTCAGATCTCCCATGGTACGACCCATGATGAAGCCAAGAACAAGAAATTGTCATAAGTGTGGTGCTGATGATCATTGGAAAAATGAATGTCCAGAGCCTCACAAGAAGCTCAAACCAGTTGAAGCCTATTGCATACAATGTTGCAAAAGGGAGGACACTTTTTGAAATATTGTCCTAAAAATCTTTTGAACAAGGGTAAAACCGTAGTAAACGTCGTCCAAGTGATACCTAGTAGCTCATCAGAGAGTGAAATTAATTGTTCCAATCAAGGTAATCACTAGAGCACATGCCAAGAAAAAGAAACACAACTCCTCTGATGATTCGGAAAATATGAAACTTCCCTCTCAAAGAATCAAAAGGAGTAGAAGCAAAGGATATGAGATGAGAAAACAAAAACAACGGGTAGAAATCAAGGAGAAAACAAAAAAGCTATTCCAAGAAAAGTTAAAAGAAACTGCAAGTGAATTCAAGGAACCAACTGTGAAATATGGAGGATCCATTCTGGTTGATAGAATTTTTGAGTCTATTAATGCGGCCTTGAAAGCCTACCAAGCAGGACTTAAAGCAACTAAACTGGAAGCTTACCAAAATTTGATAAGAATCACGCAAGAAATGCTGGAAAAACAAAAACCCAACCTCGAAAGTATCAAAAAACCTGAAGAGATTGTGGTAAGAGACACTAAAGAAAAATCCAATGTGGTGGCAGAACCCCACCTTGAAACAAAAGAGCCAGAGCTTATAGTGCCTGACAGCGAAGATACCTTAGACGGAATTCCATTCGTAGAGGAAGACTGGCCATGACGTTTATGGGAAAAATTGAGAGAGATCAATGGTGGGAGCCTAACCTACCTTTTGATATGAACATGGATGTACAATCCTTGGATGGGGATTGCAGATTTGAAGCTTCAAGAATGTCAAAACCATTGACCTTGGAAACATTACCTTCTTACTTGGGAGATAATGAAGATGAATCCATCGTGTGTAAGACCACTCAAGTAAAAAGAACTGAACAGACCCTAGAAGTAGACAACATTCATTCAATCATGCCTACACCCATCCAATGCACTCTTACCTTGGAAAAACTGTTAAAACTCAGACCATACTTATGGAATGATATACAAAAAACCCTAGAAAAGGTGGGGATAACGGGGTTAATCTCAAAAAAATTGAAAAAAAAAAATGGACAACAAAGAGATTCAATCTGTTTCCCATGAACAAAGTCGGAGAATATTATAAAGGAGAAGAAGAAAACACCCTTCCCATGAAATGTAATGACATTGAAACCATGGGGATACTGGATAGTGGAGCTGGCATAGCCATAGCCACTAAAGCAGTATGGGAATCCTGGGACAACCAGCCATTAGACAAACTCTAATGAATTGCAGTTGGCTGACGGACACATTGAGAGACCGTTAGGGCTGCTTGAAAGGTGATAGTCAATTCCTATGGAATTGAATATCAACACACTTTTGCCATAATAGACTTTGGGAAAAAAAATCAACTATGAAATTATATTGAAAAGACCTTTCATGCGATAGGTACAACTTATCCAAGATTGGGGAAACAATTATATGTACTTGAAGCAAGTGGGATCTATAATAAAAGTCAATCTAAAAGATCACACTTATAGAGAAGTCTTGAAAACACCCATCCAAGAGTTTGATTCAGTCTCTTCGGCTGAAGCTAAAATTCTATCCTAGTTAAACAAAGACACCCTATTTGGATGTGTGGAGCTTCAAAAAATGGAAGCTTGAGACGAGAAGAATGTATCCTAGAAAGGGACTGCACAGACGAAGCCTATGTACATGAGCCCTTTCCAGAGCATTTGTTTGAGCCATTCGGGTGGACTCAAATTTTAGCGACAATGGATGTACGTGTGAATACGTCTATGTCTACTCAATTTAGCAATGAGAATGGCTACGACATAATTTCGCCGAATGTTGCTCACATGCATTGAAGCTTTTCACAAGCCAGAGCAAGCAAGAGCACCATGCATGTCATTCCTTGAGGGCAATAAGGGTCTTTGCTACAACCTAAGCAGCCAACCTTCCAAAGAAGTCCTTTATGGCTTCTACGCCCGATGCATGTTCTTGCCATCTAAAATATGTTGGCGTTTGAGGAAGCGTTCTATACAGGGTTCTTTACTTGGCGAACAAAGATATTTGGGCCAGTGATTAGCAACCTAACCTCCAGATTCGTAGGCTACTCAGTCATTGAGCTAAAAAACAGGGTCACCATGCAATTTTTGCAGGTTCCAGACAAAGAAAGAAAGATCAGATATGAAAAATCTTTACATGCACTTAAAGATCCTCTTACCAGCCGTCAACCCAAAGATTACTTCAGCCCATAAAGCTGTGTCAAGGGACGACACATGCAAGGGGGGGGAATGTTAGCAGTAAGCTAACACGGATACCATTTTTCAGAGGTCTCATTATAAAAACATATATTATTTTGATGAATCAGGAATATTGTAACTCCTATCTTCCATATAAATATTGTAATTGATGAGTCGGGGCTACAAGCTTCCAGATTGTATCAACCCGTCTTTAGTTAGAGCTCCCAGATTATTAGTTTTGACCACCAAAAACCTTGGCTAATGTATAAAAACCAATTTTTGTAAGTTTTGGATAATGAAATACACAACGTGAGCTAATGACGCTCCCTTCTCTCCTTCTTGAACTTCCTACTCCCTCCCCCTTTTGTCACATTGCAGTCGTGTCTATTGCGTAGCAACCGCATGTAAGAGCTCTACGCATTGACGTAAGTATTTCACAGTATTTTGTAGCTTTCAGCGTCGTCAACCCGCGGCCTAATCTCATCATAAGTAGGAATTTAAGCTTCAAAATAAAAAACTAAGTATAGGCGGGCTATTGGGGTATCATTGCTAAGCATTTAGATGCATTTTGGGTCGAAAACAACCAGATCAAAAATCCACTGCTGTTAATAATCACGATTTTTGTACTTGACCTAAAGTGGGATTTGAGACCATAAGCATGTGTGCTTAGGTCTAATAAACATATCGTAAAAGCTTCATTATCTTTGGATGCCATTTGATGCTGTAACGGATGTGATTTTTTTGCCGATGAGCGATTAGCTTTTGCTGATTTCAGTCATTTGAGTGTAGCTTGCGTTAGATGCCAGTTATTTGTTGTTTTCTAAGAAATTGACAGCCTCTTGTAGCCTCTATGCACTAGTCGAGTCAGCTTCATCCCATGGATTGATAATTTATTCGTGGTTCTCGCTATGTCTGCAATAAGATACGAGTGAGGTTAGACACCCGTCCCACACTGGGCGTTTTTGGCTCCTTCATTGGCATTTGAAAGTTTTGAGCATGTTTCGGACTTGCTTGCTGTTGCAGCATTTTAAGATGCTAGCAACAAAGGCAACAAACTCCCCCAACATCCCTTGGCAGCACTCCCTCCCGTTTTCTTTTTAAGACGCCCCAGGCATTCACCACCCCATGCCAAAGCGCCTCCCCCCATGTGCATTTTTGAGACGCCAGTAACAACTTCCCCTCCCTACCTATCGGTGCGTCACTATTTTGGGCTAGCATTTTAAAATGCTAGCCTATGTGCTCCAATGACAACGATAGAGTCCCTCCCCCGTGGCGTTTTGAAGTGCAACAACCGGAGGGTGTCTTGGTGTGGCTGTCACTTGGGTTATTTTGTGGAGCTATGGCAGGTTTGCAAGGTAAAGTGGAAAATTGTGGAGCCACTTGGGAGTTGAAGAGTTGTGGAGTGGCTCAAAAAGGAACAAGGAGATTGGAGCTCAAGAGTGGAGCGGATTGGGATTACCAGTGGGGTGGAATTTCTTATAGGAAGTTCGATGCGGCTTGGTGGACTTGTATGGCCCTTGGAGTGCGAGGAGTACCAATTTTGAGATCTTGCAACTTCAAAATGGCCTCCCCTTGCTTGAGCGCCCGCGATGACATCTATCAAAGACAACCCAAAGCTATGGATAACGGATCGTCAACCATCCATTTAGCGGCTTATGCCAGTAGGAAGAGAATGGGATCTAGGAAGGCCTCTTTCTTTGGCAGTTTAAGGAAGTCAAACCTTTAGTTTTAAGAAAGTAATCAAAGGACAACTTTTCAATTCAAACAGGCTAAACAAGTAGTTTATTCAAATTCAAAATTTTCCCCGAAAATGGAATTTCTAATCTAGCAGGTAAAACCACATCATGCAACATATTGATGGAAAGAGCTCAACGTGTAGATTCGAGATTATGATCTCCGCTCAAATCGGAGATCATTTGTGGGAGTTAAAAAAGGCTGAAAATCATAAAATTATCCACCTCCTTTTTTTTGGGAAAAGTTCATCCTTTGACCACTCTTACACATCTCTTACACACCCACCATTCTTGCACACATGGTGTACACCTAATTGTCAAAATAATAATCACCTCCATAAGCTTATGGAAAATAAAGAGGCCCTCCTACACCCCAACCTCTTCCTAATGCATCGGTAGACTTCTCAAGGAACCCGAAAAATTGTTTGTCTTGAGTTTGTGAAGTCATAATAAAATTGAGGATTTAAATAGAGGACATCAGTAAAGGTCATCTATACAAGGATGGAAATACCAATACTTAGTTAGCTGCCTCGGTACCCATGAGGTACAATCATAGTCATGATTGCGATTGGATGCTTTGTTTGTCTTGAGAGTTTGAAGCCAAAGGCAAAAGTAGGAACTCATAGATAGACAAGGACAAAGGCAAGCTGCACAAAGATTATGGTAATAAAGATTTGACAGAGGAGATCGACATGGCACTCGTGGTGGTGGCCACAGTGGCCTCCACGTTATATTTCTAGTCAAATGATAGGTGTCACCACTAGCTTCAACCAGTGAGAGGCTTGTGAGTGGCAAAGAGGGGCAGTCCATGCTCCCTATAATTAATTTGTACCCTTGTGTTGAAGTTCAAGTTATTGGTGTTTGGACCCGTAGGTCAAAATTCAATGTACATGCATCTAGCA
The DNA here is from genome assembly GCF_014529385.1 of Adiantum capillus-veneris. Lineage (NCBI taxonomy): Eukaryota > Viridiplantae > Streptophyta > Polypodiopsida > Polypodiales > Pteridaceae > Adiantum > Adiantum capillus-veneris. The sequence continues at coordinate 180,251,017 of NC_140933.1, read as the reverse complement.
GGGAACCAATCATACATCTAAAACACTATGGATGGGCTAGCTAATTCATTGTTGTTGGTCAGATTATGGACAGAATGTGTTCCATCAAATCATTATCTTAGAGTTTTATATTTTGGACGTGATATGTTCAAAGTTCACAAATGGGGATTGTTGGACGTAGTGTGCTCTATAGTTCAAAGTTTCTACAAAGGAAACCAATGCTCAAGATGGCATTACTTTCAAGTACAGATTTAAGGAGAGCAACACCGAGGTGTATCCAGTTGGTGGCCACTTTCTGGGGTGTCCATGGTAGCTTTCATTGACTTGGTTTCACTATTGATGTCCACTATGAGTTGCAGAGAGGGTGTTAAATTCTTGGCATCCCAAGTGAGCTGTCCAATGTGATCCCATTATTTAGTTTGGCTTTTAGGTATTTATTTTACTTATTTGTCAAAGTCTTGGGTAGGGAAATTTATTAGGGTTTCTATATAAAGCAACCCCTTGCCTCCATTGTATACACATTCAGTTATTCATTGCCAAGGACGTTGATTAATTCAAGAGACTCTCTCTCTCTCTCTCTCCTTGGTCTTTACGCTTCCACATTGTCTATTTTGACATAACCATGATGGATGCATCGGGTAATTATGTGCCTTGAAGCTTGGACCTGCTGAGTGTGCAGATTCGGGTGGGATTCTCTACTCAGTGCAACACAAAATAGCTCAACCTATATGGTTCTACTATAAAAAGAGGTGAGGGTTTCTTTGGCCCCTCACTTAACCTTGATTGCATAGTGTGTGTATGTGAAACAGAGGAGTGAGGGTATTTTCGCTTACTAGGGAGTAATGGAGTTAAATGAGCATGTCTCCAACCATATCTCCAAAAAAGATGCTATTTGAGCAACAAATTTCCAAAAAGGGTATCTGTGAGTTCAAATGATTCATCAAAGCCACAGGAGGGTGCCCCACAGCATCCACATGCAGGGGAATTAAAGATCAAGAAGAATCTTTGCGGAAACACATTGGTGCAACCAAAGTTGGTCGAAGCTAGAAGGTGGTCTATGCTAGGCAGAGGCAGCAGGCAAGTGCAGTGCAGAAGGCTAGGGTAGGTGCCAAGGTCCTAGGCAGCCAAAGGGTAGCGGGAATGTATGCTTAAAGCTGCTTTTAGGCCAAAAGTGATATGGGATGGTCCAAATGGGATGACAAATCAAGGTGTTCAAAATGCCAAATCAGTGTCCTAAAATGTAGTGCTCAATGTGCTTTAGAAGCCGATCGAGACGGCTCGTCAAACGAAGCTCGGTGAGCAAGATACTGAAGTTTAAAGCTGGAGTGTGTAGCAGATCCCCAATGAACAGCTGTCGACAGGTAGCTCGCGCATTTATCAATGGGTGGATGTGCAGAGCTCGAGTTACGAAGCATGGATGTCATCTCGGATTGTGAATCGGAGCTCGGAATAGCAAGTTATGATCAGTTGAAGATTTTGAGGGGGTCAAGTCTGAGGCCACTTGACCGCATTGGGAAAGGCACCATCTGGCATCATTTTGGCATCGCCAAGGTTCTTGGTGGTAGTATGCATCATGTGGAGCTAGCACAAATCGGCAGTGCATCAGCTGGATACTCAGTCAGCTAGATGCGGCAGGACGAAGTCGAGAGGTAATGCCGAGAGGAAAGTGGCAGATGCTTTTTGGCCTTTTTCGTGGCCTCAAATGACAGCCTTGGAGATCTTAAAATGGCAAGAGGCAGATGATTTGAAGATGAAAACGGGGGGTTTTAGTGGACCTTTACTAGGTGACCATGGGGCCCTTGAGCACTGGGCGACAATTGATCAAGCAGGTTCAAAAAAAAATGAAGCTTTTGGTGAAAAATGAGGATCTTTTTGTGGGCTTAAGAGGCCTTTTGACCCAGTAGGTCACCTAATAAAAATGTAACCTATCACGTGAGTTCAACAGAAGGGTATTTAAAGTTCTTGAAACTTACATAAATATATATACATAAGGGCATTATTTTTTCAAATTTGGAAAAACCTTACAGATTTTAAAAGAAAAGGGTACACTATATTCTTAACAAAATTCACAGATAAGGAGTTTTACAAACATGTCTTGAACGCACGTGATATTGTAGTTTTACACATAGTGAACCTCCCAAGCCTTTTGACTGGCAATTGCTGTTATAGGCAAAGACATTCAGAATAGACAAACATAGGAATCAGAATGGAACTAGAACAGAACACAGGAACAGACTAGTTCCGCCATAACTTCCGCCTTCATATTCCCAAAAGACACTGATTGACAATTACATAGTTGGAGAATACCAATGGGCAACGCCCTTTCCCAAGAACACCACTTAGAATCCCAAAAGTACAAAAGTTAATATTCTGAATTCCACTAAGGTAAAACATCCAAAATTCCCTCGGCTTAACACCTGGCACAGCCCGGTGGCTAGAGCCATAGGCTGACCTAGACCCACAATCCCTTGATCAAGTATTCTGCTCCCCAGCAACACCTTCTGCATCTATCTCCAAAGCCATTTCTATCACAAAATCCAGTCCGCTTGCTTTTCCACCTCTGCTTCCATTTGATTTTCCACTTCCGATTCCACTCCACCTACCAAATTTTGATCTAGTTCCAAAACGCCACTACTCAGCTCTGCCGTCCACTTACTCAGACCCCCTACACTTACTTCAATTCCCTTGCTTTTGTTCTTCAACTCCTCCATCTCTGCAACCAGCCTCTCATTCTCCATCTTCAATGCCTCATTCTCCCTCCTAATGCTCTCCTTTCCAGCTAGCTGAAACCAATTCTTGAAGCGGTCCATTGACACTTCCATATGCTCCCTCCAAAGCCTAGTTGATTTATTCCACATCTTCTGTGCATATTCCAGCACTAACTGCTTCAAGAATCCGCATCCGAATCAGCTACTAAAATGCCTGTCATTCCCTGGTTCTGCAATGCCGCCTTCTCCATATCCACCAATGGAGTTAGTCTATTAATCAACAAAATATTTTGAGTGGTCAAATCAGCCACCTTGTCCCCCAATTCTTTAAATTGCTCATCCACTGCAGTCTTCAGTCCATCTGACCATCGAGTGAAATCCTCAGCTACACTCAAAACTTCAGCATTCCTTGCCATAGCCTCATCTGTAATCCTCTTAACCTCCTCCTGCAATCTTTCCTTATCTGCCCTCTCTTGAAATAATTGCATCCTGTCTGCATTTCCCATTCTGGGGTAGCACTACACTTATGTTCCATCTTCTCACTTTCCATCACCTAAAGCGCCGCATCCTGATTCTGCAGGAACCCATTCAAATCAATGAAACAGTTAGCAGCCTCCTCCAGAGAGAAAATCCCCTGGCCTCATAACTGGCACTGCTACCTGCCTTAACCTTCAAACTCTCCGGAACACTCTTCTCTGCAGCTCCACCCATTCCTTTCATAAACAGTGTGACCTTCTTACCTTTAGACTCCGACTTCTTAAACTTTGATTCCATGGTGAAAATGTTCAACTTTGATTCAGACTCCTCCAAACCCTTCCAAGAAACTTTAAAAGGTGATTTGCTTTTTTCAACTATTGGAGACCCCAACAACAACTTCCTCCGCTTCATTCCACATAATGTTCCCTCTTCCTTCAACACATCTGTAACCAATGTCTTCAAACCTGTTGCTAATGACGAAATCTTCAGAACATGCTCAGAGATTGTGGCCAAATAAGGCGCCATTCGGCCCACTGCCGGTGTTCGACGCCAATCTCTCTTGTCTGTAAGCTGCATCCGATCATACAACACTGTTTCCCAATCAACCGTAATGCCTCTCTCAGCCTGAAACAATGGTGCAAAAGCCTCCTTAGACATGTAAATAGTCTTCTATAGAATGCACACCTTCTCCAGATATCAAAACAAATTTGAGGCTCTGATTCCACCCACATTCCGCACCATATAGAATGCCTTCTTCCCAACCGGATTTCCAAAAATCCCCCTTCATCTTGGAGCTAGTCACCTTCCTCCCCTTAGCCAGCACATGCAAATATGGAACTTTAAAAACCTTGGACACCAACCTTGGTGTCAAGCGCACATCCCCTGTAATCACTCCATCACTCTCCTTAATCATGTTCCACTGTTGCTCAGCGAACTCGTTCTCTGCTCATGCGTTCCAAGGTAGACATGCAAACTCATAAAGGCCTATGCGCTTGAGCCATACCTGGGTTTCCACCTCATTTGGGTCAAACGTACCACCACCATCTCCATACTCCCCTGATCACTCATAGACTCAGCTTCATCACTCTCCACCTCGATGTGATCTTCCTGTTGCCACGACTTAAACAGCTCCTCCATCTCCATATTCATCGACCTGGTGTGCGGCATTGATTCTGACGCATCGTCCTGCATCCCCGCCATCAGCTTTCCCTTGATATTTTAAGAAAACATTTCACCCTTCTTCTCCGACTTAACAGGCAGTCAATGAACTACGATGTTCGCACACTTGGATGTGATCTCCAACACTTCTCACCACCTTAAGGTCTCCAATGCAAAAACAAGCACTCAAATCGGCTTTCAAACGACCATTTTAGAGCACTTTTACCATAATCAGCACAATTCCGCCTTTTGTGTTTTCAAGCACATTTTCATGTCAAAATTGCTCTAGATCAACATCAGATGTCCTACACTACCTAAAGTCCTACTTTGGATGGTTGAATGGTTGTTTTTGCTTTCTGGCAAGCAAACAGCCTCCTGCTTACCTTTTGTGTTTTTCTTTGCATTTTTTTTTCTTTCAAGTTCTTCACAACCATAAGTCACAACCAAATACACGAACCATAGAACCTAATCTAAACACACAACAAAATGATATAACCATACCTCAACCTCATGGTGGACCACCTCGGCGAGACGCAGGCTCCCTGGCTATCCCTCAGTCAAGAGATCCGCTCTCTGACTTTCCACTAAGAAGGCAAAGGGTGACAACACTCTAGAAAACTCTAGAGGAACACTATACTATCAAACACGAGTGATGCGGTCTACGCTAGTTTAGGTGCTTCTTCCTCGGCAACGGCACCAATGTTAGCGGGTACGCCGCGATGGACGATGGAGCACAGCGAGAACACAGACCAACAAACTGTCAACCGAGGACGTAGCTGACCCGACTAGGGCATGGAGGCAATCTCTGGGTTGTCAACCCTGAGCTAGACACGAACAACACTCTACAGTCACTAATCCTACCACAACACTACCATAAAGCAAAGAAACAGACAACGCATCCTACAAAACACTACAAGCTCGAAACAATCTCAAATCATATCGGAATGACTCGAAATCGGAGGGCAAGACTCACAAGGACATATCCTATATGGCCAAACACCTAAACCCTGAAAACCATAACTGTAAGACCTCTAATCACTATCGCGATAGACTCAAAACAACAATTTCTACAAAAACATCAACACGAAGAGCTTCTCGCCCTGATTCTAATGACTACTTGATCATTCAGAACGGATGTCGTTTGAGGTACTTACGACCAAATATAGCTCGTAGCAGGTGGGCTCGCGATGTGGTCCTCGGCTTGCATTGCTTGCGTTGACGCGGAGAGCTCCTCGATGCTAACACGCTCCTACTCTCATATCTGCAATGTGATTAGTGTGTGCGACGGTGTGTGTGCGTGAAGCTCACTACCATGTGCTGCAGAACCCACGACTGTATATTAATTGAGATAACGTAATTTGTTTTTTACAAAGACTTAGGTTTTAGCTTATATACAAAGCCTTCAAACCTAATGTCCGGCCAAATGACCTGAATTGTCCTTAGGCTTCTACAAAGCTTAATTACAAGAAACTGAGTTGGCTTTACTCATTATACAAGCATCTATGGCCAAAATACAAGTGCCGATTTATAATATGAGGTTCCCGTAAACATACAGAAGTGGCCGTAATGGCTCAAAATAATAAAACGGGATACTCGATGCCGTCCATGAACTCGTATCTTCATGTTGCAGCATCCATCTTCATCTTCATTACTTCACCATCTTCATGTGGAATCTTTACATGTTTGAGAAATCTTTAATGGAATCTTTATGGAAACGTTGTTGAAAGGGCTTCCTTTCAACAATAGATAGAGAGAGATTCTATTGTAGAGCCCGCACGGGTCAAATGGAAAGCCGCAGGCTTCCCCAAGCATAGTGTAAACTCCACCTAGACCAAAGATATGGTATTGCTCATCATCATCCATCTGTAAAGCATATGCACACCACCCCTGCTTTGCACCTATAAATTTGTAAGCCAACCATTCCTGTAAAGCTCGATAACACCATCCTTCAAAAAACTGCATGCATGAATCATTTTCCCACCCAAAACAAGCCTGTACACCCTACACAGCTTCCGTATCCTGTGTTCCCCAGCCATCGGCTAAAGACTCGTCCATAGTATCCCTGTCTTCAAGAAAAACAACCTGCAACAATTGGCATAGCGGCGCTTGCATAGCCACTTCATCTGTAGGTGCTTCAAACGTCACTGGATCAGGCACACAACCTTGCATATCCTGTATCCTCGCCATTGCTTTAGCAATGAAAATCTGCGTCTTGTCATCAACATCGGCCACCGGCTCATCAAATCCCCAATCATCTTCATCAAGACATTCTTCTTCAGTCAATATGCCCTGACCATCACAAGGAACGAGAGATGGTTGCCCAACCCCCTGGTCTTTGAAAACTGGCTCTTCACCTGCATCCTGCTATTCTTTGAGCACCTGCTCTTCTTGCACATGGGCTACTACCATATGATCATACACATAAGAGGGAAACTTTACCTTTACCAGCTCAGGCTCATCAGACTCCGTCCCCTTGCCATAGGATGTGGACTCATATGCTCCATCCTCTTCGCTTGTCTCCCAACTACTCGAGCTTGTATATTCATCATCATAGGCATCATATACCGACTGCATATCTGCATCTTCATTCGTCCGCTGTTCCACAAAAGCTTGACCATCACCACAGCTTTGGTCACTTTCTTCATCAGCTTTTGAATCCTTGGTATCTGCAACCTAATTGCATTCTGCTATGTTTTCATACAAACTTTCCACAAGAACAGGCTTTAACTCTTCAATCCACATCGGAACCTCCATATCTGCTATCGCTCCGGCATTTTGGCTCACCGCAATCTGGAGCTTCTCCTCATTGACAAGCTCGTCCACCCTCAATACATGCACATCAAAAACTAGAAATCTCCAAGCAACATAGTCAACAGTAGGCCTTACTCAACAGACCTTGCACTTCAAACACTTGGAAACATCGTTGGTTGGACCAACGAATACTTGGCTATCTCCGCAACAACAGGCATAGAATCTATTGGCTTCAACACGCCCAACTTCAATTTTCGCTTAACCTATCTACTTTTGATCTTTGCCAGATAGACCATGTCTTCATAGGTATCCGCATCGGCTTCCACGTTGTCTCTAATCCTCGGATGCAAGCACGCCATGAACCTCTAGATCTTGAAAACATATCCACTTTGCAGCTGGGTAGCAGCAGCTAGTTGCTTCCAAATATCTTCAAACTTGGTTAGAAACACACTGAAGTCTTCAGACACATCTTGCTTTAATGCCTTTAATTGAGAATCCACTTTTCTGCAGTTTAAAGCCTTTGCTAGAAATCTTTGACAAATCAAGCTCGAATCACCTTCCATGATTGCCGATCAAGAACTTCCAACCCCTCGAACCAAGCTTTGACTTTCCCTCGCATCACCAGCGGCACAGCCTTTGCCTTGGCTTCATCGGTCACCATCCACATCGACAACATCCAGAGCTCTACATCTGAGATCCAATATTTAGCATCCTGTTCACCTGAGAGCACCAACTCAAAATCTGGCACCATATTACTGCACCACGCCATCACTTGAGCAATCAGTATATCCTCAGTGGGGGCACCACTGATGGGAAGGGGGAAATGGAAAAAACACCCAGTATATAATATACCTACCTCGTACTCCCTTTTGATCTACACCGTGGAGTCGGCGACCCTCGCAGCTCCTTGTAGCTCATGCCCGACACCCAGGTGGTCTCCCTACCTGTTATGCCGCTCCTCACGGCCTTCTAGCAATCGGTGCTCCCACTCATCCTCTACCTTACAACAGCCAGCACTTCGTGGCTCTTCTTCCTTGTGTGCTTGTTCTAGGACCCTCTCTGTAGCGTTCCAACCCCCTCACGGCATGCATCAATCTCTTCTCCACCCTTTGATGGTGGTACGTGGCCCTTCCTTGCTACAGCCCCGTCACTTGATCTTCCTTCATCTCTGTCTGGAGAACTGTCCTCGGTCCTCTTGGCTCCTCTCTGTTGCCCCCCCCGCCTTCTTGGTCCCCTCCTAGCTTTTACTATCTGGCCACCCCGCGGCTGCCTTCTATTGCAATGGCGGCCCTACCTATCTTTGGCCATTCCGTCTCTCTTTCCCATGCAAGCCCACTTGGCAGCTCATTCCCATGCAGAACCAGGCAGATGGCGTACTTTTCTCCTCATGCAGGCTGCAGCTCGCAGCCATACCTTCTTTTTTGAATTCTCTACAACAAACATATGTTCCTTTAAAAAAAAAAAAACCTTGATATGGCAAGCATTCACTCGCAAATTAAGATCATCGAACCGCCTCCAATTGCCGACAATCAGTGTCTCACAGCACTTTGAACACCAAAGAGATCACCTCGTTGATATTCTCCTCCCTTGCCACAATGTACGATGCCTCACAAAAATTTTCGTGCATCTTCAAGCATTCTGACTCGCAAATCTTTTGCACCATGTCTGGCCTGTTAAATGGCCCACTTAGCATACACATCCAACGGTACCTGTGACACTTGGTGCCCGACACAGGCTCAAGCACATTGTTGCGACATTGCCTACTGCCATACACCTGCAACAATGAGCCTTTCCATGAGTCAACATTTTTGAGCTGCACTAGCGTGTGTAAGGGTAGATACATGCCCTGGTAGTAGGTACGCTTGGTGTGGTGGGTTTGTGGAGTGTGAGAATAGTGGAAATCGAGCAGGCAGTGGTCTCCTAGTGTGCAGTGTTGTTTTGAAGGTGTTTTCCAAAAGGATAGGGGTGTTGTGGATACCCTGAGCTATAGAGAGGCCCTTTTGTTTGTGCCGAGCATGTTCCCCCATTCCCCCTTTCAAATGTCATCAATTTCTATGCTATCTTTTGTGTGTGTGTGAGGGTCTAGATTTATTTTAATTTCTTTATGTCACTTGGGCCCCATCATACGGGGTCCCATAAGTTGGTAGGACTTCTTCTTCTATTATTGTTTGTTCTTCAGTGAATTGACACGTCAGTAGTTTTGTGATATTTTGTCTTAAATTGTTGCGTATCAAGCCACTGAAGAACGGAACCAACTTGCAGATGTTGACCCAGGGCCTAAACTCTAAATGAAGAAGAAAAAGCAGTAGATGTACAGATTTCCATAGTTCATGCTAATCTGTTGATGTGGTAGATTGTATGGATTTTTGCACCTTGCACTAGCTTGCTGACGTGGTAGATTGTACAAAGTTTTGTAGATTGTGATGGCTGCTTTTCGGGCCATATGCTTTTTGGACTAGTTGGTTTTGAATTTAAAGCTTTTCATGTAAACTGCTTTTAATGGCCAAGGTCCTTTAAATATGAGGCTAGGGCTCATTCTCTGGCCCTCTTCTGGGAGAAGGAGCAGAGGATGGAGTACCGGCTTGTACTCTTTTGATGTAATATAAAGAAATACCAAAAGGGGAGCCAAGGTTTGGGGCCAATACTCTTTGGGGTAGAATTCCTCCACTTTGTGTTGCATGTGCTCTCTCTTTCAATTTAGTTTTTATTGAAGTGCTTAAAATCTGTTCAGTCTGTTCTTTTCTTTTGACAGTTCTCACAAAACCTGAGTGTTGCTAAACATAAAAAACCCCCATAGTCATACATAGCCGACGATCCCAAGCTGCCAACTCCACCCCATGCACTAAAGCATGGCCACCTCCTATCCTGTGAGAGGGGTCCTCCAACATGTTGAAGTCCCCCCTAGCACACCATTTCTCTACATGCGGCAAAGACTCAACAACATGAGACCAAAACTCATCACATGCACTTGCCACATTGGGCGTGTAAATGTTCAGGAAACCCATGAGGAAACCTTGAATCTATATAGTAACCCACTGAGCTCTACTTGGCACAATAATACCTTAGCCCACAATGGCCTCCTTTCAAGAATCCACAATAGTCATATATACCCCGCCCTCGATACCTCAAGGTCCAAATAGGCTCACCAAAACACCTCATAGCGACCATGCAAAATTGACCAACATGTCTAATGCGGATCTCACACAGATGATACTCCTACAACATAGGAATATCAATCTCACCACTCACAGGCATCGATGAATCTCCTGATGCAATTGACCCATCTGACATTGAAATTGGGGACCACCTAATCCATGCACTTCCATGAGACAATTCTCATGGGCTCAATGACAGAAAATAGATGTTGCAATACTAGCCAACCTTGCTATCTTTGAGGTTGTATTGAAAGGGGAGTAATCCATATCCGAGCAACCTCTAGAAAAGCACGTTTGGAGTGACTGTCCCACCCAGGCCCACGCCAAGCATGCAGCCCATAGGGCTACATCCTCTGTCGAAGAATCCTCATGTACAAATACATAGCATGGAGGGATATGAGTGTCATCAAACAAATCACCACAATGTGCCTGCAACTTGCTACATGCAACAGTGTCACGTTGAACTTGGTTGAAGGCCAAAGTGTCTATACCGGGTTTTTCACCCCTAGGTCCCCTGTGTGGTGTGAGAACTCAGTGGCCTAGATCTAGAGCTAGCCAAGAGCTGTGTGAAGGGTCCGCTCTGTAGGGTCCTTGCCGCACGGCGGAAAGGAGAAACCTACCAATGGATCCAAAGACTCATTGCCTTGAGCTAAAAAGAGCACGTGGACTGGAAAGCAAGCCTCCTCCCGGTGGTGGGAGAGGAATCGCATGAGACTATATTCAAAGAGGTCCCATTGTCTGCAAATGTCAAAGCTAGTAAAACCTTGAGGGACTACATCAAAAGGGGAAGTCTGACCCAGAAGCAGCAGCCTCAGATGGGGCTGTCCCTCCCAAGCCACACGGCTCGGGAGAAAGCATCACCAAGAGAGCACCTTGCTATTGACGTGTGTCTAATACCCTGCATCTGAGGAGGAGTAGCAGTGGGGTTGGAAGATGAGGCTGAGTGCCCCACCCGCGAGAGAGGAGAAGTGGGAGGTGCAGATGAAGGTGGACGAGGTGGGGGGGGGGGAGACGAGGGAGGAAAAGCGGCAGTGTTTGAGGGAGGAGGAGGGGGAGGAGTTGAAGAGGACCGAGTCTCCTCTGGGGGTCTTGCTGAAGGGGGTCAAAAAGGTCCCTGTCGGAACCTAATGTTGCTAAGTTGCAAGAGGTTGGCCACGAGGGGGAGTAGTGTAGCAAGCTTGTCCCTGTCGATTGCAACCACCGTGACCAATAGGCACCTGCTGCCAATTTTCAGTTGTATGATCCCTAGCGTGTGTTGAGGCCTTTGGCAAGTGGCCCATTTGTCTACAAATGAAGCACTATTTTAGGAGACCCAAATACTCCACATTGTGTTTGATCCAACCCCTACTCACACAAGGTAGAAGTATCATCTTCGGGAGGGAGTGTGTGCCTTGAACAAGAACCTAGACAGTAGGTAAACTCATGGCCTTGGCCACACACAATTAAAGCTACAGTGTGCAGAGACTCCAAAATTGTCTCAAACATGGGGAGAAGAGGAAGGTACTCTCTCCTCATGCCTAAGAAGAAAACCGAGATAGGCAAATCGACCTCCTCCTCAAGCACATTTATAGTCTGGTCAAAACCATGATGCCATCGTCTGAAGTAGGCTTGAGCTCCTTGGATACAAAGCAGGCTCATTGAAATCACCTTAGATGTCATCTCTAGACACTTGAACTCTATCTAATAGTACCCTCTTCCCAAGAGTTGGACATCGGTGATCTTACCCACATCATCAAAGAGGATTCAGGCCTGGAGTAAGTGTCATAATAAGAAATTATATCTAATTCTCCTAAATGATCATTTAATATGGGGAAGTGCCAGGGGAGAAAAAGCTAGAATATTGGTAGGGATCCAAAGGAGGGAAAATAGGGATCCAAAGGGGGGCCCATCTGCAAAATAGCAATGTGCAGCAATAGGGATTAAAAGACCCTAAGGTGTAGCCCATTAAGAGTTCCAAAATGCTAAGGTTCCAAAATTCAAAGGTGTCTCCAAAGGTCAAACGCTAGGGAAATTGGGTGCTTAGTGTGTGTCACAAAAAGTCTTTATCAATCCCTACATAGGAGGGGGCGATCCTTGCAAGTAGGGGAGGAGAGAGAAACTCACACACACACACACACACACAAGCTCCCTTTACACAAAGTGAATGAGGGACACATGTCAGCTCCCTAGCCTAGATGCCCTCAAGGTGTACTCAAATCCTATTGGATGGCCTTGGAGGTGGACCAATGAGAATTAGGCTAGAGTAAATCTAGTTTAATTAATTTAAAAACACTTAATAAAAGAACCAATGGGAGTTAATCTCTCTAGAAGACTATTGGACAGTTTCCCAAGGGGTCCAATGAGCATTCAGCAGCCAAATGGCTTGCCTGATTCCTATTGGCCAGGAGGCAAAGGGGTCCAATGAGAGTTTAGTTGCATTTATTAATTACCTAAATCTCTCACAAAATGGGAAAGGGGGACACATGTCAGAAGGCTATCACTTATGCTGCTTAATTATCATTGGCTAAGCCTGGGGAGGACCAATAGGATGCTAGCAAGAGGGGTTGACCAAGAGAGAGAGGGGGCTGATTTTTCAAAGGCATTATCACCTACACACTCACACTAGCTCATGTGTGGAGTAAGAATACCCTCTCTCCTTCTCAAGATTTAATGGAAAGCTTATCACCTACTCCAAGCTTGTGAGAAGGGAGGCCTACACCAACAACTCTTGGCTTTGTGATGCAAATCCAACCAAGAGCCAAGCTTCAATGCATGCTCATATCCTCTACCATGCTAATCACTAAGCTAAGATATGCTAATATTCATGAGTGATTATGTGAGGAGATGTACATCTTTCTTGTAAGAATACTCCTTCTTCCTCTAAATCTACTCTTATACCCCGCTAGCTCTCACCATCTTCAAAGATGTGTGAGGTCTTGGGTCTGAGACCGTGAGGGAATTGATGTTGTGTTCGATAAGTATTTTTCTTAGTGCATGAAGTTTCCATCTTCATTACACTAGCTAGAATTTAAGGAAAACAAAGTATTGTATTGTAAAATGTCTCTCTTGATGGGAAAAACCATAATAGAAAGCCTTTTGGAGGGGGGACCGGCTCCATCCAAATCTAGTCCTCAACTGTTGTCATTTGCTTAATTTCTCACTCTTTTGAAGTATTGTTCATGCTATCTAACTAGGTGTTATGCTTTTTGTTGCTCTCTCCACCCAAGCACTCTTGTTATTCTCATTAGGAATCTATTCTAATGAAATGCTGACCATGCTCATGCTATTTTCCGCTACACACAAGTTACTAGACTAGTAAATGTTACATTGGTATCAGAGCACAAGGTTTCTCTTTTCTTGCTCAAGAAGGGAGGTCCTCAAGCTATCTATCAATGGTTGGTACTATTAATTGCATGTGAGTAAGTAGAATAGGGATTTTTCAGACTTGCAGTGCGCTTGCCTTTGTGCAGTTAACAGGGCATCACCGTCAAGAGCTATGGTCTTAATAGTGGAGTCCTATGGCGCTTGCCTACGGCTTAACCACTATTGAGCTATTAGAAGGTTGACAAGAGTCGGTGTTGTTTTGGTGTTGAATGACCCTCTCTTCTATTCCTTGCAATTAATGGTATTCAAGCCACTGGTATAGTAGCAACTAGGGCTTGAAGTGCCAAAGTACAACTAGAAAGTTTACACCTAGAAGTTGTTAGAATGGCTGAAAATAGTAAAGAGAGTGAAATTAATGTTGATAACTTTGATTTTGCTAATGAGCAAGCTACTAATGATGCCCCAATGCTTGTTAACTATCTTGTTTCTAGGCTTCAATAAGCCATGGGCAATCCATAGTGAAGTGCAATGGCAGCTTCGTGACCATGGGATTCTCCAAGATCCCCACCATGACGAGAGAGCACCTAGGAAGCCTCCTTGCAAGACTTACAAAAGAGGTCTCTCTTCGATTTGGGAAGAAGAAGAGGATCACTATGAAGGGCTCGGAAATTTGCTCCTTGATGACGCATCTCCTTCTCAAAGGAGAACTCGAGAGCCTCTACCAAAGGAACGATAAAGAAGTGAGTCTCCCACCACCTCAATAGAGATGGCTCCACGAAGACGGCGGGCTAAATGCTTTCCATTGCCTCCAACATGCATAAGACCATCACATACTTCTCCACACCATACTTCAAAGAGGGATGACAAAAAGCAAGAGAAGAAAAGGCGAGAAAGAGGAAACCCTCTTCTCCATCTTCTTCATCCTCTTCCTCTTATGACAGTGATTGGTGAAGACAACAAAGATCAAGGAAAGAAAAAGGCAAGAAAGAGGTCACCCTCTTCTGCATCTTCCTAAAATTCTTCATCTTTTGAAGAAAGTGATGGTGCAACCTTTGAACCATCAAAAAGAAGAGGCCATAGGAAATCCTATGCCGCATGGAAGAGGTCATCAAAGCTGAAGAAGTTCAAAGAGGGAGGGAAGAGCATCTCTTTCCTTAGCTACGATGGCACTTTTGGTGCTACAGACAAAGTCTTGGCCTTTATCCAACAATTTGATGTGGCGCTCGGAGATGAGGGCTTCACGGAGTCCTCTAAGCTATGCCATGTAGCTTTGCACTTTCAAAAGTCCGCCCAAAAATGGTGGTCTAGCCTAAGAGCCAAATGTGAAGATCCACAAACATGGAAAGATTTAAGAGCTTCCATTATGAAGCAGTTTTTAACCACCGATGCCAAAGACAAAGTACTCACCGAATGGAGAATCTTGAAGCTCTCTCCCTATGAATCCATCCACAAATATGTAGACAAGTTTTGGGACCTACAACTCAAAGCCACTGTCTTGAAAAAAGGTTGAATTTTGGAGAGCAAAAGCAGGAATTTTGTGCGGGCTTAACCGAAGAAATGGCAGAGTATGTCAACTCCCACAGGCCACACACCATATCGGCGGAAATACATCATACTATGGTGTCCTCTCAAATCAATTTCCAAACAGGGGCTAATAGGAATTCTAAGCCCCCTAAAAACAAGGGTTCCAATGAGCCTAAGGGGAAGGACAATGTCCAAAAGTCTCCTAAGCGCAATTCCAGCAAAGCTAAGGAGAAGGGAGGTTACAAAGGCAAAAATAAACTCTCTCCTGAAGAGCTTGAGCGTTATTGCAAGGATAACCGGTGTTTCAAGTGCGGCAAATAAGGGCATGTGTACCGCGCTTGTCCCCAAAAGAACAACTGCCATGATCCTCCTTAGCTACCTTGGTCGAAATACAAGAGGAGAAAAATCATCACAAAGGATCTCCTCTATGCCATGCTTGGGGAAAGGTAAGAGAACATGATGCTTTTATTCTCTTTGACCCTAGTTCTAATCACAATTTTACATCTATAGAGTTGGACACCAAGCTAGGCATACAAGCCTACGAGATGGGAGATGTCCTACCCGCAAACATTGCTTTCAAGGGGCAAGAAGCTTTAGTCACTCCCTTAAGCGGGAAAATGAGGCTCCATGTCCAAAGCTATGTGGACAAAGAGGACTTCTTTATCTCTCCTCTCAAGCATGAGGATGTAATCCTAGGGGCACCATGGTTTGATTGCATGGCTGCCAATGTTAAATTCCCTGAAAGGAGAATCTCCTTTATGTTCAGGGAAAAAGATATGTATATAGATGCTAAGGAAATGGGTAACACTATACCCATTGTACATACACAATCTTTCAACAATTCAATAAAGAGCCCTATTTCCATATACATGATTTTTGTTAAAGATTCTCAAAATGAACCTTATGTTTTAGCAAAAGAAAATATACACAATTAAAAGGAATTAGAGTTATCCAATTTTCTCAAGGGGTTTCAAGATGTCTTTATTGACAACATCCCTTGTGAGATACCTCCTAAACATGGCAATGATGACCATGCAATTGTACTTCTTCCAAGAAGTTCACCACCTAACAAACCTCCTTATAGAGTTTCTCAAGCTCAACAAGAGGAGATTATGCGGCAAGTGCATGAGTTAGTTGAGAAGGGCATGGTTAGGCCTAGCTCATCTCCATTTTGTTCTCCTGTGCTACTAGTGAAAAAGAAAGATGGCACATATCGTATGTGTGTCGACTATAGAGCACTAAATAGGATCATTATCAAGAATAGATTTCCCGTTATACGGGTAGAAGACCTATTTGATAATCTACAAGGGTCTACCTACTTCAGTAGGATTGACCTAAAAAGTGGCTATCATCAAATAAGGATAACTGATCAAGACATTGTAAAGACCACATTTCGAACTACGTTTGGTATTTACAAATACATTGTCATGCCTTTTTGCTTGACCAATGCACCAGCCACATTCAAATGCTTGATGGAGAAGCTATTCAGGCCTTACCAAACCTTTACTACAGTGTTCTTTGATGATATCATCATCTACTCTAATTCATTAGACAAACACAAGAAACACCTCTAGGTAATATTTCAAGTTCTAAGAGAGAGAAAACTTTTTGTTAATCGAAAGAAAAGTGATGTTTTCTTACAAGAGATTCAGTATTTAGGTCACATAATCTCTCAAGAATCTTTATAGGTATGTCTGCATACTATAGAGGCTTCATAGAGAAGTTCTCACTAATAGCAGGACCATTACATGACCTAACAAAGAAAAACGTTAGGTACACATGGTCTTCCAAGGAGAACAATGCTTTCGAAAGAAAAGATTATCTCTCAACATGTGCTTACACTACCGAATCTCTCAAACCCATTTGAGGTCCAATGTGATGCTTGTAGTGATTGCCTTGGAGTTGTTTTGCTTCAAGAAGGGCACGCCATGGGCTATGAAAGTTAAAGGCTCGTACTATTGAGGAAGCTCTAGGCATATATGAAAAGGAACTCCTTGCAGTTCTACATGCCTTAGACTCATGGAAGCACTATTTATTGGGGACTCCTTTGATTCTGCGAACGGATCACCAAAGTCTTAAGTACTTCATGACGCAGACCAACTCTCTGAAAAACAAATGAGGTGGGCAAATTTCCTTTTGCAATTTCATTTTCATATTGCTCACATTGCTGGCAAGCATAATCAAGTAGCCGATGCACTCTCAAAATGGCCGAGAGTGAACGCGGTTTCCATAGCAACTCACAATGATCTATCTTCTATGATAGATGAGTACGCTATTGATCCCGATTTTAGAGATGTGATTTCAGCCCTTGCACTAGGGAAGAAAGAGGGACCACTTTACAAGATGGTTATCTTCTCTATGGCAATAGACTATGCGTTACGTAGTGACAATAGACTATGCGTTACTAGCTCACTACGTGAGAAAGTAATGTATGAATCTCATGCTCCTTCTTATGCAGGGCATAGAGGGATTCAGTCTACCCTAAAGGGGATTGAAACATATTTCTATTGGCCTATCATGAAATCAAACATACAAGAGTGTGTTTCTAAATGTGTGGTATGCCAAAAGACAAAGTTTGATAGAGGGAAGCAGCTTGGATTGCTTCACCCTTTGCCAATCCGTAATTCACCATGGGAGAGCATATCCATGGATTTTATCTTTGGATTGCCTAAGTATATCCATGGGAATACAAGAATATGGATGATAGTAGACAGGTTCAACAAACAAGCTCATTTTATACTTGTCAGAAAGACTATCAAAGACCATCAAATGGCAACCCTCTTTATTTCACAAATCTTCAAGTACCATGGCTTGCCAATGTCCATAATGTCGGATAGAGCTCCTAGAATGACCAGTAATTTCTGGAAGGGTCACTTTGAGAATTTAGGAACAAGGCTAAACTTATCTTCGGCCTATCACCCACAAACGGATGGCCAAAGTGAAATAGCTAACCTCACAATTCTTGATCTACTAGCCATCACACCCAGACGGTGTTGATCTCTAACATGTCTCTTGATACATTAAAATTACATACCCAAGAAATCTTTCCCAATTAGGAATATTAAGTGGTTGGCACATCATAATGCAGCACAAACGCTCACCTATGCATGTTACAAGACATAGAAACATAAAATTGTTGATGAACCCTCCCCCCGCAAATAACCATCTAGGTCTGGGTCATGAGCTGTTCAATAAGTCCCTCATTACTCCTACCGCAAATAACCTAAAAAGGTCTGGGCCATGAGATATAGAGGCCACTACTCATACTTATTAATACTCTCACCGTAAAGAACCACAAGGGTCCGGAACATATGTAAAAACAACACTTTTCAAAACATTCAATACTCCCCTTGCAAATAACCATAAGGGTCTAGGGCCATGAGTATGTGCAAGCATTCTCAAACATCATTTCTCACTACTCCACTCGGAGTAATTCCAAAAAAATTCCAAGCAAAATCACCAAACAAGTTCTCAGATAGATTTAGAGAATTGTTGAAAAAGCATTCTTGACATCAATTACACTCAAAAGATGATTGTGCTTCCATTTTGAAACCTGCACCAAAATTAGGGTCAGGTTTCTTCCATAAGGTTATAGTTAACCGCAACATGGTCCACAAGCACTTGAATAGTCAAAACAAGCCTCAACAAAAAGTTGTCATATAGCGGTGATGGTAGTCCCAGGACATAGCAATCACACTAGACCTCCAAGGTTATCGGTTTGAGAAGAGACACTTGGTGAGAGATTTCCAAAAATTTCAAGTCATAATTTGTGTTACCATATACATGTGGTAGTGATCTGTGTAAACACACTAGGACTGCTGAGGCATTTTTTCTCTCTTTAGGAGGTCTTTTCCCCCGTGCATTGTATATACGCCCATCACTCTAGGGCTATCTATCTCTCCATTGCACACTAAGTAATACACTCTCTATTGTGTGCCTTAAGCTTCCTTTGTCTTCTCCAATCTATGTGTTTTCTTGCAACCCTAATTCCAACAATTGGTATTAGAGCAAGTTGCATCTTCTTGGGCTTAGTCGCCAGCAACTGGAACACACCCCTTCTCGCTTTCTGGGTTTCAATGAGCTCTGGAGGGCATTTATAGGTCGACAAAATTTTTGATTCGGGCTTATTTTGCCTACGGTTCCACTACAAGCAGGCCTACACATGCAATTTTGTCACTTAGTGAAAACATTTTGTCAGTGCCGTTTTCTACATAACAGGTCCTATATAGTCTATTGTGGGTTGTTCTATATAGCACATGCTAGTCTCACTCAGTTTCTCCTCATTTTGGGTAGTTTTCACATCAGGTGCAGACATTTTCCATGGCTGACAACAACATAGATGTGTTCAGGATGTTTGCTGTTGAGGACAGGTTGGATGGGGACAATTACCCTATGTGGACTTACATGATGCAACATGTTCTTTTGTCAAGGGCGTCTGAAATGTTATGGAGGTAATTGATGTACGTCTTGGTTCTAAGGATGTAGTTGATATTGAGGATGTTGCAGGTCTCGCTGCAAGAATGTTGTTAGAGTTGTTTTGCCTACTACAAAACAAGCTTGTTAGGATGTAAACGATGCACAGGCTCATGTGTTGATTGTGTTTTTTGTAAAGAGCACCATTACTCCTCATGTTTGTTCAGCAAAATCTACAAAACAAGCTTTGGATATTGTGGCTGGTCTTTATACAAGTCGGAATGAGGAAAAAATTGCTTTGTTGAATAAAGAGCTAAAATCAAACATTATGCATGAGGAAGATGATATATACATTGGTGTCAAGGATACCAATGAGCAACTTATTTTTGTAGGTGGAGTCATTTCAGACAGTTACCTTGTGCATAAATCTAGGTTGTTCTTGATGCCTTGCCATATTCTTACCAAGCTTTTGCTAGTACTTGCAGACTTATGACCCAAGGAAATCCTGAACTTTTCAAGTTCGATGCATTGTGCACATTGTTGTTGCAAGAGTCACTTTCCAAAAAAAACAAGACTAGACAGCGTGCAATTGAAAAGGCTTTTATTGCTTCTCAAAGAAAGGGTGGTAGTAGCAATGCAGCAACTTCTTATGGTTTTTCTGCGAGTGTCAAAACTTCTGTTCCAAATGCTTCTGTTGGCAACACTTCATCTGGAAATTATGGTGATAAGGGAAAAAAGAAGATGTGTTGCCATTCTTGTAAAGTTAGTGATCACTTGATTAAGCAGTCATAAGCTGAAGTCCAAAGAGGCTAAGAAGAAAGAGGTTGGTTCCACTGTAAATGCTAGTTCCACTACAAATGCAGCCATTGTTGAGTCTTTTGTGAAAGGAGACTGTGATGCTGCTGTTGATGCAGAATAGTGCAAAGTGCATTTGCAATCCTGTTGTCTATGATGCATGCATGTCAGTTGTTGCAAATTCACATGTGTGATATTTCAATAGTGGTGCTACAAAGCTCATTACATCACATCATGAATTGCTCACCTCTCTTGAGTCTGTCCCTCATGCGAATTCGGTCACTTGTGCCAAAAATGCCTCTTATCTTGTTCAGGGAGTTGGAAAGATTGTTCTTATTACTGCAAATGGCAGTTATTTTACACTTTTTGATGCACTTTATGTACCTGGGATCAAGAAGAATCTTTTGTTTGTATCTGCACTTGCTAGACTTGGACCTGTAGTCTAATTTGTCGATGACAGATGTACAATTCAGAATCCAAGTTTTGGTGATAAAATTTTGCATCTGGCCTTTTGTGCCATGGGCCGTATAAGCTCACTTTGTATGACAAGTGTGAACTAGATTTTGCAAATGCACTTGCAAATTCAAGGGCTATTTCAGATGCAAAATTGTGGCATGCACGTTTTGGACATCTGAATTTTGTCAGTTTGCTGCGTTTGTAAAAGTTTGATATGGTTGCTTCTTTGCCTCCTCTTGAAGCACCTGTCAAACATGTTTGTGAAGGCTATATTTTGGGTAAATTATAGCATTCTAAATTTCCAAAGGGTGGTTCAGTTAGGGCCACATGCAGGTTACAGCTTGTGCATAGTGATAAAACACCAATCTAAAATTCCTTATACGCCTCAGCAAAATGGTGTAGCTGAGAGGAAAAATGGGTCACTTACGGAAATGGTAGGATGTATGGTCAAAAGTCAAGCTTTGCCGCATTCTTTTTGGCTTGAGGCCATCATGTGTGCCACTTATGTACTTAACAGTGTCCTATAAAAGCTTTGTATTCTATTACTCATATGAAGCACGGCATGATAGAAAGCCTTCTATTGAACACATGCGTGCTTTAGGCTATTTGGCATATGCTTTGGTGCCACAAACACAACAAAGAAAATTGGATGATAAGTCTATTAAACGTATTTTTGCTGGTTAAAGTGTTAAAGGTTACAGGTTGTATCATCTGCAAACAAAGCGTATTTTGGTTTCACGGGATGTAGTGTTTGTGGAAGATTCTATTCAGCCCTTCCTGTCATGTACTAGAGATAGTAATGTAAGCCCACAAGACATTTATGATACTTTGTTGACTCTTTTTAGTGGTGGAAGTTTGAATGGACATTCCAATGAGGTAAATGTACAGCCTATGGGGGTTTCCGAAAATGTTATATATCAGCGTATTACTGATGCAGATGTACATGATGTACTTGATGAGGAAAGGGCTGAAAATGAGCAGACTAGAGGTATGCCAAAAAGGCTGGTGCATACATTGCATGACAGTAACTGGACGCACCTTTGTATAGTCGTACTCGTTCAGGCTTTGTCCATGCATCTTAGTCATCAGATTGTTATGCTTTGGCTGTGTCTAGCTTACATGATGTTGAGGAACCTCTATCTTTTGATAAAGCACAAAATTTAGAAAATTGGATGGCTACCATGCAATCAGAATATGATGCACTTATAGAAAATGACACATGGAATTTATGTGATTTACCTCCTAGCAAAAAGGCCATTGGTAGTACAAAGTGGATTTACAATTTAAAATGCAATCTAGATGGTGAGATCGATCACCATTAGGATTGACTTGTTGCAAAGGGTTATGCACAACAAAAAGGCATAGATTATGAAGAGACTTTTGTTCCCACTTGTCGTTTGACTATTGTGCCTTTTCTGCGTGCATTGGTAGCTCATTTTGGTTGGGATGTACATCAATCAAACATTGTTACTACTTTCTTGAATGGTGATATATTTGAAGAGATTTATGTAACACAGCCTCGTGGTTTTGTCAAGAAAGGACAAGAGGACAAAGTGTGTAGATGTAAGAATGCTTTGTATGGGTTGAATGTATGGGTTGAATCAATCTCCTCGTGGTTGGTATGAGAAAGTTGACACTCATTTGGTCAAACGAGGCTTTTGTAACAGTCCAACAAAAAGCACATTATATGTAAAGTGTGAGGGTGATGTACTTCTCATTGTGGTTCTTTACATAGATGATTTGTTGATCACTGGCCCAAATGAGAGACATATTGCTAAATTTAAGGCTAATTTGAATGCTTCTTTCAAGATGAAAGATTTGTGGTTGTTGCATCATTAGTTGGGTATACAATTTAACCAGTGTGATGGTGGTATTGCCTTGTGTCAGAGAAGTTACATAGAGACATTGCTATGTAAGTTTGGACTTGAGGTTTGCAAACCTATTGCCACTCCCATGGAAACATGTTTGAAATTGAGTCTTCATGATGTTGGTGATCCTACTGATATCACTCTTTACCAATGCCTCATTTATGTATGCAACACAAGGCCAGATATTTAGTTTGTAGTCTCATAGGTTAGCAGATTTATGCATAGCCCAAGGTCTAAGCATTGGCAGGCTATCAAGAGGATTTTCTGCTACCTTAGTGGCACTTTACATTTTGGCTTGTTTTATCCCAAGGGGGGATCATTGCCGCCACACTTACATGATTTTTCGGACTCAGATTGGGCTGGTTGTTTTGACAAGCGAGTGTCCAGAAGTGGTGTTTTTTTCGTGCTTGGCAGTTCATGTATATCTTGGCTGAGCAAGAAGAAAATTTATTGTGGCCACTTTGAGTTGTGAGGCTGAGTACAGGGCAGTCTTCACAACTACGGTTCAGTGTGTATGGCTCAGACTCCTTATGGTTGATTTGGGTGTTGGACAAGACACTATCTACACTGAGAGTCAAAGCACATTGACACTTGCAAGGAACCCAGTTTTTCATGCTCTCACAAAGTACATTGAGGTGCATTACCACTGTGTTAGGGAGAGGCTCTCAGCAGGAGAGATCAAATTGGCTTATGTGCTATCATAGGAAAACCTTGCAGATCGTTTCACAAAGGCATTGTCTCATGAGAAGTGAGAGGCTTTCCGCAAAGATTTGGGCTTACTCCCCTTTGTGGATCATTGTCATGGAACTTCACTTTACTCATGTGCCAGCTCTTGTTCACCGCATCACTCCAGGGGGGATTTGTCACCATATACATGTGGTAGTGATGTGTGTGAACACACTAGGACCGCCAGGGAATTTTTACCCTCTTTAGGAGGTTTTTGCCCCCGTGCATTGTATATACGCCCATCACTCTAGGGATATCTATCTTTCCATTTCACACTAAGTATAATACACTCTCTATTGTGTGCCTTGAGCTTACTTCGTCTTCTCCAAGCTGTGTGTGTTTTCTTGCAACCATAATTCCAATAATTTGCTAGGATTTTTGTGGCAAGCGTTTCACGATACCCCACTTTGTAGGAAGATGCACTCCAAAGGAAGATGTCTGAAGGCATGTAACGTTGGGAAAACAATTTCTTGAAAGCTTGCCAAGTCCTTGTAGTGAGTGTCTTGGTGGCTATAGAAATCCACCACAGGATAGCACTCCCTCTAAGGAAAAAAATGGTGGCTCGAGAATAAAATTGATCCTTCTTGTGCAAGTGTTCTAGAACTCCTTATGGCTTATGCCCAGTAAGACAGAGCGATGAAGACGGGAGCACCCAATGTGTGATGGACAAAGGGTAGGAGTGGTCAATAAGTTCGGGTTCTAGACAATGTTTTTTAAAAAATTCTAGTAAACTTTGGTAGGACCGGTATGCTTTCAGAAAAGCACAAGCTTAAAGTTTTGATACCATTGTCATGGGGACAGGCACCATGTGCCGATGGAAAAGAGCATACTAAAAAAATTAAATAACTTCAAATAACAATTGAACTTAAAGGGAGACATGATACAAGGTGGGGAGTAGAGGAGTTCCACCCCGAGAGAGCACTGCCCCAAACGTTGGCATTCCTTTCAGTATTTCTTTATATTGCTTGAACTCAATACACTTTTGGTACTCCATCCTCTGCATATTCACGCAGAAGCATGCCAAATAATGAGCCATTTTCTCATATTTAAAGTCTCTTGGCCTCTCAAAAGTAGTTAGATGCAAAGCATCAAACAATAAAGCAACTAGTTCAAAAGCTGACAATGCGTTTTGCGGAAATATGTATATATGTCATGTCACTAGCATAATTTGTGGGCATTTGTACAACTCTCATGTTAGCATATCTGCTTGAAATCTAGACCATCTATACTGCTTCCATGCCATCATACTCCATGTGATTTAGTGTGTGTGTTGGTCTCGCTTTATTTTGATGCATTTAGGTCCCCTCGATCCCATCAAAAGGGATCCCGTAAGTTGGTGGGAACTCGTCTTTTAAAAATAGGCCTCTGCTTCTTCTGATTTTGCTTCTAATTCTTTGAGGGTTTAGGCCCCTTAGTTGGGGTCTACAAGTCGGCTCCATTCTTCAGTGTCTTGACATGTCAATAGTTTGTGACACATGACATCTCCCTATACAAGCGACTGTAATCCATGAGACAAGATGCTAACAACTGTGCGGGTGAAGCCGTGGCTCTCACCAAATTTGTGGTGGTAATTGTTGACATAGATCTTGAGATGGGATCCAAGCACCGCTTCTTGGGGCCAAACAAACCCGAGAAGAGATGTAAAGTCAAACAAGGAAATGATCTAATAATACATTACCGTCCAAAATCAAGGTTGCACCACCCCTCAAGGTTGCTCAAGCATCAACATAAAATCTATTCGAAGCCCCTATGTCCCCATAGTAACAAAGAGATCTACAACATCGGCCAAATGCAAGAATGTGCCAAGCATTAGTAGAATGTTTCGTTAAAAGAAAAGTCTCCCATGCCTATTGCTATCATGCTTCCAAAGTAGAGTGACAAGTTCTACTGGTGTTTGGGAGATGTCGTCTCACCACAAACACAATCCTAAGCATGCATACTTCTTAAATTTTGTGCACAATAAAAGAAAGAGAATAATTCTTATAGACAAAAACATTGTTAATTTAAAATGCATCTTCATTTGCTTACTCTAGTGTAGCATTGTAAGCATTGACAAGGTTCATATTATCCTTAAGCTAGGTTCCTTGCATCCATATAGCACCTTTAAAAGGATAATTCTTAAACTTAACTAGACATCATTGGATAATCTTACCATTTCTTAGTACCTTGTCTTTGTGTTGAAGGATCGATTCGGGTTGCGATACCTCTTCTTGATCTTCGATCTCTGGCGGGTCCTCCATTATTGGTTCTTTTGGTGGTTCTCCTTTGTAAGGCATGAGTAGGCTCACATGGTTAGCATGGTGAATGAGCCAATCATTGGGCAACTTTAACTAATAATCCATCTCATTGATTGGCTTAAGAATTTTAAAAGAAAGAACCATAGTATCTTTTTGCTAGTTTAGTATAATTCTCTTGGTGGCTCGTAGGATTATTGCTCGGAGTATGCCTTAGAGAAGCCTTGAGAAAATTTAGCAAGACCCAATCATTTTTATTAAAGGCTAAGGCTCTTCTAAGTTTATTAGCAGCAGCCATGTTTGCCTTTGCTTTGTGATGAATATAACCTCTTTAATCTTTGGAAAAGATTCTTGCTCGGCTATATTTATCATCGTCAGCAGCAAAGATCTTCCCATGTACTTTCAGTGGTAAGGGACTTTTGCATCTTCCCTCTTTAACCTTGAGAGGTGCTTTCCCCATAGAAGTATGTACAATGTCATTGTACGTATACTCTATAAGAGGTAAGTACTTATCTCATTGAGAACATTTGATCTACTTCCATGACATAGGCTTTTAGTAGATTCAAGAATCATTAGATTAGTTATTTCAATTTGGTCATCCGTTTGTGGACGATAGGCCAAAAGAAAAATTTAATCTACTTCCTAGATTCTCAAAGAGACCCTTCTAGAAATTATTGGTCATTCTAGGATCGTTGTTGGACACTATGGATATTGGCAAGCCATGATACTTAAAAATTTGAGATCTAAAGAGGGTTTCCATTTAATGTACCTCAATAGTCTTTTTGACAAGCATAGAGTGTGTTTTCTTGCTAAGCCTGTTGACTAAAACAATCCAAGACTTTGCTTCCCTCGATCAAATTTCAATTTTTGATATACCACACATTTTGAAACATACTCTTGTATATTTACTTTTCATGGTAGACCAACAGAATACATTTCTACTCCTCAAAGCGTAGATTATGAAATCCCTCTTGCCCTGCATAATGAGAAGCATGGGATTCATACATGAATTTCTTATTGTATGGGTGAGTAACACCTAGCCTATTACGGTTTGGAAGATAATCATCCTTCAAAGTGAATTGTTCTTTTTTTATTCCCTAATGCAAAGGCTGTAATTACCTACTTAAAGTCTTCATCAATAGCATACTCATCTATCATAAATGATAGATCATTGTGAGTTGCTAAAGACACCACATTTACCCTTGGCCGTTGTGAAAGTGCATTGACACTTGATTGTGCTTGCCAGCAATGTGAGTAGTATGAAATTTAAATTGCGAAAGAAAATTTTCCCACCTCATTTGTTTGTCGAAGAGCTTGATTTGCATCATGGATTTCTTGAGGCTTTATGATTCATTCGTAGGATGAATGGAGCCCCCAAGAGATAGTGCTTCCATGTGTCTAGGGCATGTAGAATAGCTAAAAGCTCTTTTTTGTATATGCCCAAGACTCGCTCATCGCATTGAGCCTTCGACTCTCATATGCTATGGCATGCGCTTCTTGAAGCAAGACTGCTCCAAGGCAATCACCTCAAGCATCAATTGGACCTCAAATGGCTATGAGAGATCCGGAAGCATGAGGACTAGTTGAGAGATAAGCTTCTCTTTGAGCTTGTCAAAAGCATTTTGTCCTTTATCACTTCATGAGTACTTAACATTCTTCCTTGTTAAGTAATGCAATGGTCCTGGTATTTGAGAAAATTTTTCTATGAAGCATCTATAGTATGCACACATGCCAATAAACCTTCTTAGCACATGTAGATTTGGATTAGGCCATGTTTTTATTACCTCCAACTTTGATGTATCCCTACAGATACCATCTTGAGATAATGTGGCCTTAATATTGAATTTCTTGTAGAAAAACTTCACTTTTCTTTTGATTATGAAAAGCTTATTCTCTCTCACAACTTGAAAGATTACCTGAGGTGTGTACTCCTCAACAGAATTTGATGTGACCTGAAGATTGGTCCATCTAAATACAGCTGGAGCATTTTGTTAGTGATCGTATTTAGTGCTCTAGAGTCGACACACGTGATATGTGTCATATTTCTTTTGCACTAAAAGTACTGATGAGCAGAATAGAGAGGAGCTAGGCCTCACCATCCCTTTTTCCACTAGTTCATGCAATTGCCTCATGTTCTCCTCTTGTTGAGCTTGTGAAACTCAAGAAGGAGGTTTATTAGGTGATGAGCTTCCTGATAGGAGCTCAATTTAATGGTCATCATCCCCTCGTCTTGGAAGTAAGTCCATAGGGATATCATTGATGAACACATCTTGGAATCCTTTTAGAAAGTTAGACAAGTCTAACTCTTCTTGATTCCTACCATTCACCTTTGATGAAACATTAAGACCTTTTAGGGACTCTTTGACAAAAATCATGTACGCAGAAACTGAGCTCTTCATTGATTTATCAAGGGCAAGTGGTATAGTACGGCCAGACTCATTGATATCTATACACATGTTCTTTCCCCTAAAGGTGAAGTAGATTCTCCTCTCAGGGAGCTTCATGATGGCAACCATGCGATCAAACCATGGCACCCCTAGGATAGCATCCTCATGTTGGAGAGGAGAGATGAAAAATTCTTCTTTGTTGACAGAGCTTTAGACATGAAGCCTCAACTTCCCAATCAAGGGAGTAATGGAGGCTTGCTGTCCCTTGAAAGCTGTGTCAGCTGCTACAATATCTCCCATCTCAAAAGGTTGAATGCCCAACTTCGTGGACAACTCTGTTGATATGAAGTCGTGAGTAGAGCCAGGGTCAAACAAGATGAAGGAATCATGCTTCCTTACCTTTCCCCAAGCATAGGAGAGAGACGATCCTTTGCAATGAGCATCCTCTTTTGGATCTTCGATGGTGGAATCCCTAGGAGTCTCATTGCGAGCATTTTTCTTGGGACAAGAATGATAGCCATGTCCTTGCTCCCCACACTTAAAACACTTATGGTCCTTGCAAAAAGATTCAAGCTCTTCATGAGGGAGTTTGTTTTTACCTTTGTAAACTCCCTCCTCCTTGGACCTATTGTTGTTGTGTAGGAAGTGCCTTGGGAAGAATTTTGGACATTGGTTTTTCCCTTTGCATCATTTTTGTCTTTGCTTTCCATGGGTTTGAAATTCTCTCTAGCCCCTTGTTGGAAATTGATGCAGAAAGCAACCATGGTGTGGTGGATTACTTCGGTAATAGAACCAGATTGTTGGGAGCTGACATACTTGGCAATTTCTTCAGGTAATCCCGCACAAAATTTTTGCCTTTGCTTGGCAAAGTCTATCTTTTGATAGACAGTAGCCTTGAGATGTAAATCCCAAAACTTGTCCACATATTTGTGGATAGAATCATAAGAGAGAAGCCTCAAACTCCGTCACTCGGTGAGCACTTTGTCCTTTGCATCACTTGCAAGGAATTGCTTCATGATGGAAACTCGTAGAGTTTTCCATGCCTTTGGGGCTTCACCGTTTCCAAAAAGGCTAGCCCACCATTGACGAGCCGATTTTTGGAAGTGTGTTGGACGGGAGCGACTCACACACCCATGAAGTGCATGCAAACACTACCTAGATCAACATAATGTCAATCGAGGACACAGATGACACGATAGGCACACGGAGGAAATCTCTTTATCTTGTTAGGCTGAGACTATCCTACACATACAACACTCTGGAAGGCCAACTAAACCACAATCAAGAACCTCACTGCTCTCAACTACACCACCTAGCCACATACACACATACGGAAGGTAACTCACCTAATCATGCCAGATTCGTATGAAACTTAAGGAACACCATCCCCTCACTAGGATACACCTATCCCTATGCTTCTACACTCAAAACCCTCACTCTAAACCTGTCTCCGGAAAACGCGTAGGATGACAGAGCAGAATTTTGAAAGTGCCCAAAACTAAAATTTATGAGTACCTATGCGTAGCTTATGTTGCCACTATTATATAGACTACTAGCACGCAGAAAATAGACATCATTTGATACACTTACGGCCACAAATAGCTCGTAGATGCATCGGCGCGTGCGCTTCATCTCGCGTGCAATGCTTGGCGTTGTCGCATAGCTCTCCTCGAGCCTACAACAATGGTGCAATCATATCTCCAATGTGTTGAGCGAGCCAGGCGTAGCGAGAGGATAAAGCTCACACTCACTCTCTTTCTCTCTCACACATAGTAGACATCAGAGCTAAAGTTTTGATTATGATTAAAGTCCTCTTTACAAAATGACCTAGGTACCTTATATACTAAGGCTACCTTAGGTTTAACCAAAAATGGGGTTGAAAGGGTCAAATGGCTTTGTATTTACAATCTGGAAGTGCCATTGCACCCCGGCTTCTGAAACTAGAATAAGTACTCATTGCAAATGATGTTTATAGCCATAATCCACAGCATTTCATTACTCGCAAAAGATAAGACTTTGGTACGAAACTTGAGTTATGTTGCGTTGTTGACCCAACGGTCAACATTCCCCCCTTGGGCGTTCATGTCGTCCCTGACATGACTTGATTGTCGATGGCGATGTGGTCTTGGCTGTCGTTTTGTTGTTGTAAAGAAAGTATAGACTATAGCCTTTGCAATAGCTTGTCTTGTTCGTCCAATCTGATGTACATAGTCTTCACATGATTCAGGAAAATCATAATTGATGACGAACTTTATGTCTTTCACATCCACGCTTCGAGCTGTAGCATCTGTTTCTGTCATTATAGGTCTACTGCCAGATCTAAATTCAAAAAGAACCCAATGTCGTTTAACTTGACTCTTATCATCATGGATAGAGAAAGCTTCATCCATCACTTTCTCCAGCAAATCTGTCAATTCGGAGTATTTGTGATTCTCAGAAACAACTTCCACAATCTGTAGAATTGAGTGATTGGCTTTCTGATCTTGTGAGCCAATGACAACTTTGTAAGCCTTAACTTCTTTAGGCCAAGTTGCACTCCAATGAAAAGTCTGTCTGTCAGGCCGAATCCAGGACTTAATTATTCTAATTTGAGGTTCAAAACCCTGCCGAGAATTCGATGCGCATTATCAAGGACAAGATTTTGAGATCCTCTGATTACCCTTATGTCTGCTCTTTGTCATTGAGGACTTCTTTGTTCTTGAGTTATGTTGTGTTGTTGACCCAGCGGTCAACACTTTGCTGTCGTATTGGCTTCATCTGTTGCACCGCTTGTATCTTTGTCAAACCACAACAAGAACTATGATCCATTAGAGCGGACATCTATCATCATAACCATTCATCTTTTGAGATCCTTTGATTACTTTTATGTCTACGCTTCTTCATTGGGGACTTATTTGTTCCTGTGCAATCATGTTGTTAGTGTTGTTTGTAGCTTTGTCATTGAAGGCCATTCTGTGACTCGCCATTGAGGAGAAGTATGCTATGATCTGAAATTGGTGCTCCAATTCATTTGTCAATTGATTTGAGTGGCATTTCCTTATTGTTGATGTAGAAGGAATATGTACAAGAGGATGGTGATAGGTGTCTTGAGATTAGTGTCTAAAACCTGGATGACCAAAGGGAAAAAACCCGGTGGGAAAAAAAATGCCTTTTGTGGTATACGCTCTTATTGGAGTTGAGCAGTTGAACGTGAAGTACATGTTCATGAAAGGTGAGTGCTTGGGTGAAACACGGAAATAGTGCCTGATGCAAGTGCCAATTATTGGACACTCTATATGCATATGAGAAATTTGTCAACAAAAGCATGCAATGCGAAAGAAGGAGATGATGGGTGTTTCAAGGAATAAATGTAGCACATGTGACCTCAAAAGATGTTTCAATAGCTTCCACCTTTCCAAGAAGGTTTGTTGATGTAGGAGTTTCTCCACTCATATCTCACTGTGCTCAGTACGTGAGTGTCTTTTGCCTCCTTTTATAGGTTAAAAGGGTTTCCCTCTCTCATGAGAGGTAACCATGCGTAGCCGCCGTTGTGTAGATAAGTCCAAATCGGACCCTCCAATCCATCCAGGTGTGGCCGCCCTTGAGAAGACAAGTCCCCTTTTGAATTCGGCCATCGGCCACTGGCCATTGAATTTCCGACCACCGGCCACCGGCCATTGACTACTGGCCACCGGCCAATCGGCCAACTGTTTTTTGACCACTTTTCGGCCCCATCCTCTAGTCCATTGGTCACATGCACACAGATCCACCGATTTAGGCAGTGTGTAAATGCTCATCTTGGTGTAGATTCGCCGATTTAGGCAACACCAGTTATCTATGCAGATTCGTCGATTTAGGCAGCACACTGAAAAAGTACAGATTCACAAGGCTAAATGCAGATTCGCCAATTTAGGCAGCATTAATGCAGATTCGCCGATTTAGGAAGCACGTCTTGTTGGTGTAGACTCGCCGGATGAGGCAACACCGATGACAAAATCATGCTGTAGTGGCTAGCCACCACTGCAACTGGTATGACTTTGTTACCCGTGTACATACTGAAAGTGATTTGGATTTGGACTTATATTGTGGAATTGGAATTGGAATTGGATTGGGATTTGGTATCTGGTGATTATTACGGTAGTGTTTATGTGATGAGACTTGACATTATGAGATTGATGATGAGTGTAACCAATGATATCCTGATTCATCAGGGTATGACATATACTGCTTATTCTAGTGGTATGGGACACTAGAATAGGTAGTATGTGGATGACGGCAGGCATAAGCGATGTTGTCTATTTTTATGGATCTCCTTACTATTTGATACAGAATTCTAATCATTGTTTTTGACAAGTATTGTTTGTAGACTTTTATCTTCACAACTGAGGACAGTTGCTTTCCAACGGAGAGGTATGTTATGGAAATGATATTTTATTGTTTATTGTAGCTGTGACAAGAGGAAAAGACCGGATCAAGCTAGGCGTATGCGAATGGAGATATATATATTGTACATTTTATTGTTTAAGTGCTCTTTTATGAGCTTTGGCCATTTATGACCGGTCAGCCAGTTTGTACTCAATTTGACCATTCAAGAAATTTATAAATGAAATACGTGCAAGAGGGAAATGGTCACTCTTGCACGGAGGGAGATTGCACCCAATGTCTATGTACTTCTTCTCTCTCGTCGTGCTGGTGTAGCACTCCGCTCTAGGAGGTGCGCCTGCACGTGCGTTGTCTTGCTCTTACTCTCTCTCTCTCTCTCTCTCTCTCTCTCTCTCTCTCTCTCTCTCTCTCTGTTCGCTTATGGCCTCGATTATGTGCTACGAAACTCGTTAGGTATGTAGATTTGTTTGTTTATGGCTTGCTCTATGATATTTTAAGTATTTTGCAGGAAACTTTGCGCTCTCGTTTGTAGCAATTATCAATAGAAATGATTAAAATTACCCAAAAAAGAACTATTTTGGATGATTTTCTGATAGTATATATACTATTTACACTCATCGAGAAGATATTCTCAGTGAATTTTTCCTTGATGATGGATTATAAGGGCATTATTAGGTAATTTTGCAAAAAATCACAGGTTAACATCAAACTTTTCCTCCCTCTTCAAACATTACCCATAATTACTTAGTACTTAGTGCACTTCCACCCCTCCTAGATCGCGTAATTCAAGACGACTGTGTGCATGGGTTGGACAATCGTGTCTATGCATAGCCGTGCTTGGCTCTACCATGCTATGAAGATCAATGCAGTTCAAACCATTATGATGTGCAAGAGCTGGGTCTTAAGTAATTAACTCAAGGGTTTTTGATGTCGAGGTTTGTTGCTGATGTCTTTCAAAGAGAAAATATTGTAGCTTGTGTGGTCTCTGTTTAATTGTACCCTCAGGATGCTTTAGCACACTAATTGCTTGAGCTGTTGGTACTACTTTTGACTGTTGTCGAGCTTTTTCTCGTCATTGGTAGCTTGGTCTGCTTAGTGTTGTATGGTGTGGTGGAGTCTTTTGAGACTTAACTTGCCATTGGTTGATTGGTTTTATGGTTTGTGGAGAAGATACGTGCTCCTTTTTTCTTCCAAACCATTTTCATGCTAGTTTCCTTTTCAGAGATGCTCGTCTCGGTGTTTTAACCCTTGGAACCTTCTTTTGTTTTGTTGGTGAAGTTTTAGGCACCCAGATCTGAATTGGTTTATCCTTAAGCTGTGCTTTTGGTACCCAAATTTGCCTGACTCCTTGCATGCTACTTGTAGCATTTGATTGTCGAGGGGATGGAGAAGATTGACTACTTCGTGGTTTGGTCTGCTGATTGCTTCTTTTCCATTCCTCCTTGCTTGATGCAATTGGAACAATGAGTTTCCATCCTTTAGGTGATAGCTTTAGCTGATTTGTATCCCAATCAGGTACTTCTTTGTATGTTTGCATCCAGGGAATTCCAAGAATCTTCGTCTCATTCATGTGTTCATCTAGTAAGCATACAAATTGATGAGGACATGAACATCCATGTACTATCACGTTCAAGTTGACTACTCCCAATGTTGGAGTTGGGTTCTCGTTGCATCCTTTGATTGTCATTATTCTTGCTATCAATGCTTGACTCGTTGCCTTCTTGTACGCTGTCGGAAAGTGTGCGGTCTAGCTGGGAAGGTGCAGAACCTCTGGCTGTGAGAGTTTATGATGAGAGTCACAAACCCTTTGCGAGAAAGAGTTTGTAGAGAATCACCAACCCTCTTTCTAAGGGTGACAGAGAATCTAAGAGCGTTCGTGACAACAAAGTCACAAACCCTCTTTCCTATCGTGCTTGGAAATTGCTTGTTTTCGTAGTCGAGAGTATGATGAGAGGATCATCAAATCACATTCAATTTCACTTAAAAAGACCATTGAAAAACACTAATGTTTCAGCCATGAAACCTTGATGCTCATACAAGCATAATTCTCAATCAGAACCCAAACCTCTTTCATGGTATCATGTAGCCTTGCCCCCAATTACATAGTCGTCGTAACATCAAACAGTCGAAAGGAATGCTCGAGCTTCCACCTTCTTGGCAACCATTTTATGATTTTGCAGAGATTTAAGAGCTTTGAAAGTGAAGCCTACACACCATTTTGATAAGGGGAAACCAAAATTCACTCCCTCACTAGCTCAGATACAAGATTTTGAAGAGGTGGGACTGCCCTACACATAGATTGAGCAACCATGGAATCAATTGCACAGTAGAGAAAAATTTCTGATTTTTTCTGTAAAAATCCCCCTTCTCTCTCTTCCCCATGGCATTATGAGCTGATGTGTCAATTTTTGGGCCATTTTGCCACTTTGGACCAAAACTGGGCCATTTTCAGCTCATTTTTTACCCAAAAAATGCCATTTTTTATGTGAAAATTCCCAAGTGGAGTCAGAAAAATTCCTAAATTTGTGGGATCACTCGCATAAGCATAAAAAGCATAGACAAACTCTCAGAAGAATGATGAACCATCTCACTATTCTCCCTATGCTGCATGGCTTGTTGACCAAATACAGCAAAGCTTGGTGGTCCCCAGTGGAGGCTGCTACCTATGGGGCAAAGATAGAGCTAATTCCAAAGAAAGTGTTAAAGTATAATCTAGATGATTTTGAGGAGGTTGATAGCTTGTGGCAATATACAGTAGCCTCAGCCAAAAAGTGAAGGTAACTAAACAGGTATTACATGAAGCTGGTGATTGCATACGTCATACAACAGGTTGGGATGACCCTGTGGACTCTTTATCGGTGCATGCCCATCTTGAAAAATGCTATAACAATGAAGCAATTGTGGAAGAGAAGCGCAGACATGAGAATGGAGATGTAGGTTCTTCTACTTCAAAGAGGGTTACAAGAGCTGGTGGAAGAAAAGATCCAGGACCTTCTTATGACGCTCCACCGCATGTGCCTCCTCCTCCTGAGATTCCTATGGAGGAGGCATCTACAGGGAAGAAGAAATAGCAAGGAAAAGCTAAAGCAAAAGGCCCTGCATACAAACTACAATCTGACATTGAAGCTGCCACAAACTTAAAGCAGGTATTGGAGGAAAGGATTTTGAATAGCAAAGTTGATTTTACCTTGGGTGAGGTTCTTGGCATTGCTAAACGCGATATTCATGAAGAAATTATAGATATCATAAAAAGAAAGAGACAAACTCTCACTAAGTCTATTCTTCCACAGTCTGAGGGTGAAGGGGAGTCACGTAAGGCACATGGAATACATGTCCAAGAGAGTGATTGCGCTGACAGTGTGGTAGGATGCTACCAGTCTTCTCGAAGATATGCACATGCTAGATTTGTAGATGATGATGATGAAGATGAAGCCTCCTATAAAAGCCACTACTCCAAAATTCATTGGGCAAGAGCTACAACAGAAACTTTAGTCAAGGTGGGCGATCTTGAGGAGCCATATGTTGCATTGATAGATCATGGCTTTGAGATCAATCTTATGTCCAAGAGTCTTTACATGAAGGGTAAGTGGCCGATAGACATAGACCATGGGTGGATGATTAGAGCTGCAAATAACTCATCAAGAGAGCTGTATGGGGCTTGTCCAAATGTGAAAGTGACGATTGGCAATGTCAAGGATGAGCAAAATTTCTTTGTGCAGGAGATGTCTACCTATCCTCTTATCCTTGGGCAGCCATACATGACAGCCGTTCGCATGGAAACAAAGGTCTTGGATGATGGTTCTGCTTATGCTAGGGTAAAGAGAAGAGATGGGAAGCGAGATGTGCAATTTTTGACAGTGTGTGTGAATCACGAGAGGAACTGCAATAGTCTTCGTGAGTATCCTCTACCAAAAGCGAACAAAGAGTTCAAAGAGTATAGGGAGACAAGGGGTTTTGGCCATGTACCATTGTGAAGCGGGATTGAAATGGTACAAGAAGAAAAAGATTCTCGCCTGACCCAAAGCGAGAAGAAGCTTTTTCTCCAGGTTTCCAGGGATTAACAGAGCATGGGTCAGTATGTTTTATGAAGCTTGAGGATATGAAAAGAAGTGTGCGACAATATGTATATAGTGTATAGAAATACATGAAAGAAACTGGTCTCATAGAGGATAGTGAATACATTTCAGGTTTCTTTGAACAAGTTTGTCATATAGATACTATGCTTGAGCTTGAAGCTATGATGGATTCTAGCATGCAAGATGGAACCCACATTGTGGAAGTATGCTCTATGGAAATGTATGATATGATTGAGCCTTTTGAAGATAAAAAAGATTTCAATGCTAATGAAGGACTGGAAGTGCTTGTGGAGACCAAGTACAAAACGGTGGCAAAGAAAGTGAGACCAGTGGCCTTACCTTTACCCCCAGATTGCAGGAAAAAGCTAGAGCAAGCTTCTTTGCAGCCGAGTCTCAGGGATCCAAAAAGAACTGGACACAAGTTCACAATTGAATCCCTAAAAGAGATAAAAGTTGGCTGTGAAGAGTTTTTAACAGAAGAAGAGAAGAAGAGTTTTAAAGAAATGCTTTCAAGACATGGTAAGGCTTTTTCTTTCCAGCCACATGAGATAGGGTGTGTTGATCCTAATGTTGTTGCACCTATGGTGATCTTCACTATCCCTCATGTACCTTGGAATCTACGCCCAATTCCGGTTCCGAAAGCACATTTGCCAAAGTTAATAGAACTACTTAATGAAAAGATTAGCATGGGTATCTTGGAGCCTTTTTGTGCACCATATTCAAACAGGTGGTTCACTGTGCCTAAGAGGAATGGAGCTTTGCGGTTCATACAAGATATGCAACCTGTAAACAAGGTTACCATTAGGAATGTGGGTACAGGTCCTATAGTGGATGAATTCATAGAGCCGTTTGCAGGGAGGCCAATTTACTCAATGGGAGATCTCTATTCAGGGTACAATCAATTTCAGCTAGATGTTGAGAGTAGAGATCTGACAACTATGAAAACACCTTTGGGACTGGTAAGGATGTGTACCTTACCTCAAGGAGCAACAAATTCATTTGCACATATGATGAATGGGATGAACAAGGCTCTACGTGACTTCATACCTCAAATCACAATGCCATTTCTTGATGATGTGCCCATCAAAGGATGTGAAGACAAAGATAAAGATGAAGCTATGGAGTTTGTTGCAGACCATATTGAAGATTGTGAGAAGATTTTGACAAAGCTCAAAGAAGTTAATCTTACCCTGTCAGGGAAAAAATCTGTATTTGGTGTCAATGAAGTTTTGATTGTGGGGCATATGTGTGGTCCTTATGGTAGAAAGCCCTGTCCAAAAAATATGGATGCAATCAAAAACATGAAAGAAACATGTACAACTATAACTGAAGTTCGAAGATTGCTTGGTGCTTGCGTCTTCTACCTTATTTGGATACCACATTATGCACATGTAGCAGATCCCCTTTATAGGTTGTTGAGAATAGAATCAAAAGTTTCGATGGGAAGAAGAGCACACAAAATCCATGAGAAAGCTAAAGAAGCTACATCTTTCATCACCAACCTTGAGAAAGGTAGACTATGCATGTGAGAGACCTGTCATTGTGACAGTAGACATGAGTCCTACAGGGATAGGATGGGCAATAGGGCAAGATGATGATGAAGGAAAAAGGTATGTGGTGAGATTTAGAGCCAAGATTTTGAGTTCTCGCCAACGCGATTATGCATAAGTAAAAAGGGAACTATGGGGGGTGGTTACAGCATTGAGGTGTGACAAGGAGTACTTGATAGGGGCATCAGTGGTTGTGAAAACTGATTGTTTGCCACTTCTTGGAATGATCACAAACTGTTCGACTCCTGATATTGCAATGCTGCGATGGATAGCCTACATAAAGTCCTTGAATCCTGAGTTCAAGCATATCGAAGGGAAAGATAATCCAATGGCAGATATGCTATCTAGGGCAAGGTATGAAGGTGAACAGGATATAATTATTGAGGAAGATGATGTTGGCACAAAGTTTTACACTATTGATCATGCAAAGAGTAGTCATGCATGTTTTCTGTCTTCACTTGACTCCTTTTCAGAGGAACTATATGAGGATGAATGGATCTTGATAGGTCGCTACTTAAGTACTCTGCAGAAGCAGAATGATTGGACTCAACAAGAATTTAAGAGGATAAGAAGAAAAGCATATGGATACTTATTGAGGGATGGCTACTTATGGAATCATCCTAAACGAAGAGATGGAACACCCTTGCGCGTAGTATGCGATAAGGTTGCTCAGCAACAAATCATCAAGGAGTTCCATGAAATTTTTTGGGCAGGACATTGAGGTGTATGGGCAACATTTTCCAAAGTAAAAGAAAGGTATTGGTGGAAAGGGATGTATAAGGATGTGGCTCAGTTTGTGGAGTCTTGTGTGACATGCCAAATGTATTCAAATGTACGGCATCATGATGGACTACATCCTACTTATCCATTAGCCATGCATTACACATGGGTTGTGGATTTGGTTACAATGCCTTTGGGACTTTGGCAAATGAGGTATTTGGTGCTTGCAATAGAAGATTTGTCTAATCAAGTTGAAGAGCGAGCATTGAGGACAAAGAGTACACAAGCTATATGTAAATTTCTTCTTGAAGATGTGATCTATCGCTATGGGTGTGTGGGAAAGATAATTGCAGATAGAGGAGAATTGGATGCTGATGAAGCAAGAATTCTTCTCTAGAATGGGCATCAAACTAGATTTAACTTGTGCTTATAACCAAGAGGGAAATGGCAAAGTGTGAAAGAGGGCATCCTCCAATAATCAAAGCTTTAGCTAAGGCTTGTGAAGGTAAGCTTGGAGAGTGGCCAAGGTTACTGCCATTTGCATTGCAAAAAGTACCAACATTGGAAGATTTGGAAAAGCTAGATGAGTAAAGGCTAACTGTCGTAGCTCACATCTATGCACAAAAGCGAAAACAAAAAAAGTTATTTGATTCCCACTTAATCACAAAACCTTCAAGAAAAGGTACTTAGTTTTAGTCTATTCCCTTAAGCAACACATTACCAAGTTTAAGAAAAAGGGAAATGGACCATTTATTATTAAAGATGTATCTCCAAGTGGAGCAGTAAAATTGTCGACCCTAGATGGTGAACCAATGGCTAATTGGATTAGTGGATATCGTTTAAAGAAATACAATTTGCCACTAACCAATGAATTGCTAGAAAGAATGCATGCAGGCAAACAAAGGAAGATTAAACGACAGCATATTATTGATGAAGCCAAGAGGAAGCTCGGCTTTGGGTACTCAAAAGGAAAGCTGCTCTAAAAAATCAACAGATACCGATTCACATCAACACGCTGGAAATAGATGACCAAAAATGGGAATTACCTGAAGATGTAGTTTTAACAGATGATGACTGGTTAGACGGAATGGACCTGCACATCAAAGTACAACTCAACAATCATAGCACGAATGCTTTTGTCGACACAGGAGCTAGAGTAAATGCAGTAAATTATTCCACGTTGTCGTGATGTGGCACGTACATAGTGTGGAATAAAATCATTCACCTCACTTTTGACACGTCTGGATCATGGAAATAAAAGCAATCATGTACATATTGGGATATATGCTAAAGCGGCTACTGCGGTCGCTATCATGTATATACCTATCCGGGGAGTTGTGGCCCTGGATGTGGCACATTTGAGTGCTTTTCCACTTGATAAGATGCTTAATTTGGTTTTAAAATGTATATATTTCAATTGTTTCATGGTGGCACACTCATCTCGCCTATAAAGATTGATGCGGGTAAAAATTGCCAAAAATAGCAGCTATCAGGCGCCGTTGCAGGATTGCATGGAAAGTCACCCAAAATGGTATATTGATGGAAAATGATGCTTATCTATGCCTTTTATGCTTATGCAAGTGATCCCACAAATTTAGGAATTTTTCTGACTCCGTTTGGGATTTTTCACATAAAAAATGACATTTTTTGGGTAAAAAATGAGCTGAAAATGGCCTAGTTTTGGTCCAAAGTGGCAAAATGGCCCAAAAATTGACACATCAGCTCATCGTTCCGCGGGGAGAGAGAGAGAAGGGGACATTTCTGGTGAACCTGATGCGAAGGATCTGGGGTGGGGGTTCAAATACTTGTTTTGAATGGTTTGATTACAAATAATTAAAGCTATGGATCAGCAAGAGCAACAAGGCATGCGTTTTGATCAAGGCACAATGCAAATGTTTCAAGCATTCGCCATGTTTATGCAACACCAACAGGCTGTAGAAAGAAGGGAGGTGTCAGCTACCAAAGCCCTTCAAGCTATTGTGAACAAAATGGACCAATTTGAAGGGAAAGATGTCACAAAGTTTCTTCGTGGTTATGTAAAGGAGATGGAGCTACAATGCGTTCCAGAGGTGGACAATTCTGATTCGTAGTTTTGCTTGTTGTGGTCCCCGAGATTAGAGACCATGTAAGGGGAATCAGGGAGGAGAATGGAGAAGGTTGGGAGCAATTCAAATTATCCATAAAGGAGGAATAATTCATGGAGGACTCTGAAAGGGCTACAAAAAGGACCTTCTTGGAATGGGTTGCAAAGCCAAAAGAAAGACTTTTCATCACCGAACTATTGAGAGAGTTTGAGCGACGCTATGCTCAACTGTTAGGAAAAAATCGGGCTACTTTGGATAGTGAGAAGACCAAACTGAAACTTCTTCAAGAATTGTGTGCTAGAAATTTCCTTGATTCACGCTTTCTTCAGTGGATACTCTACTGGAGGTTTCTCCAAGTATGCCTTGATTTTTAGTACACGACGAGATCTAAGGTTCTTATAGACTTACGAAGCCCTGGATAGAGTACTCACCTTTGAATTGACTTGTTGTCAATTTCCACTTGATTCGATTGCAACTTTCTGTCAAGCCACTGATTCCTCCTTCACAACTTGATTCTTGTACAAATTTGATCAAGTTAGCTATCCTTCTATAAAGACAATAGAGTTTTTGATAACTCTTGTGATTGGTCTCTGTGTATACTTCAAATCAAGCTATGGGAGTCAAAATTTTTAGATTTGAGTTTAGCAAAAAATCAAAGGTTTAATCTACAACCTGGAAACTAAGTGAACATGTACCAATTTTGATCCGATTGAACCCAAAATTGCCTGGTGGCTTTATATTATGTTGGTCTAACACTGTATAAGTTCAAAAGTCGAAATTGATGTCTCTGGATAGCAGAAGTAGATAATCGTGATTATTTACTTTTATCAATTTTTTACACTCTCTGTATTGGTTTGGCAAGTATACAACTTGTTTAAGTCACAAGACTAGTTTCAACAAGTTTGGACAAAATCTGATCAAGTTTATCAATTGTTTTGTGTTCACAGACTCTGATTTCGAGAATCTGGCTTAAGTCTCACTTTTGGGATCTAAATTTCACCAAAATTGATTTGTGAGCTCTACTTGATGTGCTTGACCTTCTGGTGTACTCAAATGTGAAAATTTCTGAAGTTTTGAAGCAGATATAAATAATTGTGATTATTTATTCCAGCTATATTTTTACAAACTTTTTGTCCCAACTGTGTCAAGCCACTAAAGAGTGGAGCCAACTTGCAGATCCCGGTTGAGGTGCTTAAACCCTAGAAGAAGAAGAAGCACAATCAGCAAGAAAATAAAAAGCAGTAAAAGAAGTTTTACCTACTTGCAAAGTCTTGCCAAATGACCTATTTTTAAAGACGAGTTCCCATCAACTTACGAGACCTGCTCGATGTGTCCTAGGGGACATAAACCCATTAAAATAAAGCTGGACCAACACACACACTCAATCGTGCAGAGCATGATGATGTGACAACAATATGGACACTCTAGATTTCACGCTGACATGTTGACGTGAAAGTTGTACGGATTTCCGCAAAACACAATGGTAGCTTTTGGACGAGTTGCTTTTAGAGTTTGATGCTTATCATGTAACTGCTTTTGAGAGGCCAAGGGCCTTCAAATATGAGACAAGGGATCATTCTCTGGAAAGTTTCTGTGTAAAGGTGCAGAGGATGGAGTACCGGTAATGTACAGAGTTCAAGCAATATAAAGAAATAACGAAAGGGCGTCAGCGTTTGGGGCCACTGCTCTCTTAGGGTGGAACTCTACCACTCCTTGTCTCGTGTCGTGCATCTCTTTCAATTCAATTATGATTTGAAGTGCTTAAAGTTTTTTAGACTACTCTTTCCATCATCACATCGTGCCATCCCTGTGTGACAGCATGCTCTATTTGTAGAGAGATTCCACACAAACAACTTACTCTATGTGATCTCCTTCACTCTAAGTAGTGGATTTTTCATGACTCTTTCCATGATTCTTACTTTGCAAGCCAACATTCAGAGGTTTTATAGAGCTATGCATACTCCAAGACATGATATGCAACTTTTCCTCCCATGCTTTGCTGTCTCATTGAATCTCAAGAGGGGATAGGATAAACAAAGATTTCCCTTCCATACAGAGAGAGATCAATCGGGTCTACAATGCGTGCAATCAAGTATTTTGTAGGGGTATTGCACAAGAAGCTAGATCAGGTGCCAATTGATGCTTTGTATTTCTATGAGCACTAGTTTGAAGGAGAGATAGTCAAGCTAAAGGTTTTACAAACAAGAGGTCTAGTCTGGCACTTCAAGACAAGGCCAGTGACTCTAGACATGTGTCTGCAATTGATGGCTCCTTTATCCTTGGATGAGTTGAGAGATGGTGTGCAAAGTTTTACGCATTCCTCTTTTTTTCTTCCAAGGAAGAAGGTTCTTCTTTTAGTTAATAAAATTTCCCAATGGGCTACAAATTGTCCCTGTTAAAGAGGGCTACGTAAAAAATGTAGGGAGACAC
Source organism: Adiantum capillus-veneris (assembly GCF_014529385.1). Classification (NCBI taxonomy): domain Eukaryota; kingdom Viridiplantae; phylum Streptophyta; class Polypodiopsida; order Polypodiales; family Pteridaceae; genus Adiantum; species Adiantum capillus-veneris. The sequence goes on along the minus strand of NC_140933.1, from coordinate 180,207,861 downwards.
TCCCATGAAAAGGTAAAATATATACAATGATGGCCAAATTAGGAAGTCGGAGGAGGAAATAAACACATCGGTCTATGGTATTTCCATCTAGTCATGCCATGAACCATGGTGAAAGAGGGCCCTGGTTGCCAAAGTCGCAAGAAGGCCTTGTGTTGTTTTCAGATGCAGTCAAAGCTTCATGAAGTCTCTTAAACTTGCCCTAAGTGTATGGATTAGCTCCAGCCAGATGGCACATACTATCTCTGCTGGTGGCCAAGTCAAGCCTTGAAGATGCTAAAGCAATGGGCTCTCTAGATTAACCACAATTTCTGGTTGTTGATCATAAATGAGCTTCCAACAACTCTCTATTTTTTGTTCCACTCCTAAGGTACAAGCTCTATGGTAGGTTGAAATGTATGTCGGCCCTCTTATATCACGATCATCCTACTGCTCAATGAAATGATCTCAAAGCAAATTGTTGGGATTGTGGGAGGGGACCAAACTGCAACACTATGTGTACTAGCTAGCTATACAAAGTGTAGGCATGACCATAAGAATCCAAAGCCACACCTACCATGCCATGGGGAATCCTACAGATAGAGGTGTTGGGTTTCAAGTGGAAATGATGCCCTCGGGTCCCATTGCACTTGCATCAATGTAACAGGGACGGGCACCACCTGCCAATGAAAAAGAATAGACTAAACAACTTTAAGAATTTCAAATAATACTGAACTAATAGATATGCACGACACATGAGACGGGGAGTGGCGGAGCTCCACCCCAAGAGAGCATTGACCTCAAATGTTGGCATCCCTTTTGGTATTTCTTTATATTGCTTGAACTCAGTACATTTTTGGTTTTCCATCCTCTGCAGCTTCACACAGAAGCATGCCAAAGAAAGAGCGCTTGGCTCATATTTAAAGGCCCTTGGCCTATGAAAAGCATCAAACTCTAAAAGCATATGGCCTCAAAATTTTGCACTGAGAAGATACCCATCGTAAATCATGGAAATTTGTACACCTACCACGTTAGCATGAAAAGCATCAAACTCTACAAGCATTTGGCCTCAAAATCTGGCATTGAAAATCTTCCAGATGTGAAATCATAGAAATCCGTACACCTACCACGTCAGCATGTTGCAACATGAATTGCGGAAATGTATACAGTTTGCCATATCAACAACCAACGTGAATTATGGGTTGTTCGTACAACTACCACGTCATCAATTTTTACACTATCTTTTGTGTGTGTGTGGGTCTAGCTTTATTTATTGTCTTTGTGGCACTTGGGCCGCATTGGATGTTCCATAAGTTGGCGGGGGAACTCGTGAGAACCTGTGTTGAGCAAACCTTAATTGAAATGAGGACCTCTTGTCACGTGAAAACCCCCATCTAGCATGGAGTTGCAAAATATTTGGGCCTTACTTATGAGTTGCTTACAACAATAATTGATGGAAGGAAGATTTAATTTGTCCCAAATTTCATTTGTACCACTTCTCGCAGATACCTATCTTGTCTCTTTACCAAGTAAAGAAGGAAATTAGGTGTGGGACTATCCTTTTATGTCTGTGTATTTTGCAAAAAATCCTGTGAGGCAATATAGCCTCTACAATCTTGACACATTCTTTGCAACCCCCTCAAGGAGTGGTGTAAACTACAATACAGTCCCCAATAGTGAAGGTTGGACCCTTTGCCAAGAGACATGAGGTTCGCTACCAACCATGTGGCCTCGCTGTGTGCTGACAATAGGGTTTCATGTAAGTGTGTGCCTCAAAATTCTCCTCGATGCATGTGGGTTGGCGTTGCTCAAGGATAGTTCATAGCTACTCCCAAGACTAACGCATCTCTTTCTTAGGCACTTTGTGCAACTACATGAAAATCTAGCAAGTGAAAGGGCTCCATGGGCATGAATCCGGTGAAGCAACAACTCTTGCTAGGGCTTCTCTCTTGGAAGTAAACCTTTGACAATAAGATTCCCAAGGAGGAATCTACTCTGTCGTGCTGGGTCGATGATCCCCAACACTCCGAAAGAGCAAGGTAAAGTGATGATGACCTTCCAAGAGACTTTGGCCAAAGTAGAGTATGTGTTTTTCCTTGAACGTAGAAAATTCTTGATCAACCTCTCTTGTTGGCTGATGCAAGAACTCTAGAAAATCCAGCAAGACATAAGGTACCACATAGTAGCAAGAAGCACATGGTTCGCACTTCAGCAAGAGAAAGCCATGCCAAACTCCAATGAAGCAATTTCTCGTTGATAGAAAGTAGGAGAGAAAAAATTTGTTGCTTTGACAACAAAACCAAGCCAACATGACAACCCAAGTATCATACTTGTATTCCTAGGGGGTCCACCTAAAGCCCTCTCCAGGAGAGCAATCAAACATGGGAGCACTACCTACCTAGAAAGCCATTGTCTTTCGCTAGTTAATCAAGGCTCTAGACGCACAAGAAAAACACCTCAAGAGAGTTCTCACCCGCCGTGCATGTTGGCGTCCAAGCCCTCCAAAGACAAGCCTAAGTTATTAGCAAACTCAATGTCCAAATGCTTATCTCTCGGATTAGGTAGCCACAGTCCAAGCAAACCAACCTCCCATGAGGTTAAAAAATTTTCTCATCACCTCAGCAAGAGGGTAGCCGTGTCATTGTGACCATGGGAGCATGAAACAATCCTTTCTTTCTCCTACCAACAACACTTGACTGGGTGCACATCGGGAGCTAACACCCCTCTTCTCTTCAGTACTAGGGAGTAAAGCATAAATTATTGAAGCCATCATTAAACTAGAGTCAAACAATTCTCAAATTGGCACCTACAAGTTTAAAATAGGTACAATCCATATCAAACAATTTCAGATAATATTTTCTCAAAAGGTATCTAAATACAAAGCAAACAAAAAGGTCATTTAGGGTTTCTTTCAGATAGTTGAACTTTGAGGACAACTGGTTTGTCCTTCTACATCAATCTGATTGTTTGGTTCTAGATCTGTCGTGCCAAGGCATGCCCAAGAGAGCAATTTAGTAGCCCAACTTCATGATGTGAAAATCAGCTTTTCCTTGGTACCCTTCGATGGTCACTAGAAGAGTGGGTAACTGGGTCAAAGAATATTAAGACTTTCAAGCCATTGATTTTTCTATTATTCTTTGCATTCATTTAAACTTTCCATATTTATGTTGTAAATATTAGGTACAAGTCCAATGGTAGGTCTAACTCTCTTAGCGGGAGATGGTCTTGCTGGTCAATCTACTCTTCAAGATGGAGGTTTCTCTAAGGATGTCTTGGCTTTTTGAGGACAAGTATTGTATGTATACCCTATCTGAAAACATTCAAAGCATCAACCTTCTTGCACCCCCCAGTGCAAAAGAGAGAAGGATTGAGCATATGAAGCAAGGCGGTGCCGCCTTCCCAAAAATACCAAATTAGGGTACCAGATGGACCAATAAGGTGGCAATTTCCCATATTGAAAACCCCCCTATAAAAGTCAAATTAGGGGCTTTTGTTTTGGGCTGTTTGAAGCCTGCAGAGTGGAGCTCTCTGGCACAGGAGTGTGCCTGACAAATCCCTTTGTATTTTCTTATGAAAATGGCCATGGTGATGGCAGTGTAAGCCTGAGTACGTGTTTTGTGAAGTGCAATCGAGCCACTGTGGCCCCGTCTTGTTGTTGTTTACCCTTCCCCCTTCTCTCTCCCCTGCTTTCATGTTTCCTCTTGGTGCCGACAGTGTGGATGTGTGTGCCCCCGGACCGATGGTGTTTTGTGTGAGAGAGTGAGATTGAGCTGCTGTGAGCATTGGGAAGGCGGAAGTGGGAAAAACACCAAGCATATAATATACCTGCCTCTCTATAGCCCAGGGATCAACCCGCACTCCTACCCACACAGAATCACACACACTATCACATATTCTGCAAACGACTATTGCATACACCCAGCCTCAGACAACCCATACGCCCATACCCAACCACTCGACGACATACATAAATACTTGCAGGAACTTTGACAATCATCAATTGGCAATACAAACCGGATCCTCAAGACATCCAAGGCAACCCGCACATATGACAAGCTTGATTTTTGGCTAGCAGATATCGTCTTACATGCATACCATTCAGGCAAAATAATACAGTAGTGAAAAGAGATCGAAACTATTTAAGGCAACACTGTAAACAATTGGATTATTGCTTTTTTCTTTCCCATGCATGTAGCACTATTCCCTGCATGTACATGGATAGGACAATCCGCATCTAGTTTCTTTGACTCGTGACAGCTTGCGTACAAAAGTAGCACAGTCCGCTGATCTTTCCTCGTAGCATGTGGCCTTCAAACTGGCTCACGAGCTCCCCCAATACCTTCAATGACGGAATTCTTCTGCAGCTTTCAATCAAGGCAGCTCCTGGCACTCCTTTGTTTGATGGTTGCATCCCTCCCTTCTAGTTTGCACACCTTTGTGGCCTTCCTTCCACCCTTCTATTGCTTCAATCTTTTGTGTTAGAGATTCTCATTCCTAAGCCCTCTGATGAAGCATAGGATCTGACATTCTGGCGTGGGTAACTCTTGGGTAGGACATCTAGCAACATATTGCTTGAAACGCAGTATTGCATGTCGCAATGTTTCTGTTTTGCCTTGTTTAAATTCCTGAATCTTAGGAAGGGTGTTATGTTTTATGCCCCTCTTGGAGAATTCTTGAACAAATTCATCCAACATTTTCTCAATGGTTGTGAACTCTCTCCGGTTCAATAGTTAAAACCATGCTTGTGCATTGTCCTCCAATGTAAGTCCAAAACCCTCATACTGCGTGTGGAAGTCCTCTACTTGTTCTGCTCGTAGGACTTGCTTGAAAGCCGAGACATGGGCGTATGGGTCTCCTATGCCATTTTAATTTCTATTTACCATTTTCTTAGCTGAGATGGTCTTATACTTTGGGGTGCAAAGTATAGAACCATACTCCTCTCTGGTATTGTTTCATCTCTCGTTATCGCTCTAGGAGGAAATCCAGGTGGTGGTCCCCTCTTTGGAATTCTCTTAGAGGTTCCTGTGTTTGATGGATGTATCTGAGGTCCTCCTTCATTGACCAAATATCCACTCATCTCTAATTTGGTTCGCGGATTTGTCCTTTCTACAGCTCTATATTCTCGTCCATACTTGTCAACAAATAAAGATGTCCATTGTCGGTCGACCTCGTATGTATAGACATATAAGAGCTTGTACTCTGTCAACTCATTTGGGTTAAAGCTCTACGCAACTGTAAAGGTTGAATTGATTTCCATTAATATACCTATATAGTCCTTCACTTTCATGGTTATACGTCCAAACTCTTTCCAGAAAATTGGTCTTTATGTACTGTAGGTTTGGAAGATCTATTCTGGGCGGGTGCTCATCTATCCCTGCAATCCATGTGCTTGTATAAGCTGAGTCTAAGTCTGATGTAGACATGACTTCTAGGCTTTACAGCTCTAGCTTGCTGTAGTAATGCCTCTCTCAGTGTGTTCAAGTGTTTTGGTCAGGGAAAATCCAAAACTATGTCCAAAAACCATGAGTGTTTTCTCACAATTCTCTCAAATTGTCGGTTTTAAACACCCCTGACTTCCGGATGCATTTTGAGGCCTTAAACAACGTTCTTTTCATAACTGACCAAAATGTATTAAGTTGGCAACCATTTTGGTCAATTTACTCTAAGATCTGTAATGCTGCTCTCAAGCTACGTTTTGATAAAAAAAGTTTTGGAATCGGAGTCCGTATGTGAAAGTTATGACCAAAACAGTGAGATGTAATTTGGAAAGTTTCTCTATCTGATGTTTTTGCAAGTGGTCAATTTGAGCCCAAAATTGGTGTGTGCACTCCTTAGGCAATGATAAACTAGTGGTATACTTGGTTTCAAAAAAATTCTCAAAAAATTTTCCTGACTTGTCTATCGCGATAGACTCACCAAGTACCCCTTGCAGATGTCCAAATGCACTCAAACTTTGTGTACAGGGTATAATGGGCCTTCTGAACCCAAATATGAAGTCAGATTTGAATTTTGATTTTTCTACAGTGAATTCCTGAGTCTATCGCGATAGAATCACCAGAGTGTTACTGGGATACAGTTTTTCAACTGTTTTCACAGATTTGAGTTCCCCCTTCTCTTGAGATACTACTCACCAAGTTTCAACCAATTTGGAATACTTTTCCTTTGTCACTTTCTTCAAACAACAGCCTCTTTTCTGATCTTATGAAGTAATCCTCTTAGATGCACTTACAATACTCCAAATTCACTCAAATTTTAACCATAGGCTCACAACAACATGTAGAACAAGGCTATAAGGTCAGTTTTCAAAAATTTCAATTTCTGGGAAAAAGCCTCAGTCTATCGTGATAGACTCAGTAGACTCTTCAGTTTTGAAAATTTCCCAGATTTTCTTTACCACTTTCCCTATGCTGTGTACACCTTGCTCACCAATTTCCACTTGTTTTGGACTTTTTCTTAGGTCTCTAACTCCAACTCTAGAATTCTGAGTTTAGAAAGAGACTTAGGATGACTTCCCAATGTCCAAAATCCACCAAATTTTGTGTGTACCTCCTGAGAGGCTAAACAAGCTATGCTCCAGAGGGTTTTGAAAAATTTCAATTTCTTTGGCCCTGCTTTGAGTCTATCGTGATAGACTCAGCAAGTACCCTTTTATAGGTCAAACTTGAACTTTGACTATACCACTGTGTTCCAACACCTCTCCTTATTCCTCCTGCCAATTTTCAAGTGGTTTGGATTTTACTTTGTCAGTTAGACCAGATTTGGTGTTTTCTACAAGCTGAATCCTCTCAAATGGTCTTAGACCCACTTTCTGATGTCCAAATGACTTCAAAAATTTTATGTGTCCTTGATAGCACCTTTCCAAGCTATGTCACATAGGTTTTTGAAAAATTCAATTTCTATCATTGGGTTCTTTATCTATCGCGATAGACTCACCAAGTATGCTAAAATGAAACTTTTTTCAAATTTTCTCTTCACAGATGTGTTCCCTACCCTCTGTAGATCATGTATACCAAGTTTCACAAGGTTTGAAAATTTGGTCAAGTCCCTTTACCCAATTTGTCTCTGAAGTCTGACTCAAAACACTAGACTTGAGGTTTAGTGGTCAAGCAGGTGTCCAAGTACACTCATTTTTTCGGACCAGCCTTGTATTGATGTGTTTTACCTGTGGTATGAGGGGTTTTGCCTGATGTGTGAGTCTATCTCCAATTCACCAGTCTATCGCACTTTCTGATGTCCAAATGACTTCAAAATTTTTATGTGTCCTTGATAGCACCTTTCCAAGCTATGTCACACGGGTTTTTGAAAAATTCAATTTCTATCATTGGGTTCTTTGTCTATCGCGATAGACTCACCAAGTATGCTAAAATGAAACTGTTTTCAAATTTTCTCTACACATATGTGTTCCCTACCCTCTATAGATCATGTATACCAAGTTTCACAAGGTTTGGAAATTTGGTCAAGTCCCTTTACCCAATTTGTCTCTGAAGTCTGACTCAAAACACGAGACTTGAGGTTTAGTGGTCAAGCAGGTGTCCAAGTACACTCATTTTTTTCGGAGCAGCCTTGTATTGATGTGTTTTACCTGTGGTATGAGGGGTTTTGCCTGATTGTGATTCTATCTCCAATTCACCAGTCTATCACGATAGACTAAGCAGAGAGCCACTGGGAAGTGATTTTTTTTTTGTTTCTGAACAGTTTGGTTCCCAATTCCCTTAGAAGCCTATCCCAAAGTTTCATTCAATTTGGACTTCTTTTCCTTTGGATTCAAGCATTTCACAGTTCACTTCCTTACACTCAGAAAAAGCAAATTACCACTTAGATACACAAGCACTGATGCAAATGCTTTGAAATTTCAAATACAAGCTGTAGAGCATATGCAAAACAAGGTCTTGAGGTCAAACTTTTTTTTGTTGAAAATTACAGATTTGGTTTCAGATTTTTGTTTTTTTTTGGGTTTTTAGAGTTTTTTTATTATTATTATTGGACCAAATCTCTGTTTTCCCCCCACCTTAAGGTCTCCAATGCAAAAACAAGCACTCAAATCGGCTTTCAACCGACCATTTTAGAGCACTTTTACCATAATCAGCACAATTTCGCCTTTTGTGTTTTCAAGCACATTTTCATGTCAAAATTGCTCTAGATAACCAGATGTCCTACACTACCGAAAGTCCTACTTTGGATGGTGTTGAATGGTTGTTTTTGCTTTCTAGCAAGCAAACAGCCTCCTGCTTACCTTTTGCGTTTTTCTTTGCATTTTTTTTTTCTTTCAAGTTCTTCACAACCATAAGTCAGAACCAAATACACGAACTATAGAACTAATCTAAACACACAACAAAATGATATAACCATACTCAACCTCATGGTGGACCACCTCGGCGAGACGCAGGCTCCCTGGCTATCCCTCAATCAAGAGATCTGCTCTCTGACTTCCCACTAAGAAGGCAAAGGGTGACAACACTCTAGAAACTCTAGAGAAATGCTATACTATCAAACACGAGTGATGCGGTCTACGCTAGTTTAGGCGCTTCTTCCCCGGCAACGGTTGCCAATGTTAGCGGGTACGCCGCGATGGACGATGGAGCACAGCAAGAACACAGACCAACAAACTGTCAATCCGAGGACGTAGCTGACCCGATTAGGGCATGGAGGCAATCTCTGGGTTGTCAACCCTGAGCTAGACACGAACAACACTCTACAGTCACTAATCCTACCACAACACTACCATAAAGCAAAGAAACAGACAACGCATCCTACGAAACACTACAAGCTCGAAACAGTCTCAAATCATATCGGAATGACTCGAAATCGGAGGGCAAGACTCACAAGGACATATCCTATATGGCCAAAACCCTAAACCTTGAAAACCATAACTGTAAGACCTCTAATCGCTATCGCGATAGACTCAAAACATCAATTTCAAAAGTGTCCGAAACTGATCTACAAAGACATCAACACGAAGAGCTTCTCGCCCTGATTCTAATGACTACTTGATCATTCAGAACAGATGTCGTTTGAGGTACTTATGACCAAATATAGCTCGTAGCAGGTGGGCTCGCGATGTGGTCCTCGGCTTGCATTGCTTGCGTTGACACGGAGAGCTCCTCGATGCTAACTCGCTCCTACTCTCATATCTGCAATGTGATTAGTGTGTTGTGACGGTGTGTGTGCGGGAAGCTCACTACCATGTGCTGCAAAACCCACGCTGTATATTAATTGAGATAACGTAAGTGTTTTTTACAAAGACTTAGGTTTTTTTTTAGCTTTTACAAAGCCTTCAAACCTAATGTCCGGCCAAATGACCTGAATTGTCCTAGGCTTCTACAGAGCTTAATTACAAGAAACTGAGTTGGCTTTACTCATTATACAAGCATCTGCGGCCAAAATACAAGTGCCGATTTATAATATGAGGTTTCCCGTAAACAAAACAAAAGTGGCCGTAATGGCTCAAAATAATAATAACGGGATACTCGATGACGTCCATGAACTCGTATCTTCATGTTGCAGCATCCATCTTCATCTTCAAACTTCATCACCATCTTCATGTGGAATCTTTATAGAATCTTCTTTGACGAATCTTTAATGGGATTCTTTATGAAACGTTGTTGAAAGGGCGTCCTTTCAAACAATAGATAGAGAGAGATTCTATTGTAGAGAGCCCGCACAGGGTCAAACTGGAAGCCGCAGGCTTCCCCGAGCATAGTGTAAACTCCACCTAGATCAAAGATATGGTATTGCTCATCATCATCCATCTGTAAAGCATATGCACACCACCCCTGCTTTGCACCTATAAATCTGTAAGCCAACCATTCCTGTAAAGCTCGATAATCCATCCTTCAAAAAACTGCATGCATGAATCATTTTCCCACCCAAAACAAGCTTGTACACCATACACAGCTTCCGTATCTGTGTTCACCCAGCCATCGGCTAGTGACTCCTCCATAGTATCCATGTCTTCAAGAAAAAAAAAACCTGCAACAATTGGCATAGCGGCGCTTGCATAGCACTTCATCTGTAGGTGCCTGCTTTCATACGTCACTGGTTCAGGCACACTTCTTGCATATCCTGTATCCTCGCCATCGCATTTAGCAATCTTATTCTGAGTCTCGTTAGATTTTGGGATGACAACGGCTATTATGATCCACATTCTTCTTATTGTCTTTATGTCTGGATTGTATTTTGCGAAAGGAAATGTTCTTTGGATAGTGTCTCGATGATATGGAAGTGAGAGAGATGCGCACTGAAGCACATGGCGTACAAAGAATCATGGGGCAGGGGGAGCCCTTATAGGTTGGGGGGTGTGAGTGGGATCCACTGGGTGCCGGTGATGGTCAGGGCATATTTTGACTGAAGAGAATGTCTTGATGAAGATGATGGGGATTTGATGAGCCGGTGGCTGATGTTGATTACGAGACGCAGATTTTGATTGCTAAAGCGATGGCGAGGATACAGGATATGCAAGGTTGTGTGCCTGATCCAGTGACGTTTGAAGCACCTACAGATGAAGTGGCTATGCAAGCGCCGCTATGCCAATTGTTGCAGGTTGTTTTTCTTGAAGACATGGATACTATGGAGGAGTCTCTAGCCGATGGCTGGGGAACACAGGATACGGAAGCTGTGTAGGGTGTACAAGCTTGTTTTGGGTGGGGAAAATGATTCATGCATGCAGTTTTTTGAAGGATGGTGTTATCGAGCTTTACAGGAATGGTTGGCTTACAGATTTATAGGTGCAAAGCAGGGGTGGTGTGCATATGCTTTACAGATGGATGATGATGAGCAATACCATATCTTTGATCTAGGTGGAGTTTACACTATGCTCGGGGAAGCCTGCGGCTTTCCATTTGACCCGTGCGGGCTCTACAATAGAATCTCTCTCTATCTATTGTTGAAAGGACGCCCTTTCAACAACGTTTTCATAAAGATTCCATTAAAGATTCGTCAAAGATTCTATAAAGATTCCACATGAAGATGGTGATGAAGTAATGAAGATGAAGATGGATGCTGCAACATGAAGATACGAGTTCATGGACGTCATCGAGTATCCCGTTATTATTATTTTGAGCCATTACGGCCACTTTTGTTTTGTTTACGGGAACCTCATATTATAAATCGGCACTTGTATTTTGGCCGCAGATGCTTGTATAATGAGTAAAGCCAACTCAGTTTCTTGTAATTAAGCTCTGTAGAAGCCTAGGGACAATTCAGGTCATTTGCCGGACATTAGGTTTGAAGGCTTTGTATATAAGCTAAAACCTAAGTCTTTGTAAAAAACACATTACGTTATCTCAATTAATATACAGTCGTGGGTTTTGCAGCACATGGTAGTGAGCTTCCCGCACACACACCGTCACACACACTAATCACATTGCAGATATGAGAGTAGGAGCGAGTTAGCATCGAGGAGCTCTCCGTGTCAACGCAAGCAATGCAAGCCGAGGACCACATCGCGAGCCCACCTGCTACGAGCTATATTTGGTCATAAGTACCTCAAACGACATCTGTTCTGAATGATCAAGTAGTCATTAGAATCAGGGCGAGAAGCTCTTCGTGTTGATGTCTTTGTAGATCAGTTTCGGACACTTTTGAAATTGATGTTTTGAGTCTATCGCGATAGCGATTAGAGGTCTTACAGTTATGGTTTTCAAGGTTTAGGTGTTTGGCCATATAGGATATGTCCTTGTGAGTCTTGCCCTCCGATTTCGAGTCATTCCGATATGATTTGAGACTGTTTCGAGCTTGTAGTGTTTCGTAGGATGCGTTGTCTGTTTCTTTGCTTTATGGTAGTGTTGTGGTAGGATTAGTGACTGTAGAGTGTTGTTCGTGTCTAGCTCAGGGTTGACAACCCAGAGATTGCCTCCATGCCCTAATCGGGTCAGCTACGTCCTCGGATTGACAGTTTGTTGGTCTGTGTTCTTGCTGTGCTCCATCGTCCATCGCGGCGTACCCGCTAACATTGGCACCGTTGCCGGGGAAGAAGCGCCTAAACTAGCGTAGACCGCATCACTCGTGTTTGATAGTATAGCATTTCTCTAGAGTTTTCTAGAGTGTTGTCACCCTTTGCCTTCTTAGTGGGAAGTCAGAGAGCAGATCTCTTGATTGAGGGATAGCCGGAGCCTGCGTCTCGCCGAGGTGGTCCACCATGAGGTTGAGGTATGGTTATATCATTTTGTTGTGTGTTTAGATTAGGTTCTATAGTTCGTGTATTTGGTTCTGACTTATGGTTGTGAAGAACTTGAAAGAAAAAAAAAATGCAAAGAAAAACGCAAAAGGTAAGCAGGAGGCTGTTTGCTTGCTAGAAAGCAAAAACAACCATTCAACCATCCAAAGTAGGACTTTCGGTAGTGTAGGACATCTGATGTTGATCTAGAGCAATTTTGACATGAAAATGTGCTTGAAAACACAAAAGGCGAAATTGTGCTGATTATGGTAAAAGTGCTCTAAAATGGTCGGTTGAAAGCCGATTTGAGTGCTTGTTTTTGCATTGGAGACCTTAAGGTGGGGGGGGAAAACAGAGATTTGGTCCAATAATAATAATAAAAAAACTCTAAAAACCCAAAAAAACAAAAATCTGAAACCAAATCTGTAATTTTCAACAAAAAAAGTTTGACCTCAAGACCTTGTTTTGCATATGCTCTACAGCTTGTATTTGAAATTTCAAAGCATTTGCATCAGTGCTTGTGTATCTAAGTGGTAATTTGCTTTTTCTGAGTGTAAGGAAGTGAACTGTGAAATGCTTGAATCCAAAGGAAAAGAAGTCCAAATTGAATGAAACTTTGGGGATAGGCTTCTAAGGGAATTGGGAACCAAACTGTTCAGAAACAAAGAAAAAAATCACTTCCCAGTGGCTCTCTGCTTAGTCTATCGTGATAGACTGGTGAATTGGAGATAGAATCACAATCAGGCAAAACCCCTCATACCACAGGTAAAACACATCAATACAAGGCTGCTCCGAAAAAAATGAGTGTACTTGGACACCTGCTTGACCACTAAACCTCAAGTCTCGTGTTTTGAGTCAGACTTCAGAGACAATTGGGTAAAGGGACTTGACCAAATTTCCAAACCTTGTGAAACTTGGTATACATGATCTATAGAGGGTAGGGAACACATATGTGTAGAGAAAATTTGAAAACAGTTTCATTTTAGCATACTTGGTGAGTCTATCGCGATAGACAAAGAACCCAATGATAGAAATTGAATTTTTCAAAAACCCGTGTGACATAGCTTGGAAAGGTGCTATCAAGGACACATAAAAATTTTGAAGTCATTTGGACATCAGAAAGTGCGATAGACTGGTGAATTGGAGATAGACTCACAATCAGGCAAAACCCCTCATACCACAGGTAAAACACATCAATACAAGGCTGGTCCGAAAAAATGAGTGTACTTGGACACCTGCTTGACCACTAAACCTCAAGTCTAGTGTTTTGAGTCAGACTTCAGAGACAAATTGGGTAAAGGGACTTGACCAAATTTTCAAACCTTGTGAAACTTGGTATACATGATCTACAGAGGGTAGGGAACACATCTGTGAAGAGAAAATTTGAAAAAAGTTTCATTTTAGCATACTTGGTGAGTCTATCGCGATAGATAAAGAACCCAATGATAGAAATTGAATTTTTCAAAAACCTATGTGACATAGCTTGGAAAGGTGCTATCAAGGACACATAAAATTTTTGAAGTCATTTGGACATCAGAAAGTGGGTCTAAGACCATTTGAGAGGATTCAGCTTGTAGAAAACACCAAATCTGGTCTAACTGACAAAGTAAAATCCAAACCACTTGAAAATTGGCAGGAGGAATAAGGAGAGGTGTTGGAACACAGTGGTATAGTCAAAGTTCAAGTTTGACCTATAAAAGGGGTACTTGCTGAGTCTATCACGATAGACTCAAAGCAGGGCCAAAGAAATTGAAATTTTCAAAACCCTCTGGAGCATAGCTTGTTTAGCCTCTCAGGAGGTTACACACAAAATTTGGTGGATTTTGGACATTGGGAAGTCATCCTAAGTCTCTTTCTAAACTCAGAATTCTAGAGTTGGAGTTAGAGACCTAAGAAAAAGTCCAAAACAAGTGGAAATTGGTGAGCAAGGTGTACACAGCATAGGGAAAGTGGTAAAGAGAAATCTGGGAAATTTTCAAAACTGAAGAGTCTACTGAGTCTATCACGATAGACTGAGGCTTTTTCCCAGAAATTGAAATTTTTGAAAACTGACCTTATAGCCTTGTTCTACATGTTGTTGTGAGCCTATGGTTAAAATTTGAGTGAATTTGGAGTATTGTAAGTGCATCTAAGAGGATTACTTCATAAGATCAGAAAAGAGGCTGTTGTTTGAAGAAAGTGACAAAGGAAAAGTATTCCAAATTGGTTGAAACTTGGTGAGTAGTATCTCAAGAGAAGGGGGAACTCAAATCTGTGAAAACAGTTGAAAAACTGTATCCCAGTAACACTCTGGTGATTCTATCGCGATAGACTCAGGAATTCACTGTAGAAAAATCAAAATTCAAATCTGACTTCATATTTGGGTTCAGAAGGCCCATTATACCCTGTACACAAAGTTTGAGTGCATTTGGACATCTGCAAGGGGTACTTGGTGAGTCTATCGCGATAGACAAGTCAGGAAATTTTTTGAGAATTTTTTTGAAACCAAGTATACCACTAGGTTTATCATTGCCTAAGGAGTGCACACACCAATTTTGGGCTCAAATTGACCACTTGCAAAAACATCAGATAGAGAAACTTTCCAAATTACATCTCACTGTTTTGGTCATAACTTTCACATACGGACTCCGATTCCAAAACTTTTTTTATCAAAACGTAGCTTGAGAGCAGCATTACAGATCTTAGAGTAAATTGACCAAAATGGTTGCCAACTTAATACATTTTGGTCAGTTATGAAAAGAACGTTGTTTAAGGCCTCAAAATGCATCCGGAAGTCAGGGGTTTAAAACCGACAATTTGAGAGAATTGTGAGAAAACACTCATGGTTTTGGACATAGTTTTGGATTTTCCCTGACCAAAACACTTGAACACACTGAGAGAGGCATTACTACAGCAAGCTAGAGCTGTAAAGCCTAGAAGTCATGTCTACATCAGACTTAGACTCAGCTTATACAAGCACATGGATTGCAGGGATAGATGAGCACCCGCCCAGAATAGATCTTCCAAACCTACAGTACATAAAGACCAATTTTCTGGAAAGAGTTTGGACGTATAACCATGAAAGTGAAGGACTATATAGGTATATTAATGGAAATCAATTCAACCTTTACAGTTGCGTAGAGCTTTACCCAAATGAGTTGACAGAGTACAAGCTCTTATATGTCTATACATACGAGGTCGACCGACAATGGACATCTTTATTTGTTGACAAGTATGGACGAGAATATAGAGCTGTAGAAAGGACAAATCCGCGAACCAAATTAGAGATGAGTGGATATTTGGTCAATGAAGGAGGACCTCAGATACATCCATCAAACACAGGAACCTCTAAGAGAATTCCAAAGAGGGGACCACCACCTGGATTTCCTCCTAGAGCGATAACGAGAGATGAAACAATACCAGAGAGGAGTATGGTTCTATACTTTGCACCCCAAAGTATAAGACCATCTCAGCTAAGAAAATGGGTAAATAGAAATTAAAATGGCATAGGAGACCCATACGCCCATGTCTCGGCTTTCAAGCAAGTCCTACGAGCAGAACAAGTAGAGGACTTCCACACGCAGTATGAGGGTTTTGGACTTACATTGGAGGACAATGCACAAGCATGGTTTTAACTATTGAACCGGAGAGAGTTCACAACCATTGAGAAAATGTTGGATGAATTTGTTCAAGAATTCTCCAAGAGGGGCATAAAACATAACACCCTTCCTAAGATTCAGGAATTTAAACAAGGCAAAACAGAAACATTGCGACATGCAATACTGCGTTTCAAGCAATATGTTGCTAGATGTCCTACCCAAGAGTTACCCACGCCAGAATGTCAGATCCTATGCTTCATCAGAGGGCTTAGGAATGAGAATCTCTAACACAAAAGATTGAAGCAATAGAAGGTGGAAGGAAGGCCACAAAGGTGTGCAAACTAGAAGGGAGGGATGCAACCATCAAACAAAGGAGTGCCAGGAGCTGCCTTGATTGAAAGCTGCAGAAGAATTCCGTCATTGAAGGTATTGGGGGAGCTCGTGAGCCAGTTTGAAGGCCACATGCTACGAGGAAAGATCAGCGGACTGTGCTACTTTTGTACGCAAGCTGTCACGAGTCAAAGAAACTAGATGCGGATTGTCCTATCCATGTACATGCAGGGAATAGTGCTACATGCATGGGAAAGAAAAAAGCAATAATCCAATTGTTTACAGTGTTGCCTTAAATAGTTTCGATCTCTTTTCACTACTGTATTATTTTGCCTGAATGGTATGCATGTAAGACGATATCTGCTAGCCAAAAATCAAGCTTGTCATATGTGCGGGTTGCCTTGGATGTCTTGAGGATCCGGGTTTGTATTGCCAATTGATGATTGTCAAAGTTCCTGCAAGTATTTATGTATGTCGTCGAGTGGTTGGGTATGGGCGTATGGGTTGTCTGAGGCTGGGTGTATGCAATAGTCGTTTGCAGAATATGTGATAGTGTGTGTGATTCTGTGTGGGTAGGAGTGCGGGTTGATCCTGGGCTATAGAGAGGCAGGTATATTATATGCTTGGTGTTTTTCCCACTTCCGCCTTCCCAATGCTCACAGCAGCTCAATCTCACTCTCTCACACAAAACACCATCGGTCGGGGGGCACACACATCCACACTGTCGGCACCAAGAGGAAACATGAAAGCAGGGGAGAGAGAAGGGGGGAAGGGTAAACAACAACAAGACGGGGCCACAGTGGCTCGATTGCACTTCACAAAACACGTACTCAGGCTTACACTGCCATCACCATGGCCATTTTCATAAGAAAATACAAAGGGATTTGTCAGGCACACTCCTGTGCCAGAGAGCTCCACTCTGCAGGCTTCAAACAGCCCAAAACAAAAGCCCTAATTTGACTTTTATAGGGGGGTTTTCAATATGGGAAATTGCCACCTTATTGGTCCATCTGGTACCCTAATTTGGTATTTTTGGGAAGGCGGCACCGCCTTGCTTCATATGCTCAATCCTTCTCTCTTTTGCACTGGGGGGTGCAAGAAGGTTGATGCTTTGAATGTTTTCAGATAGGGTATACATACAATACTTGTCCTCAAAAAGCCAAGACATCCTTAGAGAAACCTCCATCTTGAAGAGTAGATTGACCAGCAAGACCATCTCCCGCTAAGAGAGTTAGACCTACCATTGGACTTGTACCTAATATTTACAACATAAATATGGAAAGTTTAAATGAATGCAAAGAATAATAGAAAAATCAATGGCTTGAAAGTCTTAATATTCTTTGACCCAGTTACCCACTCTTCTAGTGACCATCGAAGGGTACCAAGGAAAAGCTGATTTTCACATCATGAAGTTGGGCTACTAAATTGCTCTCTTGGGCATGCCTTGGCACGACAGATCTAGAACCAAACAATCAGATTGATGTAGAAGGACAAACCAGTTGTCCTCAAAGTTCAACTATCTGAAAGAAACCCTAAATGACCTTTTTGTTTGCTTTGTATTTAGATACCTTTTGAGAAAATATTATCTGAAATTGTTTGATATGGATTGTACCTATTTTAAACTTGTAGGTGCCAATTTGAGAATTGTTTGACTCTAGTTTAATGATGGCTTCAATAATTTATGCTTTACTCCCTAGTACTGAAGAGAAGAGGGGTGTTAGCTCCCGATGTGCACCAGTCAAGTGTTGTTGGTAGGAGAAAGAAAGGATTGTTTCATGCTCCCATGGTCACAATGACACGGCTACCCTCTTGCTGAGGTGATGAGAAAATTTTTTACCTCATGGGAGGTTGGTTTGCTTGGACTGTGGCTACCTAATCCGAGAGATAAGCATTTGGACATTGAGTTTGCTAATAACTTAGGCTTGTCTTTGGAGGGCTTGGACGCCAACATGCACGGCGGGTGTGAGAACTCTCTTGAGGTGTTTTTCTTGTGCGTCTAGAGCCTTGATTAACTAGCGAAAGACAATGGCTTTCTAGGTAGGTAGTGCTCCCATGTTTGATTGCTCTCCTGGAGAGGGCTTTAGGTGGACCCCCTAGGAATACAAGTATGATACTTGGGTTGTCATGTTGGCTTGGTTTTGTTGTCAAAGCAACAAATTTTTTCTCTCCTACTTTCTATCAACGAGAAATTGCTTCATTGGAGTTTGGCATGGCTTTCTCTTGCTGAAGTGCGAACCATGTGCTTCTTGCTACTATGTGGTACCTTATGTCTTGCTGGATTTTCTAGAGTTCTTGCATCAGCCAACAAGAGAGGTTGATCAAGAATTTTCTACGTTCAAGGAAAAACACATACTCTACTTTGGCCAAAGTCTCTTGGAAGGTCATCATCACTTTACCTTGCTCTTTCGGAGTGTTGGGGATCATCGACCCAGCACGACAGAGTAGATTCCTCCTTGGGAATCTTATTGTCAAAGGTTTACTTCCAAGAGAGAAGCCCTAGCAAGAGTTGTTGCTTCACGGATTCATGCCCATGGAGCCCTTTCACTTGCTAGATTTTCATGTAGTTGCACAAAGTGCCTAAGAAAGAGATGCGTTAGTCTTGGGAGTAGCTATGAACTATCCTTGAGCAACGCCAACCCACATGCATCGAGGAGAATTTTGAGGCACACACTTACATGAAACCCTATTGTCAGCACACAGCGAGGCCACATGGTTGGTAGCGAACCTCATGTCTCTTGGCAAAGGGTCCACCTTCACTATTGGGGACTGTATTGTAGTTTACACCACTCCTTGAGGGGGTTGCAAAGAATGTGTCAAGATTGTAGAGGCTATATTGCCTCACAGGATTTTTTGCAAAATACACAGACATAAAAGGATAGTCCCACACCTAATTTCCTTCTTTACTTGGTAAAGAGACAAGATAGGTATCTGCGAGAAGTGGTACAAATGAAATTTGGGACAAATTAAATCTTCCTTCCATCAATTATTGTTGTAAGCAACTCATAAGTAAGGCCCAAATATTTTGCAACTCCATGCTAGATGGGGGTTTTCACGTGACAAGAGGTCCTCATTTCAATTAAGGTTTGCTCAACACAGGTTCTCACGAGTTCCCGCCAACTTATGGAACATCCAATGCGGCCCAAGTGCCACAAAGACAATAAATAAAGCTAGACCCACACACACACAAAAGATAGTGTAAAAATTGATGACGTGGTAGTTGTACGAACAACCCATAATTCACGTTGGTTGTTGATATGGCAAACTGTATACATTTCCGCAATTCATGTTGCAACATGCTGACGTGGTAGGTGTACGGATTTCTATGATTTCACATCTGGAAGATTTTCAATGCCAGATTTTGAGGCCAAATGCTTGTAGAGTTTGATGCTTTTCATGCTAACGTGGGGTAGGTGTACAAATTTCCATGATTTACGATGGGTATCTTCTCAGTGCAAAATTTTGAGGCCATATGCTTTTAGAGTTTGATGCTTTTCATAGGCCAAGGGCCTTTAAATATGAGCCAAGCGCTCTTTCTTTGGCATGCTTCTGTGTGAAGCTGCAGAGGATGGAAAACCAAAAATGTACTGAGTTCAAGCAATATAAAGAAATACCAAAAGGGATGCCAACATTTGAGGTCAATGCTCTCTTGGGGTGGAGCTCCGCCACTCCCCGTCTCATGTGTCGTGCATATCTATTAGTTCAGTATTATTTGAAATTCTTAAAGTTGTTTAGTCTATTCTTTTTCATTGGCAGGTGGTGCCCGTCCCTGTTACATTGATGCAAGTGCAATGGGACCCGAGGGCATCATTTCCACTTGAAACCCAACACCTCTATCTGTAGGATTCCCCATGGCATGGTAGGTGTGGCTTTGGATTCTTATGGTCATGCCTACACTTTGTATAGCTAGCTAGTACACATAGTGTTGCAGTTTGGTCCCCTCCCACAATCCCAACAATTTGCTTTGAGATCATTTCATTGAGCAGTAGGATGATCGTGATATAAGAGGGCCGACATACATTTCAACCTACCATAGAGCTTGTACCTTAGGAGTGGAACAAAAAATAGAGAGTTGTTGGAAGCTCATTTATGATCAACAACCAGAAATTGTGGTTAATCTAGAGAGCCCATTGCTTTAGCATCTTCAAGGCTTGACTTGGCCACCAGCAGAGATAGTATGTGCCATCTGGCTGGAGCTAATCCATACACTTAGGGCAAGTTTAAGAGACTTCATGAAGCTTTGACTGCATCTGAAAACAACACAAGGCCTTCTTGCGACTTTGGCAACCAGGGCCCTCTTTCACCATGGTTCATGGCATGACTAGATGGAAATACCATAGACCGATGTGTTTATTTCCTCCTCCGACTTCCTAATTTGGCCATCATTGTATATATTTTACCTTTTCATGGGAGTGTCTCCCTACATTTTTACGTAGCCCTCTTTAACAGGGACAATTTGTAGCCCATTGGGAAATTTTATTAACTAAAAGAAGAACCTTCTTCCTTGGAAGAAAAAAGAGGAATGCGTAAAACTTTGCACACCATCTCTCAACTCATCCAAGGATAAAGGAGCCATCAATTGCAGACACATGTCTAGAGTCACTGGCCTTGTCTTGAAGTGCCAGACTAGACCTCTTGTTTGTAAAACCTTTAGCTTGACTATCTCTCCTTCAAACTAGTGCTCATAGAAATACAAAGCATCAATTGGCACCTGATCTAGCTTCTTGTGCAATACCCCTACAAAATACTTGATTGCACGCATTGTAGACCCGATTGATCTCTCTCTGTATGGAAGGGAAATCTTTGTTTATCCTATCCCCTCTTGAGATTCAATGAGACAGCAAAGCATGGGAGGAAAAGTTGCATATCATGTCTTGGAGTATGCATAGCTCTATAAAACCTCTGAATGTTGGCTTGCAAAGTAAGAATCATGGAAAGAGTCATGAAAAATCCACTACTTAGAGTGAAGGAGATCACATAGAGTAAGTTGTTTGTGTGGAATCTCTCTACAAATAGAGCATGCTGTCACACAGGGATGGCACGATGTGATGATGGAAAGAGTAGTCTAAAAAACTTTAAGCACTTCAAATCATAATTGAATTGAAAGAGATGCACGACACGAGACAAGGAGTGGTAGAGTTCCACCCTAAGAGAGCAGTGGCCCCAAACGCTGACGCCTTTCGTTTTTCTTTATATTGCTTGAACTCTGTACATTACCGGTACTCCATCCTCTGCACCTTTACACAGAAACTTTCCAGAGAATGATCCCTTGTCTCATATTTGAAGGCCCTTGGCCTCTCAAAAGCAGTTACATGATAAGCATCAAACTCTAAAAGCAACTCGTCCAAAAGCTACCATTGTGTTTTGCGGAAATCCGTACAACTTTCACGTCAACATGTCAGCGTGAAATCTAGAGTGTCCATATTGTTGTCACATCATCATGCTCTGCACGATTGAGTGTGTGTGTTGGTCCAGCTTTATTTTAATGGGTTTATGTCCCTAGGACACATCGAGCAGGGTCTCGTAAGTTGATGGGAACTCGTCTTTAAAAATAGGTCATTTGGCAAGACTTTGCAAGTAGGTAAAACTTCTTTTACTGCTTTTTATTTTCTTGCTGATTGTGCTTCTTCTTCTTCTAGGGTTTAAGCACCTCAACCGGGATCTGCAAGTTGGCTCCACTCTTTAGTGGCTTGACACAGTTGGGACAAAAAGTTTGTAAAAATATAGCTGGAATAAATAATCACAATTATTTATATCTGCTTCAAAACTTCAGAAATTTTCACATTTGAGTACACCAGAAGGTCAAGCACATCAAGTAGAGCTCACAAATCAATTTTGGTGAAATTTAGATCCCAAAAGTGAGACTTAAGCCAGATTCTCGAAATCAGAGTCTGTGAACACAAAACAATTGATAAACTTGATCAGATTTTGTCCAAACTTGTTGAAACTAGTCTTGTGACTTAAACAAGTTGTATACTTGCCAAACCAATACAGAGAGTGTAAAAAATTGATAAAAGTAAATAATCACGATTATCTACTTCTGCTATCCAGAGACATCAATTTCGACTTTTGAACTTATACAGTGTTAGACCAACATAATATAAAGCCACCAGGCAATTTTGGGTTCAATCGGATCAAAATTGGTACATGTTCACTTAGTTTCCAGGTTGTAGATTAAACCTTTGATTTTTTGCTAAACTCAAATCTAAAAATTTTGACTCCCATAGCTTGATTTGAAGTATACACAGAGACCAATCACAAGAGTTATCAAAAACTCTATTGTCTTTATAGAAGGATAGCTAACTTGATCAAATTTGTACAAGAATCAAGTTGTGAAGGAGGAATCAGTGGCTTGACAGAAAGTTGCAATCGAATCAAGTGGAAATTGACAACAAGTCAATTCAAAGGTGAGTACTCTATCCAGGGCTTCGTAAGTCTATAAGAACCTTAGATCTCGTCGTGTACTAAAAATCAAGGCATACTTGGAGAAACCTCCAGTAGAGTATCCACTGAAGAAAGCGTGAATCAAGGAAATTTCTAGCACACAATTCTTGAAGAAGTTTCAGTTTGGTCTTCTCACTATCCAAAGTAGCCCGATTTTTTCCTAACAGTTGAGCATAGCGTCGCTCAAACTCTCTCAATAGTTCGGTGATGAAAAGTCTTTCTTTTGGCTTTGCAACCCATTCCAAGAAGGTCCTTTTTGTAGCCCTTTCAGAGTCCTCCATGAATTATTCCTCCTTTATGGATAATTTGAATTGCTCCCAACCTTCTCCATTCTCCTCCCTGATTCCCCTTACATGGTCTCTAATCTCGGGGACCACAACAAGCTCAAAACTACGAATCATGTCCACCTCTGGAACGCATTGTAGCTCCATCTCCTTTACATAACCACGAAGAAACTTTGTGACATCTTTCCCTTCAAATTGGTCCATTTTGTTCACAATAGCTTGAAGGGCTTTGGTAGCTGACACCTCCCTTCTTTCTACAGCCTGTTGGTGTTGCATAAACATGGCGAATGCTTGAAACATTTGCATTGTGCCTTGATCAAAACGCATGCCTTGTTGCTCTTGCTGATCCATAGCTTTAATTATTTGTAATCAAACCATTCAAAACAAGTATTTGAACCCCCACCCCAGATCCTTCGCATCAGGTTCACCAGAAATGTCCCCTTCTCTCTCTTCCCCGCGGAACGATGAGCTGATGTGTCAATTTTTGGGCCATTTTGCCACTTTGGACCAAAACTAGGCCATTTTCAGCTCATTTTTTACCCAAAAAATGTCATTTTTTATGTGAAAAATCCCAAACGGAGTCAGAAAAATTCCTAAATTTGTGGGATCACTTGCATAAGCATAAAAGGCATAGATAAGCATCATTTTCCATCAATATACCATTTTGGGTGACTTTCCATGCAATCCTGCAACGGCGCCTGATAGCTGCTATTTTTGGCAATTTTTACCCGCATCAATCTTTATAGGCGAGATGAGTGTGCCACCATGAAACAATTGAAATATATACATTTTAAAACCAAATTAAGCATCTTATCAAGTGGAAAAGCACTCAAATGTGCCACATCCAGGGCCACAACTCCCCGGATAGGTATATACATGATAGCGACCGCAGTAGCCGCTTTAGCATATATCCCAATATGTACATGATTGCTTTTATTTCCATGATCCAGACGTGTCAAAAGTGAGGTGAATGATTTTATTCCACACTATGTACGTGCCACATCACGACAACGTGGAATAATTTACTGCATTTACTCTAGCTCCTGTGTCGACAAAAGCATTCGTGCTATGATTGTTGAGTTGTACTTTGATGTGCAGGTCCATTCCGTCTAACCAGTCATCATCTGTTAAAACTACATCTTCAGGTAATTCCCATTTTTGGTCATCTATTTCCAGCGTGTTGATGTGAATCGGTATCTGTTGATTTTTTAGAGCAGCTTTCCTTTTGAGTACCCAAAGCCGAGCTTCCTCTTGGGCTTCATCAATAATATGCTGTCGTTTAATCTTCCTTTGTTTGCCTGCATGCATTCTTTCTAGCAATTCATTGGTTAGTGGCAAATTGTATTTCTTTAAACGATATCCACTAATCCAATTAGCCATTGGTTCACCATCTAGGGTCGACAATTTTACTGCTCCACTTGGAGATACATCTTTAATAATAAATGGTCCATTTCCCTTTTTCTTAAACTTGGTAATGTGTTGCTTAAGGGAATAGACTAAAACTAAGTACCTTTTCTTGAAGGTTTTTGTGATTAAGTGGGAATCAAATAACTTTTTTTGTTTTCGCTTTTGTGCATAGATGTGAGCTACGACAGTTAGCCTTTACTCATCTAGCTTTTCCAAATCTTCCAATGTTGGTACTTTTTGCAATGCAAATGGCAGTAACCTTGGCCACTCTCCAAGCTTACCTTCACAAGCCTTAGCTAAAGCTTTGATTATTGGAGGATGCCCTCTTTCACTTTTGCCATTTCCCTCTTGGTTATAAGCACAAGTTAAATCTAGTTTGATGCCCATTCTAGAGAAGAATTCTTGCTTCATCAGCATCCAATTCTCCTCTATCTGCAATTATCTTTCCCACACACCCATAGCGATAGATCACATCTTCAAGAAGAAATTTACATATAGCTTGTGTACTCTTTGTCCTCAATGCTCGCTCTTCAACTTGATTAGACAAATCTTCTATTGCAAGCACCAAATACCTCATTTGCCAAAGTCCCAAAGGCATTGTAACCAAATCCACAACCCATGTGTAATGCATGGCTAATGGATAAGTAGGATGTAGTCCATCATGATGCCGTACATTTGAATACATTTGGCATGTCACACAAGACTCCACAAACTGAGCCACATCCTTATACATCCCTTTCCACCAATACCTTTCTTTTACTTTGGAAAATGTTGCCCATACACCTCAATGTCCTGCCCATAAAATTTCATGGAACTCCTTGATGATTTGTTGCTGAGCAACCTTATCGCATACTACGCGCAAGGGTGTTCCATCTCTTCGTTTAGGATGATTCCATAAGTAGCCATCCCTCAATAAGTATCCATATGCTTTTCTTCTTATCCTCTTAAATTCTTGTTGAGTCCAATCATTCTGCTTCTGCAGAGTACTTAAGTAGCGACCTATCAAGATCCATTCATCCTCATATAGTTCCTCTGAAAAGGAGTCAAGTGAAGACAGAAAACATGCATGACTACTCTTTGCATGATCAATAGTGTAAAACTTTGTGCCAACATCATCTTCCTCAATAATTATATCCTGTTCACCTTCATACCTTGCCCTAGATAGCATATCTGCCATTGGATTATCTTTCCCTTCGATATGCTTGAACTCAGGATTCAAGGACTTTATGTAGGCTATCCATCGCAGCATTGCAATATCAGGAGTCGAACAGTTTGTGATCATTCCAAGAAGTGGCAAACAATCAGTTTTCACAACCACTGATGCCCCTATCAAGTACTCCTTGTCACACCTCAATGCTGTAACCACCCCCCATAGTTCCCTTTTTACTTATGCATAATCGCGTTGGCGAGAACTCAAAATCTTGGCTCTAAATCTCACCACATACCTTTTTCCTTCATCATCATCTTGCCCTATTGCCCATCCTATCCCTGTAGGACTCATGTCTACTGTCACAATGACAGGTCTCTCACATGCATAGTCTACCTTTCTCAAGGTTGGTGATGAAAGATGTAGCTTCTTTAGCTTTCTCATGGATTTTGTGTGCTCTTCTTCCCATCGAAACTTTTGATTCTTTCTCAACAACCTATAAAGGGGATCTACTACATGTGCATAATGTGGTATCCAAATAAGGTAGAAGACGCAAGCACCAAGCAATCTTCGAGCTTCAGTTATAGTTGTACATGTTTCTTTCATGTTTCTGATTGCATCCATATTTTTTGGACAGGGCTTTCTACCATAAGGACCACACATATGCCCCACAATCAAAACTTCATTGACACCAAATACAGATTTTTTCCCTGACAGGGTAAGATTAACTTCTTTGAGCTTTGTCAAAATCTTCTCACAATCTTCAATATGGTCTGCAACAAACTCCATAGCTTCATCTTTATCTTTGTCTTCACATCCTTTGATGGGCACATCATCAAGAAATGGCATTGTGATTTGAGGTATGAAGTCACATAGAGCCTTGTTCATCCCATTCATCATATGTGCAACTGAATTTGTTGCTCCTTGAGGTAAGGTACACATCCTTACCAGTCCCAAAGGTGTTTTCATAGTTGTCAGATCTCTACTCTCAACATCTAGCTGAAATTGATCGTACCCTGAATAGAGATCTCCCATTGAGTAAATTGGCCTCCCTGCAAACGGCTCTGTGAATTCATCCACTATAGGACCTGTACCCGCATTCCTAATGGTAACCTTGTTTACAGGTTGCATATCTTGTATGAACCGCAAAGCTCCATTCCTCTTAGGCACAGTGAACCACCTGTTTGAATATGGTGCACAAAAAGGCTCCAAGATACCCATGCTAATCTTTTCATTAAGTAGTTCTATTAACTTTGGCAAATGTGCTTTCGGAACCGGAATTGGGCGTAGATTCCAAGGTACATGAGGGATAGTGAAGATCACCACAGGTGCAACAACATTAGGATCAACACACCCTATCTCATGTGGCTGGAAATAAAAAGCCTTACCATGTCTTGAAAGCATTTCTTTAAAACTCTTCTTCTCTTCTTCTGTTAAAAACTCTTCACAGCCAACTTTTATCTCTTTTAGGGATTCAATTGTGAACTTGTGTCCAGTTCTTTTTGGATCCCTGAGACTCGGCTGCAAAGAAGCTTGCTCTAGCTTTTTCCTGCAATCTGGGGGTAAAGGTAAGGCCACTGGTCTCACTTTCTTTGCCACCGTTTTGTACTTGGTCTCCACAAGCACTTCCAGTCCTTCATTAGCATTGAAATCTTTTTTATCTTCAAAAGGCTCAATCATATCATACATTTCCATAGAGCATACTTCCACAATGTGGGTTCCATCTTGCATGCTAGAATCCATCATAGCTTCAAGCTAAAGCATAGTATCTATATGACAAACTTGTTCAAAGAAACCTGAAATGTATTCACTATCCTCTATGAGACTAGTTTCTTTCATGTATTTCTATACACTATATACATATTGTCGCACACTTCTTTTCATATCCTCAAGCTTCATAAAACATACTGACCCATGCTCTGTTAATCCCTGGAAACCTGGAGAAAAAGCTTCTTCTCGCTTTGGGTCAGGCGAGAATCTTTTTCTTCTTGTACCATTTCAATCCCGCTTCACAATGGTACATGGCCAAAACCCCTTGTCTCCCTATACTCTTTGAACTCTTTGTTCGCTTTTGGTAGAGGATACTCACGAAGACTATTGCAGTTCCTCTCGTGATTCACACACACTGTCAAAAATTGCACATCTCGCTTCCCATCTCTTCTCTTTACCCTAGCATAAGCAGAACCATCATCCAAGACCTTTGTTTCCATGCGAACGGCTGTCATGTATGGCTGCCCAAGGATAAGAGGATAGGTAGACATCTCCTGCACAAAGAAATTTTGCTCATCCTTGACATTGCCAATCGTCACTTTCACATTTGGACAAGCCCCATACAGCTCTCTTGATGAGTTATTTGCAGCTCTAATCATCCACCCATGGTCTATGTCTATCGGCCACTTACCCTTCATGTAAAGACTCTTGGACATAAGATTGATCTCAAAGCCATGATCTATCAATGCAACATATGGCTCCTCAAGATCGCCCACCTTGACTAAAGTTTCTGTTGTAGCTCTTGCCCAATGAATTTTGGAGTAGTGGCTTTTATAGGAGGCTTCATCTGCATCATCATCATCTACAAATCTAGCATGTGCATATCTTCGAGAAGACAGGTAGCATCCTACCACACTGTCAGCGCAATCACTCTCTTGGACATGTATTCCATGTGCCTTACGTGACTCCCCTTCACCCTCAGACTGTGGAAGAATAGACTTAGTGAGAGTTTGTCTCTTTCTTTTTATGATATCTATAATTTCTTCATGAATATCGCGTTTAGCAATGCCAAGAACCTCACCCAAGGTAAAATCAACTTTGCTATTCAAAATCCTTTCCTCCAATACCTGCTTTAAGTTTGTGGCAACTTCAATGTCAGATTGTAGTTTGTATGCAGGGCCTTTTGCTTTAGCTTTTCCTTGCTATTTCTTCTTCCCTGTAGATGCCTCCTCCATAGGAATCTTAGGAGGAGGAGGCACATGCGGTGGAGCGTCATAAGAAGGTCCTGGATCTTTTCTTCCACCAGCTCTTGTAACCCTCTTTGAAGTAGAAGAACCTACATCTCCATTCTCATGTCTGCGCTTCTCTTCCACAATTGCTTCATTGTTATAGCATTTTTCAAGATGGGCATGCACCGATAAAGAGTCCACAGGGTCATCCCAACCTGTTGTATGACGTATGCAATCACCAGCTTCATGTAATACCTGTTTAATTACCTTCACTTTTTCGGCTGAGGCTACTGCATATTGCCACAAGCTATCAACCTCCTCAAAATCATCTAGATTATACTTTAACACTTTCTTTGGAATTAGCTCTATCTTTGCCCCATAGGTAGCAGCCTCCACTGGGGACCACCAAGCTTTGCTGTATTTGGTCAACAAGCCATGCAGCATAGGAAGAATAGTGAGATGGTTCATCATTCTTCTGAGAGTTTGTCTATGCTTTTTATGCTTATGCGAGTGATCCCACAAATTTAGGAATTTTTCTGACTCCACTTGGGAATTTTCACATAAAAAAGGCATTTTTTGGGTAAAAAATGAGCTGCAAATGGCCCAGTTTTGGTCCAAAGTGGCAAAATGGCCCAAAAATTGACACATCAGCTCATAATGCCATGGGGAAGAGAGAGAAGGGGGATTTTTACAGAAAAAAACAGAAATTTTTCTCTACTGTGCAATTGATTCCATGGTTGCTCAATCTATGTGTAGGGCAGTCCCACCTCTTCAAAATCTTGTATCTGAGCTAGTGAGGGAGTGAATTTTGGTTTCCCCTTATCAAAATGGTGTGTAGGCTTCACTTTCAAAGCTCTTAAATCTCTGCAAAATCATAAAATGGTTGCCAAGAAGGTGGAAGCTCGAGCATTCCTTTCGACTGTTTGATGTTACGACGACTATGTAATTGGGGGCAAGGCTACATGATACCATGAAAGAGGTTTGGGTTCTGATTGAGAATTATGCTTGTATGAGCATCAAGGTTTCATGGCTGAAACATTAGTGTTTTTCAATGGTCTTTTTAAGTGAAATTGAATGTGATTTGATGATCCTCTCATCATACTCTCGACTACGAAAACAAGCAATTTCCAAGCACGATAGGAAACAGGGTTTGTGACTTTGTTGTCACGAACGCTCTTAGATTCTCTGTCACCCTTAGAAAGAGGGTTGGTGATTCTCTACAAACTCTTTCTCGCAAAGGGTTTGTGACTCTCATCATAAACTCTCACAGCCAGAGGTTCTGCACCTTCCCAGCTAGACCGCACACTTTCCGACAACGTACAAGAAGGCAACGAGTCAAGCATTGATAGCAAGAATAATGACAATCAAAGGATGCAACGAGAACCCAACTCCAACATTGGGAGTAGTCAACTTGAACGTGATAGTACATGGATGTTCATGTCCTCATCAATTTGTATGCTTACTAGATGAACACATGAATGAGACGAAGATTCTTGGAATTCCCTGGATGCAAACATACAAAGAAGTACCTGATTGGGATACAAATCAGCTAAAGCTATCACCTAAAGGATGGAAACTCATTGTTCCAATTGCATCAAGCAAGGAGGAATGGAAAAGAAGCAATCAGCAGACCAAACCACGAAGTAGTCAATCTTCTCCATCCCCTCGACAATCAAATGCTACAAGTAGCATGCAAGGAGTCAGGCAAATTTGGGTACCAAAAGCACAGCTTAAGGATAAACCAATTCAGATCTAGGTGCCTAAAACTTCACCAACAAAACAAAAGAAGGTTCCAAGGGTTAAAACACCGAGACGAGCATCTCTGAGAAAGGAAACTAGCATGAAAATGGTTTGGAAGAAAAAAGGAGCACGTATCTTCTCCACAAACCATAAAACCAATCAACCAATGGCAAGTTAAGTCTCAAAAGACTCCACCACACCATACAACACTAACCAGACCAAGCTACCAATGACGAGAAAAAGCTCGACAACAGTCAAAAGTAGTACCAACAGCTCAAGCAATTAGTGTGCTAAAGCATCCTGAGGGTACAATTAAACAGAGACCACACAAGCTACAATATTTTCTCTTTGAAAGACATCAGCAACAAACCTCGACATCAAAAACCCTTGAGTTAATTACTTAAGACCCAGCTCTTGCACATCATAATGGTTTGAACTGCATTGATCTTCATAGCATGGTAGAGCCAAGCACGGCTATGCATAGACACGATTGTCCAACCCATGCACACAGTCGTCTTGAATTACGCGATCTAGGAGGGGTGGAAGTGCACTAAGTACTAAGTAATTATGGGTAATGTTTGAAGAGGGAGGAAAAGTTTGATGTTAACCTGTGATTTTTTGCAAAATTACCTAATAATGCCCTTATAATCCATCATCAAGGAAAAATTCACTGAGAATATCTTCTCGATGAGTGTAAATAGTATATATACTATCAGAAAATCATCCAAAATAGTTCTTTTTTGGGTAATTTTAATCATTTCTATTGATAATTGCTACAAACGAGAGCGCGGAATTTCCTGCAAAATACTTAAAATAGCATAGAGCAAGCCATAAACAAACAAATCTACATACCTAACGAGTTTCGTAGCACATAATCGAGGCCATAAGCGAACAGAGAGAGAGAGAGAGAGAGAGAAGAGAG
Organism: Adiantum capillus-veneris; assembly: GCF_014529385.1. Classification (NCBI taxonomy): domain Eukaryota; kingdom Viridiplantae; phylum Streptophyta; class Polypodiopsida; order Polypodiales; family Pteridaceae; genus Adiantum; species Adiantum capillus-veneris. Next base: position 180,176,943 of record NC_140933.1, on the reverse strand, counting down.
AGAGAGAGAGAGAGTAAGAGCAAGACAACGCACGTGCAGGCGCACCTCCTAGAGCGGAGTGCTACACCAGCACGACGAGAGAGAAGAAGTACATAGACATTGGGTGCAATCTCCCTCCGTGCAAGAGTGACCATTTCCCTCTTGCACGTATTTCATTTATAGATTTCTTGAATGGTCAAATTGAGTACAAACTTGCTGACCGGTCATAAATGGCCAAAGCTCATAAAAGAGCACTTAAACAATAAAATGTACAATATATATATCTCCATTCGCATACGCCTAGCTTGATCCGGTCTTTTCCTCTTGTCACAGCTGCAATAAACAATAAAATATCATTTCCATAACATACCTCTCCGTTGGAAAGCAACTGTCCTCAGTTGTGAAGATAAAAGTCTACAAACAATACTTGTCAAAAACAATGATTAGAATTATGTATCAAATAGTAAGGAGATCCATAAAAATAGACAACATCGCTTATGCCTGCCGTCATCCACATACTACCTATTCTAGTGTCCCATACCACTAGAATACGCAGTATATGTCATACCCTGATGAATCAGGATATCATTGGTTACACTCATCATCAATCTCATAATGTCAAGTCTCATCACATAAACACTACCGTAATAATCACCAGATACCAAATCCCAATCCAATTCCAATTCCAATTCCACAATATAAGTCCAAATCCAAATCACTTTCAGTATGTACACGGGTAACAAAGTCATACCAGTTGCAGTGGTGGCTAGCCACTACAGCATGATTTTGTCATCGGTGTTGCCTCATCCGGCGAGTCTACACCAGCAAGACGTGCTTCCTAAATCGGCGAATCTGCATTAATGCTGCCTAAATTGGCGAATCTGCATTTAGCCTTGTGAATCTGTACTTTTTCAGTGTGCTGCCTAAATCGACGAATCTGCATAGATAACTGGTGTTGCCTAAATCGGCGAATCTACACCAAGATGAGCATTTACACACTGCCTAAATCGGTGGATCTGTGTGCACGTGACCAATGGACTAGAGGATGGGGCCGAAAAGTGGTCAAAAAACAGTTGGCCGATTGGCCGGTGGCCAGTAGTCAATGGCCGGTGGCCGGTGGCCGGAATTCAATGGCCAGTGGCCGATGGCCGAATTCAAAAGGGGACTTGTCTTCTCAAGGGCGGCCACACCTGGATGGATTGGAGGGTCCGATTTGGACTTATCTACACAACGGCGGCTACGCATGGTTACCTCTCATGAGAGAGGGAAACCCTTTTAACCTATAAAAGGAGGCAAAAGACACTCACGTACTGAGCACAGTGAGATATGAGTGGAGAAACTCCTACATCAACAAACCTTCTTGGAAAGGTGGAAGCTATTGAAACATCTTTTGAGGTCACATGTGCTACATTTATTCCTTGAAACACCCATCATCTCCTTCTTTCGCATTGCATGCTTTTGTTGACAAATTTCTCATATGCATATAGAGTGTCCAATAATTGGCACTTGCATCAGGCACTATTTTCGTGTTTCACGCAAGCACTCACCTTTCATGAACATGTACTTCACGTTCAACTTCTCAACTCCAATAAGAGCGTATACCACAAAAGGCATTTTTTTTTCCCACCGGGTTTTTTCCCTTTGGTCATCCAGGTTTTAGACACTAATCTCAAGACACCTATCACCATCCTCTTGTACATATTCCTTCTACATCAACAATAAGGAAATGCCACTCAAATCAATTGACAAATGAATTGGAGCACCAATTTCAGATCATAGCATACTTCTCCTCAATGGCGAGTCACAGAATGGCCTTCAATGACAAAGCTACAAACAACACTAACAACATGATTGCACAGGAACAAATAAGTCCCCAATGAAGAAGCGTAGACATAAAAGTAATCAAAGGATCTCAAAAGATGAATGGTTATGATGATAGATGTCCGCTCTAATGGATCATAGTTCTTGTTGTGGTTTGACAAAGATACAAGCGGTGCAACAGATGAAGCCAATACGACAGCAAAGTGTTGACCGCTAGGTCAACAACACAACATAACTCAAGAACAAAGAAGTCCTCAATGACAAAGAGCAGACATAAGGGTAATCAGAGGATCTCAAAATCTTGTCCTTGATAATGCGCGTCGAATTCTCGGCAGGGTTTTGAACCTCAAATTAGAATAATTAAGTCCTGGATTCGGCCTGACAGACAGACTTTTCATTGGAGTGCAACTTGGCCTAAAGAAGTTAAGGCTTACAAAGTTGTCATTGGCTCACAAGATCAGAAAGCCAATCACTCAATTCTACAGATTGTGGAAGTTGTTTCTGAGAATCACAAATACTCCGAATTGACAGATTTGCTGGAGAAAGTGATGGATGAAGCTTTCTCTATCCATGATGATAAGAGTCAAGTTAAACGACATTGGGTTCTTTTTGAATTTAGATCTGGCAGTAGACCTATAATGACAGAAACAGATGCTACAGCTCGAAGCGTGGATGTGAAAGACATAAAGTTCGTCATCAATTATGATTTTTCCTGAATCATGTGAAGACTATGTACATCAGATTGGACGAACAAGACAAGCTATTGCAAAGGCTATAGTCTATACTTTCTTTACAACAACAAAACGACAGCCAAGACCACATCGCCATCGACAATCAAGTCATGTCAGGGACGACATGAACGCCCAAGGGGGGAATGTTGACCGTTGGGTCAACAACGCAACATAACTCAAGTTTCGTACCAAAGTCTTATCTTTTGCGAGTAATGAAATGCTGTGGATTATGGCTATAAACATCATTTGCAATGAGTACTTATTCTAGTTTCAGAAGCCGGGGTGCAATGGCACTTCCAGATTGTAAATACAAAGCCATTTGACCCTTTCAACCCCATTTTTGGTTAAACCTAAGGTAGCCTTAGTATATAAGGTACCTAGGTCATTTTGTAAAGAGGACTTTAATCATAATCAAAACTTTAGCTCTGATGTCTACTATGTGTGAGAGAGAAAGAGAGTGAGTGTGAGCTTTATCCTCTCTCTACGCCTGGCTCGCTCAACACATTGGAGATATGATTGCACCATTGTTGTAGGCTCGAGGAGAGCTATGCGACAACGCCAAGCATTGCACGCGAGATGAAGCACACGCGCCGATGCATCTACGAGCTATTTGTGGCCGTAAGTGTATCAAATGATGTCTATTTTCTGCGTGCTAGTAGTCTATATAATAGTGGCAACATAAGCTACGCATAGGTACTCATAAATTTTAGTTTTGGGCACTTTCAAAATTTTGCTCTGTCATCCTACGCGTTTTCCGGAGACAGGTTTAGAGTGAGGGTTTTGAGTGTAGAAGCGTAGGGATAGGTGTATCCTAGTGAGGGGATGGTGTTCCTTAAGTTTCATACGAATCTGGCATGATTAGGTGAGTTACCTTCCGTATGTGTGTATGTGGCTAGGTGGTGTAGTTGAGAGCAGTGAGGTTCTTGATTGTGGTTTAGTTGGCCTTCCAGAGTGTTGTATGTGTAGGATAGTCTCAGCGTAACAAGATAAAGAGATTTCCTTCGTGTGCCTATCGTGTCATCTGTGTCCTCGATTGACATTATGTTGATCTAGGTAGTGTTTGCATGCACTTCATGGGTGTGTGAGTCGCTCCCGTCCAACACACTTCCAAAAATCGGCTCGTCAATGGTGGGCTAGCCTTTTGGAAACGGTGAAGCCCCAAAGGCATGGAAAACTCTACGAGTTTCCATCATGAAGCAATTCCTTGCAAGTGATGCAAAAGACAAAGTGCTCACCGAGTGACGGAGTTTGAGGCTTCTCTCTTATGATTCTATCCACAAATATGTGGACAAGTTTTGGGATTTACATCTCAAGGCTACTGTCTATCAAAAGATAGACTTTGCCAAGCAAAGGCAAAAATTTTGTGCGGGATTACCTGAAGAAATTGCCAAGTATGTCAGCTCCCAACAATCTGGTTCTATTACCGAAGTAATCCACCACACCATGGTTTCTTTCTGCATCAATTTCCAACAAGGGGCTAGAGAGAATTTCAAACCCATGGAAAGCAAAGACAAAAATGATGCAAAGGGAAAAACCAATGTCCAAAATTCTTCCCAAGGCACTTCCTACAACAACAACAATAGGTCCAAGGAGGAGGGAGTTTACAAAGGTAAAAACAAACTCCCTCATGAAGAGCTTGAATCTTTTTGCAAGGACCATAAGTGTTTTAAGTGTGGGGAGCAAGGACATGGCTATCATTCTTGTCCCAAGAAAAATGCTCGCAATGAGACTCCTAGGGATTCCACCATCGAAGATCCAAAAGAGGATGCTCATTGCAAAGGATCGTCTCTCTCCTATGCTTGGGGAAAGGTAAGGAAGCATGATTCCTTCATCTTGTTTGACCCTGGCTCTACTCACGACTTCATATCAACAGAGTTGTCCACGAAGTTGGGCATTCAACCTTTTGAGATGGGAGATATTGTAGCAGCTGACACAGCTTTCAAGGGACAGCAAGCCTCCATTACTCCCTTGATTGGGAAGTTGAGGCTTCATGTCTAAAGCTCTGTCAACAAAGAAGAATTTTTCATCTCTCCTCTCCAACATGAGGATGCTATCCTAGGGGTGCCATGGTTTGATCGCATGGTTGCCATCATGAAGCTCCCTGAGAGGAGAATCTACTTCACCTTTAGGGAAAGAACATGTGTATAGATATCAATGAGTCTGGCCGTACTATACCACTTGTAAATCCTCTTGCCCTTGATAAATCAATGAAGAGCTCAGTTTTCTGCGTACATGATTTTTGTCAAAGAGTCCCTAAAAGGTCTTAATGTTTCATCAAAGGTGAATGGTAGGAATCAAGAAGAGTTAGACTTGTCTAACTTTCTAAAAGGATTCCAAGATGTGTTCATCGATGATATCCCTATGGACTTACTTCCAAGACGAGGGGATGATGACCATTAAATTGAGCTCCTATCAGGAAGCTCATCACCTAATAAACTCCTTATTGAGTTTCACAAGCTCAACAAGAGGAGAACATGAGGCAATTGCATGAACTAGTGGAAAAAGGGATGGTGAGGCCTAGCTCCTCTCTATTCTGCTCATCATTACTTTTAGTGCAAAAGAAATATGACACATATCACGTGTGTCGACTCTAGAGCACTAAATACGATCACTAACAAATGCTCCAGCTGTATTTAGATCGACGATGGACAAAAGTCTTCAGGTCACTCAAATTCTGTTGAGGAGTACAAGGGACACCTCCAGGTAATCTTTCAAGTTGTGTGAGAGAATAAGCTTTTCATAATCAAAAGAAAAGTGAAGTTTTTCTACAAGAAATTCAATATTAAGGCCACATTATCTCAACATGGTATCTGTAGGGATACATCAAAGTTGGAGGTAATAAAAACATGGCCTAATCCAAATCTACATGTGCTAAGAAGGTTTATTGGCATGTGTGCATACTATAGATGCTTCATAGCAAAATTTTCTCAAATACCAGGACCATTGCATTACTTAACAAGGAAGAATGTTAAGTACTCATGAAGTGATAAAGGACAAAATGCTTTTGACAAGCTCAAAGAGAAGCTTATCTCTCAACTAGTCCTCATGCTTCCGGATCTCTCATAGCCATTTGAGGTCCAATTGATGCTTGAGGTGATTGCCTTGGAGCAGTCTTGCTTCAAGAAGCGCATGCCATAGCATATGAGAGTCGAAGGCTCAATGCCGATGAGCGAGTCTTGGGCATATACAAAAAAGAGCTTTTAGCTATTCTACATGCCCTAGACACATGGAAGCACTATCTCTTGGGGGCTCCATTCATCCTACGAATGAATCATAAAGCCTCAAGAAATCCATGATGCAAATCAAGCTCTTCGACAAACAAATGAGGTGGGAAAATTTTCTTTCGCAATTTAAATTTCATACTACTCACATTGCTGGCAAGCACAATCAAGTGTCAATGCACTTTCACAACGGCCAAGGGTAAATGTGGTGTCTTTAGCAACTCACAATGATCTATCTTTTATGATAGATGAGTATGCTATTGATGAAGACTTTAAGTAGGTAATTACAGCCTTTGCATTAGGGAATAAAAAAAGAACAATTCACTTTGAAGGATGATTATCTTCCAAACCGTAATAGGCTAGGTGTTACTCACCCATACAATAAGAAATTCATGTATGAATCCCATGCTTCTCATTATGCAGGGCAAGAGGGATTTCATAATCTACGCTTTGAGGAGTAGAAATGTATTTCTGTTGGTCTACCATGAAAAGTAAATATACAAGAGTATGTTTCAAAATGTGTGGTATATCAAAAATTGAAATTTGATCGAGGGAAGCAAAGTCTTGGATTGTTTTAGTCAACAGGCTTAGCAAGAAAACACACTCTATGCTTGTCAAAAAGACTATTGAGGTACATTAAATGGAAACCCTCTTTAGATCTCAAATTTTTAAGTATCATGGCTTGCCAATATCCATAGTGTCCAACAACGATCCTAGAATGACCAATAATTTCTAGAAGGGTCTCTTTGAGAATCTAGGAAGTAGATTAAATTTTTCTTTTGGCCTATCGTCCACAAACGGCGGATGACCAAATTGAAATAACTAATCTAATGATTCTTGAATCTACTAAAAGCCTATGTCATGGAAGTAGATCAAATGTTCTCAATGAGATAAGTACTTACCTCTTATAGAGTATACGTACAATGACATTGTACATACTTCTATGGGGAAAGCACCTCTCAAGGTTAAAGAGGGAAGATGCAAAAGTCCCTTACCACTGAAAGTACATGGGAAGATCTTTGCTGCTGACGATGAATATAGCCGAGCAAGAATCTTTTCCAAAGATTAAAGAGGTTATATTCATCACAAAGCAAAGGCAAACATGGTTGCTGCTAATAAACTTAGAAGAGCCTTAGCCTTTAATAAAAATGATTGGGTCTTGCTAAATTTTCTCAAGGCTTCTCTAAGGCATACTCCGAGCAATAATCCTACGAGCCACCAAGAGAATAATACTAAACTAGCAAAAAGATACTATGGTTCTTTCTTTTAAAATTCTTAAGCCAATCAATGAGATGGATTATTAGTTAAAGTTGCCCAATGATTGGCTCATTCACCATGCTAACCATGTGAGCCTACTCATGCCTTACAAAGGAGAACCACCAAAAGAACCAATAATGGAGGACCCGCCAGAGATCGAAGATCAAGAAGAGGTATCGCAACCCGAATCGATCCTTCAACACAAAGACAAGGTACTAAGAAATGGTAAGATTATCCAGTGATGTCTAGTTAAGTTTAAGAATTATCCTTTTAAAGGTGCTATATGGATGCAAGGAACCTAGCTTAAGGATAATATGAACCTTGTCAATGCTTACAATGCTACACTAGAGTAAGCAAATGAAGATGCATTTTAAATTAACAATGTTTTTGTCTATAAGAATTATTCTCTTTCTTTTATTGTGCACAAAATTTAAGAAGTATGCATGCTTAGGATTGTGTTTGTGGTGAGACGACATCTCCCAAACACCAGTAGAACTTGTCACTCTACTTTGGAAGCATGATAGCAATAGGCATGGGAGACTTTTCTTTTAACGAAACATTCTACTAATTCTTGGCACATTCTTGCATTTGGCCGATGTTGTAGATCTCTTTGTTACTATGGGGACATAGGGGCTTCGAATAGATTTTATGTTGATGCTTGAGCAACCTTGAGGGGTGGTGCAACCTTGATTTTGGACGGTAATGTATTATTAGATCATTTCCTTGTTTGACTTTACATCTCTTCTCGGGTTTGTTTGGCCCCAAGAAGCGGTGCTTGGATCCCATCTCAAGATCTATGTCAACAATTACCACCACAAATTTGGTGAGAGCCACGGCTTCACCCGCACAGTTGTTAGCATCTTGTCTCATGGATTACAGTCGCTTGTATAGGGAGATGTCATGTGTCACAAACTATTGACATGTCAAGACACTGAAGAATGGAGCCGACTTGTAGACCCCAACTAAGGGGCCTAAACCCTCAAAGAATTAGAAGCAAAATCAGAAGAAGCAGAGGCCTATTTTTAAAGACGAGTTCCCACCAACTTACGGGATCCCTTTTGATGGGATCGAGGGGACCTAAATGCATCAAAATAAAGCGAGACCAACACACACACTAAATCACATGGAGTATGATGGCATGGAAGCAGTATAGATGGTCTAGATTTCAAGCAGATATTAACATGAGAGTTGTACAAATGCCCACAAATTATGCTAGTGACATGACAGATATACATATTTCCGCAAAACGCATTGTCAGCTTTTGAACTAGTTGCTTTATTGTTTGATGCTTTGCATCTAACTACTTTTGAGAGGCCAAGAGACTTTAAATATGAGAAAATGGCTCATTATTTGGCATGCTTCTGCGTGAATATGCAGAGGATGGAGTACCAAAAGTGTATTGAGTTCAAGCAATATAAAGAAATACTGAAAGGAATGCCAACGTTTGGGGCCAGTGCTCTCTCGGGGTGGAGCTCCTCTACTCCCCACCTTGTATCATGTCTCCCTTTAAGTTCAATTGTTATTTGAAGTTATTTAATTTTTTTAGTATGCTCTTTTCCATCGGCACATGGTGCCTGTCCCCATGACAATGGTATCAAAACTTTAAGCTTGTGCTTTTCTGAAAGCATACCGGTCCTACCAAAGTTTACTAGAATTTTTTAAAAAACATTGTCTAGAACCCGAACTTATTGACCACTCCTACCCTTTGTCCATCACACATTGGGTGTGCTCCCGTCTTCATTGCTCTGTCTTACTGGGCATAAGCCATAAGGAGTTCTAGAACACTTGCACAAGAAGGATCAATTTTATTCCCGAGCCACCATTTTTTTCCTTAGAGGGAGTGCTATCCTGTGGTGGATTTCTATAGCCACCAAGACACTCACTACAAGGACTTGGCAAGCTTTCAAGAAATTGTTTTCCCAACGTTACATGCCTTCAGACATCTTCCTTTGGAGTGCATCTTCCTACAAAGTGCGGTATCGTGAAACGCTTGCCACAAAAATCCTAGCAAATTATTGGAATTATGGTTGCAAGAAAACACACACAGCTTGGAGAAGACGAAGTAAGCTCAAGGCACACAATAGAGAGTGTATTATACTTAGTGTGAAATGGAAATATAGATAGCCCTAGAGTGATGGGCGTATATACAATGCACGGGGGCAAAAACCTCCTAAAGAGGGTAAAAATTCCCTGGCGGTCCTAGTGTGTTCACACACATCACTACCACATGTATATGGTGACAAATCCCCCCTGGAGTGATGCGGTGAACAAGAGCTGGCACATGAGTAAAGTGAAGTTCCATGACTTGAGGACATGATCAATCCACAAAGGGGAGTAAGCCCAAATCTTTGCGGAAAGCCACTCACTTCTCATGAGACAATGCCTTTGTGAAACGATCTGCAAGGTTTTCCTATGATAGCACATAAGCCAATTTGATCTCTCCTACTGAGAGCCTCTCCCTACCACAGTGGTAATGCACCTCAATGTACTTTGTGAGAGCATGAAAAACTGGGTTCCTTGCAAGTGTCAATGTGCTTTGACTCTCAGTGTAGATAGTGTCTTGTCCAACACCCAAATCAACCATAAGGAGTCTGAGCCATACACACTGAACCGTAGTTGTGAAGACTGCCCTGTACTCAGCCTCACAACTCAAAGTGGCCACAATAAATTTCTTCTTGCTCAGCCAACATATACATGAACTGCCAAGCACGAAAAAAACACCACTTCTGGACACTCGCTTGTCAAAACAACCAGCCCAATCTGAGTCCGAAAAATCATGTAAGTGTGGTGGCAATGATCCCCCCTTGGGATAAAACAAGCCAAAATGTAAAGTGCCACTAAGGTAGCAGAAAATCCTCTTGATAGCCTGCCAATGCTTAGACCTTGGGCTATGCATAAATCTGCTAACCTATGAGACTACAAACTAAATATCTGGCCTTGTGTTGCATACATAAATGAGGCATTGGTAAAGAGTGATATCAGTAGGATCACCAACATCATGAAGACTCAATTTCAAACATGTTTCCATGGGAGTGGCAATAGGTTTGCAAACCTCAAGTCCAAACTTACATAGCAATGTCTCTATGTAACTTCTCTGACACAAGGCAATACCACCATCACACTGGTTAAATTGTATACCCAACTAATGATGCAACAACCACAAATCTTTCATCTTGAAAGAAGCATTCAAATTAGCCTTAAATTTAGCAATATGTCTCTCATTTGGGCCAGTGATCAACAAATCATCTATGTAAAGAACCACAATGAGAAGTACATCACCCTCACACTTTACATATAATGTGCTTTTTGTTGGACTGTTACAAAAGCCTCGTTTGACCAAATGAGTGTCAACTTTCTCATACCAACCACGAGGAGATTGATTCAACCCATACATTCAACCCATACAAAGCATTCTTACATCTACACACTTTGTCCTCTTGTCCTTTCTTGACAAAACCACGAGGCTGTGTTACATAAATCTCTTCAAATATATCACCATTCAAGAAAGTAGTAACAATGTTTGATTGATGTACATCCCAACCAAAATGAGCTACCAATGCACGCAGAAAAGGCACAATAGTCAAACGACAAGTGGGAACAAAAGTCTCTTCATAATCTATGCCTTTTTGTTGTGCATAACCCTTTGCAACAAGTCAATCCTAATGGTGATCGATCTCACCATCTAGATTGCATTTTAAATTGTAAATCCACTTTGTACTACCAATGGCCTTTTTGCTAGGAGGTAAATCACATAAATTCCATGTGTCATTTTCTATAAGTGCATCATATTCTGATTGCATGGTAGCCATCCAATTTTCTAAATTTTGTGCTTTATCAAAAGATAGAGGTTCCTCAACATCATGTAAGCTAGACACAGCCAAAGCATAACAATCTGATGACTAAGATGCATGGACAAAGCCTGAACGAGTACGACTATACAAAGGTGCGTCCAGTTACTGTCATGCAATGTATGCACCAGCCTTTTTGGCATACCTCTAGTCTGCTCATTTTCAGCCCTTTCCTCATCAAGTACATCATGTACATCTGCATCAGTAATACGCTGATATATAACATTTTCGGAAACCCCCATAGGCTGTACATTTACCTCATTGGAATGTCCATTCAAACTTCCACCACTAAAAAGAGTCAACAAAGTATCATAAATGTCTTATGGGCTTACATTACTATCTCTAGTACATGACAGGAAGGGCTGAATAGAATCTTCCACAAACACTACATCCCGTGAAACCAAAATACGCTTTGTTTGCAGATGATACAACCTGTAACCTTTAACACTTTAACCAGCAAAAATACGTTTAATAGAATTATCATCCAATTTTCTTTGTTGTGTTTGTGGCACCAAAGCATATGCCAAATAGCCTAAAGCACGCATGTGTTCAATAGAAGGCTTTCTATCATGCCGTGCTTCATATGAGTAATAGAATACAAAGCTTTTATAGGGAAACCTGTTAAGTACATAAGTGGCACACATGATGGCCTCAAGCCAAAAAGAATGCGGCAAAGCTTGACTTTTGACCATACATCCTACCATTTCCGTAAATGACCCATTTTTCCTCTCAGCTACACCATTTTGCTGAGGCGTATAAGGAATTTTACATTGGTGTTTTATCACTATGCACAAGCTGTAACCTGCATGTGGCCCTAACTGAACCACCCTTTGGAAATTTAGAATGCTATAATTTACCCAAAATATAGCCTTCACAAACATGTTTGACAGGTGCTTCAAGAGGAGGCAAAAAAGCAACCATATCAAACTTTTACGAACGCAGCAAACTGACAAAATTCAGATGTCCAAAACGTGCATGCCACAATTTTGCATCTTAAATAGCCCTTGAATTTGCAAGTGCATTTGCAAAATCTAGTTCACACTTGTCATACAAAGTGAGCTTATACGGCCCATGGCACAAAAGGCTAGATGCAACAATTTTATCACCAAAACTTGGATTCTGAATTGTACATCTGTCATCGACAAATTAGACTACAGGTCCAAGTCTAGCAAGTGCAGATACAAACAAAAGATTCTTCTTGATCCCAAGTACATAAAGTGCATCAAAAAGTGTAAAATAACTGCCATTTGCAGTAATAAGAACAATCTTTCCAACTCCCTGAACAGGATACGAGGCATTTTTGGCACAAGTGACCGAATTCGCATGAGGGATAGACTCAAGAGAGGTGAGCAGTTCATGATGTGAGGTAATGAGCTTTGTAGCACCACTATTGAAATATCACACATGTGAATTTGCAACAACTGACATGAAAAGGGCCTCTCTATAGCTCAGGGTATCCACAACACCCCTATCCTTTTGGAAAACACCTTCAAAACAACACTGCACACTAGGAGACCACTGCCTGCTCGATTTCCACTATTCTCACACTCCACAAACCCACCACACCAAGCGTACCTACTACCAGGGCATGTATCTACCCTTACACACGCTAGTGCAGCTCAAAAATGTTGACTCATGGAAAGGCTCATTGTTGCAGGTGTATGGCAGTAGGCAGTGTCACAACAATGTGCTTGAGCCTGTGTCGGGCACCAAGTGTCACAGGTACCGTTGGATGTGTATGCTAAGTGGGCCATTTAAAAGGCCAGACATGGTGCAAAAGATTTGCGAGTCAGAATGCTTGAAGATGCACGAAAATTTTTGTGAGGCATCGTACATTGTGGCAAGGGAGGAGAATATCAACGAGGTGATCTCTTTGGTGTTCAAAGTGCTGTGAGACACTGATTGTCGGCAATTGGAGGCGGTTCGATGATCTTAATTTGCGAGTGAATGCTTGCCATATCAAGGTTTTTTTTTATAAAAGGAACATATGTTTGTTGTAGAGAATTCAAAAAAGAAGGTATGGCCGCGAGCTGCAGCCTGCATGAGGAGAAAAGTACGCCATCTGCCTGGTTCTGCATGGGAATGAGCTGCCAAGTGGGCTTGCATGGGAAAGAGAGACGGAATGGCCAAAGATAGGTAGGGCCGCCATTGCAATAGAAGGCAGCCGCGGGGTGGCCAGATAGTAAAAGCTAGGAGGGGACCAAGAAGGCGGGGGGGGCAACAGAGAGGATCCAAGAGGACTGAGGACAGTTCTCCAGACAGAGATGAAGGAAGATCAAGTGACGGGGCTGTAGCAAGGAAGGGCCACGTACCACCATCAAAGGGTGGAGAAGAGATTGATGCATGCCGTGAGGGGGTTGGAACGCTACAGAGAGGGTCCTAGAACAAGCACACAAGGAAGAAGAGCCACGAAGTGCTGGCTGTTGTAAGGTAGAGGATGAGTGGGAGCACCGATTGCTAGAAGGCCGTGAGAGCGGCATAACAGGTAGGGAGACCACCTGGGTGTCGGGCATGAGCTACAAGGAGCTGCGAGGGTCGCTGACTCCACGGTGTAGATCAAAAGGGAGTACGAGGTAGGTATATTATATACTCGGTGTTTTTTCCATTTCCCCCTTCCCATCAGTGGTGCCCCCAGTGAGGATATACTGATTGCTCAAGTGATGGCGTGGTGCAGTAATATGGTGCCAGATTTTGAGTTGGTGCTCTCAGGTGAACAGGATGCTAAATATTGGATCTCAGATGTAGAGCTCTGGATGTTGTCGATGTGGATGGTGACCGATGAAGCCAAGGCAAAGGCTGTGCCGCTGGTGATGCGAGGGAAAGTCAAATCTTGGTTCGAGGGGTTGGAAGTTCTTGATCGGCAATCATGGAAGGTGATTCGAGCTTGATTTGTCAAAGATTTCTAGCAAAGGCTTTAAACTGCAGAAAAGTGGATTCTCAATTAAAGGCATTAAAGCAAGATGTGTCTGAAGACTTCAGTGTGTTTCTAACCAAGTTTGAAGATATTTGGAAGCAACTAGCTGCTACTACCCAGCTGCAAAGTGGATATGTTTTCAAGATCTAGAGGTTCATGGCGTGCTTGCATCCGAGGATTAGAGACAACGTGGAAGCCGATGCGGATACCTATGAAGACATGGTCTATCTGGCAAAGATCAAAAGTAGATAGGTTAAGCGAAAATTGAAGTTGGGCGTGTTGAAGCCAATAGATTCTATGCCTGTTGTTGCGGAGATAGCCAAGTATTCGTTGGTCCAACCAACGATGTTTCCAAGTGTTTGAAGTGCAAGGTCTATTGAGTAAGGCCTACTGTTGACTATGTTGCTTGGAGATTTCTAGTTTTTGATGTGCATGTATTGAGGGTGGACGAGCTTGTCAATGAGGAGAAGCTCCAGATTGCGGTGAGCCAAAATGCCGGAGCGATAGCAGATATGGAGGTTCCGATGTGGATTGAAGAGTTAAAGCCTATTCTTGTGGAAAGTTTGTATGAAAACATAGCAGAATGCAATTAGGTTGCAGATACCAAGGATTCAAAAGCTGATGAAGAAAGTGACCAAAGCTGTGGTGATGGTCAAGCTTTTGTGGAACAGCGGACGAATGAAGGTGCAGATATGCAGTCGGTATATGATGCCTATGATGATGAATATACAAGCTCGAGTAGTTGGGAGACAAGCGAAGAGGATGGAGCATATGAGTCCACATCCTATTGCAAGGGGACGGAGTCTGATGAGCCTGAGCTGGTAAAGGTAAAGTTTCCCTCTTATGTGTATGATCATATGGTAGTAGCCCATGTGCAAGAAGAGCAGGTGCTCAAAGAATAGCAGGATGCAGGTGAAGAGCCAGTTTTCAAAGACCAAGGGGTTGGGCAACCATCTCTCGTTCCTTGTGATGGTCAGGGCATATTGACTGAAGAAGAATGTCTTGATGAAGATGATTGGGGATTTGATGAGCCGGTGGCCGATGTTGATGACAAGACGCAGATTTTCATTGCTAAAGCAATGGCGAGGATACAGGATATGCAAGGTTGTGTGCCTGATCCAGTGACGTTTGAAGCACCTACAGATGAAGTGGCTATGCAAGCGCCGCTATGCCCATTGTTGCAGGTTGTTTTTCTTGAAGACAGGGATACTATGGACGAGTCTTTAGCCGATGGCTGGGGAACACAGGATACGGAAGCTGTGTAGGGTGTACAGGCTTGTTTTGGGTGGGAAAATGATTCATGCATGCAGTTTTTTGAAGGATGGTGTTATCGAGCTTTACAGGAATGGTTGGCTTACAAATTTATAGGTGCAAAGCAGGGGTGGTGTGCATATGCTTTACAGATGGATGATGATGAGCAATACCATATCTTTGGTCTAGGTGGAGTTTACACTATGCTTGGGGAAGCCTGCGGCTTTCCATTTGACCCGTGCGGGCTCTACAATAGAATCTCTCTCTATCTATTGTTGAAAGGAAGCCCTTTCAACAACGTTTCCATAAAGATTCCATTAAAGATTTCTCAAAGATGTAAAGATTCCACATGAAGATGAAGATGGATGCTGCAACATGAAGATACGAGTTCATGGACGGCATCGAGTATCCCGTTATTATTATTTTGAGCCATTACGGCCACTTCTCTAATGTTTACGGGAACCTCATATTATAAATCGGCACTTGTATTTTGGCCATAGATGCTTGTATAATGAGTAAAGCCAACTCAGTTTCTTGTAATTAAGCTTTGTAGAAGCCTAAGGACAATTCAGGTCATTTGGCCGGACATTAGGTTTGAAGGCTTTGTATATAAGCTAAAACCTAAGTCTTTGTAAAAAACAAATTACGTTATCTCAATTAATATACAGTCGTGGGTTCTGCAGCACATGGTAGTGAGCTTCACGCACACACACCGTCGCACACACTAATCACATTGCAAATATGAGAGTAGGAGCGTGTTAGCATCGAGGAGCTCTCCGCGTCAACGCAAGCAATGCAAGCCGAGGACCACATCGCGAGCCCACCTGCTACGAGCTATATTTGGTCGTAAGTACCTCAAACGACATCCGTTCTGAATGATCAAGTAGTCATTAGAATCAGGGCGAGAAGCTCTTCGTGTTGATGTTTTTGTAGAAATTGTTGTTTTGAGTCTATCGCGATAGTGATTAGAGGTCTTACAGTTATGATTTTCAGGGTTTAGGTGTTTGGCCATATAGGATATGTCCTTGTGAATCTTGCCCTCCGATTTCGAGTCATTCCGATATGATTTGAGATTGTTTCGAGCTTGTAGTGTTTTGTAGGATGCGTTGTCTGTTTCTTTGCTTTATGGTAGTGTTGTGGTAGGATTAGTGACTGTAGAGTGTTGTTCGTGTCTAGCTCAGGGTTGACAACCCAGAGATTGCCTCCATGCCCTAGTCGGGTCAGCTACGTCCTCGGTTGACAGTTTGTTGGTCTGTGTTCTCGCTGTGCTCCATCGTCCATCGCGGCGTACCCGCTAACATTGGTGCCGTTGCCGAGGAAGAAGCACCTAAACTAGCGTAGACCGCATCACTCGTGTTTGATAGTATAGTGTTCCTCTAGAGTTTTCTAGAGTGTTGTCACCCTTTGCCTTCTTAGTGGGAAGTCAGAGAGCGGATCTCTTGACTGAGGGATAGCCAGGGAGCCTGCGTCTCGCCGAGGTGGTCCACCATGAGGTTGAGGTATGGTTATATCATTTTGTTGTGTGTTTAGATTAGGTTCTATGGTTCGTGTATTTGGTTGTGACTTATGGTTGTGAAGAACTTGAAAGAAAAAAAAATGCAAAGAAAAACACAAAAGGTAAGCAGGAGGCTGTTTGCTTGCCAGAAAGCAAAAACAACCATTCAACCATCCAAAGTAGGACTTTAGGTAGTGTAGGACATCTGATGTTGATCTAGAGCAATTTTGACATGAAAATGTGCTTGAAAACACAAAAGGCGGAATTGTGCTGATTATGGTAAAAGTGCTCTAAAATGGTCGTTTGAAAGCCGATTTGAGTGCTTGTTTTTGCATTGGAGACCTTAAGGTGGTGAGAAGTGTTGGAGATCACATCCAAGTGTGCGAACATCGTAGTTCATTGACTGCCTGTTAAGTCGGAGAAGAAGGGTGAAATGTTTTCTTAAAATATCAAGGGAAAGCTGATGGCGGGGATGCAGGACGATGCGTCAGAATCAATGCCGCACACCAGGTCGATGAATATGGAGATGGAGGAGCTGTTTAAGTCGTGGCAACAGGAAGATCACATCAAGGTCGAGAGTGATGAAGCTGAGTCTATGAGTGATCAGGGGAGTATGGAGATGGTGGTGGTACGTTTGACCCAAATGAGGTGAAAACCCAGGTATGGCTCAAGCGCATAGGCCTTTATGAGTTTGCATGTCTACCTTGGAACGCATGAGCAGAGAACGAGTTCGCTCAGCAGCAGTGGAACATGATTAAGGAGAGTGATGGAGTGATTACAAGGGATGTGCGCTTGACACCAAGGTTGGTGTCCAAGGTTTTTAAAGTTCCATATTTGCATGTGCTGGCTAAGGGGAGGAAGGTGACTAGCTCCAAGATGAAGGGGGATTTTTGGAAATCCGGTTGGGAAGAAGGCATTCTATATGGTACGGAATGTGGGTGGAATCAGAGCCTCAAATTTGTTTTGATATCTGGAGAAGGTGTGCATTCTATAGAAGACTATTTACATGTCTAAGGAGGCTTTTGCACCATTGTTTCAGGCTGAGAGAGGCATTACGGTTGATTGGGAAACAGTGTTGTATGATCGGATGCAGCTTACAGACAAGAGAGATTGGCGTCGAACACCGGCAGTGGGCCGAATGGCGCCTTATTTGGCCACAATCTCTGAGCATGTTCTGAAGATTTCGTCATTAGCAACAGGTTTGAAGACATTGGTTACAGATGTGTTGAAGGAAGAGGGAACATTATGTGGAATGAAGCGGAGGAAGTTGTTGTTGGGGTCTCCAATAGTTGAAAAAAGCAAATCACCTTTTAAAGTTTCTTGGAAGGGTTTGGAGGAGTCTGAATCAAAGTTGAACATTTTCACCATGGAATCAAAGTTTAAGAAGTCGGAGTCTAAAGGTAAGAAGGTCACACTGTTTATGAAAGGAATGGGTGGATCTGCATAGAAGAGTGTTCCGGAGAGTTTGAAGGTTAAGGCAGGTAGCAGTGCCAGTTATGAGGCCAGGGGGATTTTCTCTCTGGAGGAGGCTGCTAACTGTTTCATTGATTTGAATGGGTTCCTGCAGAATCAGGATGCGGCGCTTTAGGTGATGGAAAGTGAGAAGATGGAACATAAGTGTAGTGCTACCCCAGAATGGGAAATGCAGACAGGATGCAATTATTTCAAGAGAGGGCAGATAAGGAAAGATTGCAGGAGGAGGTTAAGAGGATTACAGATGAGGCTATGGCAAGGAATGCTGAAGTTTTGAGTGTAGCTGAGGATTTCACTCGATGGTCAGATGGACTGAAGACTGCAGTGGATGAGAAATTTAAAGAATTGGGGGACAAGGTGGCTTATTTGACCACTCAAAATATTTTTTTGATTAATAGACTAACTCCATTGGTGGATATGGAGAAGGCGGCATTGCAAAACCAGGGAATGACAGGCATTTTAGTAGCTGATTCGGATGCGGATGTCTTGAAGCAGTTAGTGCTGGAATATGCACAGAAGATGTGGAATAAATCAACTAGGCTTTGGAGGGAGCATATGGAAGTGTCAATGGACCGCTTCAAGAATTGGTTTCAGCTAGCTGGAAAGGAGAGCATTAGGAGGGAGAATGAGGCATTGAAGATGGAGAATGAGAGGCTGGTTGCAGAGATGGAGGAGTTGAAGAACAAAAGCAAGGGAATTGAAGTAAGTGTAGGGGGTCTGAGTAAGTGGACGGCAGAGCTGAGTAGTGGCGTTTTGGAACTAGATCAAAATTTGGTAGGTGGAGTGGAATCGGAAGTGGAAAATCAAATGGAAGCAGAGGTGGAAAAGCAAGCGGACTGGATTTTGTGATAGAAATGGCTTTGGAGATAGATGCAGAAGGTGTTGCTGGGGAGCAGAATACTTGATCAAGGGATTGTGGGTCTAGGTCAGCCTATGGCTCTAGCCACCGGGCTGTGCCAGGTGTTAAGCCGAGGGAATTTTGGATGTTTTACCTTAGTGGAATTCAGAATATTAACTTTTGTACTTTTGGGATTCTAAGTGGTGTTCTTGGGAAAGGGCGTTGCCCATTGGTATTCTCCAACTATGTAATTGTCAATCAGTGTCTTTTGGGGAATATGAAGGTGGAAGTTATGGCAGAACTAGTCTGTTCCTCTGTTCTGTTCTAGTTCCATTCTGATTCCTATGTTTGTCTATTCTGAATGTCTTTGCCTATAACAGCAATTGCCAGTCAAAAGGCTTGGGAGGTTCACTATGTGTAAAACTACAATATCACGTGCGTTCAAGACATGTTTGTAAAACTCCTTATCTGTGAATTTTGTTAAGAATATAGTGTACCCTTTTCTTTTAAAATCTGTAAGGTTTTTCCAAATTTGAAAAAATAATGCCCTTATGTATATATATTTATGTAAGTTTCAAGAACTTTAAATACCCTTCTGTTGAACTCACGTGATAGGTTACATTTTTATTAGGTGACCTACTGGGTCAAAAGGCCTCTTAAGCCCACAAAAAGATCCTCATTTTTCACCAGAAGCTTCATTTTTTTTTGAACCTGCTTGATCAATTGTCGCCTAGTGCTCAAGGGCCCCATGGTCACCTAGTAAAGGTCCACTAAAACCCCCCGTTTTCATCTTCAAATCATCTGCCTCTTGCCATTTTAAGATCTCCAAGGCTGTCATTTGAGGCCACGAAAAAGGCCAAAAAGCATCTGCCACTTTCCTCTCGGCATTACCTCTCGACTTTGTCCTGCCGCATCTAGCTGACTGAGTATCCAGCTGATGCACTGCCGATTTGTGCTAGCTCCACATGATGCATACTACCACCAAGAACCTTGGCGATGCCAAAATGATGCCAGATGGTGCCTTTCCCAATGCGGTCAAGTGGCCTCAGACTTGACCCCCTCAAAATCTTCAACTGATCATAACTTGCTATTCCGAGCTCCGATTCACAATCCGAGATGACATCCATGCTTCGTAACTCGAGCTCTGCACATCCACCCATTGATAAATACGCGAGCTACCTGTCGACAGCTGTTCATTGGGGATCTGCTACACACTCCAGCTTTAAACTTCAGTATCTTGCTCACCGAGCTTCGTTTGACGAGCCGTCTCAATCGGCTTCTAAAGCACATTGAGCACTACATTTTAGGACACTGATTTGGCATTTTGAACACCTTGATTTGTCATCCCATTTGGACCATCCCATATCACTTTTGGCCTAAAAGCAGCTTTAAGCATACATTCCCGCTACCCTTTGGTTGCCTAGGACCTTGGCACCTACCCTAGCCTTCTGCACTGCACTTGCCTGCTGCCTCTGCCTAGCATAGACCACCTTCTAGCTTCGACCAACTTTGGTTGCACCAATGTGTTTCCGCAAAGATTCTTCTTGATCTTTAATTCCCCTGCATGTGGATGCTGTGGGGCACCCTCCTGTGGCTTTGATGAATCATTTGAACTCACAGATACCCTTTTTGGAAATTTGTTGCTCAAATAGCATCTTTTTTGGAGATATGGTTGGAGACATGCTCATTTAACTCCATTACTCCCTAGTAGGCGAAAATACCCTCACTCCTCTGTTTCACATACACACACTATGCAATCAAGGTTAAGTGAGGGGCCAAAGAAACCCTCACCTCTTTTTATAGTAGAACCATATAGGTTGAGCTATTTTGTATTGCACTGAGTAGAGAATCCCACCCGATCTGCACACTCAGCAGGTCCAAGCTTCAAGGCACATAATTACCCGATGCATCCATCATGGTTATGTCAAAATAGACAATGTGGAAGCGTAAAGACCAAGGAGAGAGAGAGAGAGAGTCTCTTGAATTAATCAACCTTGGCAATGAATAACTGAATGTGTATACAATGGAGGGAAGGGGTTGCTTTATATAGAAACCCTAATAAATTTCCCTACCCAAGACTTTGACAAATAAGTAAAATAAATACCTAAAAGCCAAACTAAATAATGGGATCACATTGGACAGCTCACTTGGGATGCCAAGAATTTAACACCCTCTCTGCAACTCATAGTGGACATCAATAGTGAAACCAAGTCAATGAAAGCTACCATGGACACCCCAGAAAGTGGCCACCAACTGGATACACCTCGGTGTTGCTCTCCTTAAATTTGTACTTGAAAGTAATGCCATCTTGAGCATTGGTTGCCTTTGTAGAAACTTTGAACTATAGAGCACACTACGTTCAACAATCCCCATTTGTGAACTTTGAACATATCACGTCCAAAATATAAAACTCTAAGATAATGATCTGATGGAACACATTCTGTCCATAATCTGACCAACAACAATGAATTGGCTAGCCCATCCATAGTGTTTTAGATGTATGATTGGTTCCCTGCTAGATGCATGTACATTGAATTTTAACCTACGGGTCCAAACACCAATAACTTGAACTTCAACACAAGGGTACAAATTAATTATAGGGAGCATGGACTGCCCCTCTTCGCCACTCACAAGCCTCTCACTGGTTGAAGCTAGTGGTGATACCTATCATTTGACTAGAAATATAACGTGGAGGCCACTGTGGCCACCACCACGAGTGCCACAGCCGATCACCACAGCTGTCATGTCGATCTCCTCTGTCAAATCTTTTATTACCATAATCTTTGTGCAGCTTGCCTTTGTCCTTGTCTATCTATGAGTTCCTACTTTTGCCTTTGGCTTCAAACTCTCAAGACAAACAAAGCATCCAATCGCAATCATGACTATGATTGTACTCATGGGTACCGAGGCAGCTAAATAAGTATTGGTATTTCCATCCTTGTATAGATGACCTTTACTGATGTCCTCTATTTAAATCCTCAATTTTATTATGACTTCACAAACTCAAGACAAACAAATTCTAATTCGGTTCCTTGAGAAGTCTACCGATGCATTAGGAAGAGGTTGTGGGGTGTAGGGGGCTCTCTTTATTTCCATAAGCTTATGGAGGTGATTATTATTTTGACAAGGTGTACACCATGTGTGCAAGAATGGTGGGTGTGTAAGAGATGTGTGAGAGTGGTCAAGAGGAAGATGAACTTTTCCCAAAAAAAAGGAGGTGGATAATTTTATGATTTTCAGCCTTTTTTAACTCCACACAATGATCTCCGATTTGAGCGGAGATCATAATCTCGAATCTACACGTTGAGCTCTTTCCATCAATATGTTGCATGATGTGGTTTTACCTGCTAGATTAGAAATTCCATTTTCGGGGAAAATTTTGAATTTGAATAAACTACTTGTTTAGCCTGTTTGAATTGAAAAGTTGTCCTTTGATTACTTTCTTAAAACTAAAGGTTTGACTTCCTTAAACTGCCAAAGAAAGAGGCCTTCCTAGATCCCATTCTCTTCCTACTGGCATAAGCCGCTAAATGGATGGTTGACGATCCGTTATCCATAGCTTTGGGTTGTCTTTGATAGATGTCATCGCGCGGCGCTCAAGCAAGGGGAGGCCATTTTGAAGTTGCAAGATCTCAAAATTGGTACTCCTCGCACTCCAAGGGCCATACAAGTCCACCAAGCCGCATCGAACTTCCTATAAGAAATTCCACCCCACTGGTAATCCCAATCCGCTCCACTCTTGAGCTCCAATCTCCTTGTTCCTTTTTGAGCCACTCCACAACTCTTCAACTCCCAAGTGGCTCCACAATTTTCCACTTTACCTTGCAAACCTGCCATAGCTCCACAAAATAACCCAAGTGACAGCCACACCAAGACACCCTCCGGTTGTTGCACTTCAAAACGCCACGGGGGAGGGACTCTATCGTTGTCATTGGAGCACATAGGCTAGCATTTTAAAATGCTAGCCCAAAATAGTGACGCACCGATAGGTAGGGAGGGGAAGTTGTTACTGGCGTCTCAAAAATGCACATGCGGGGAGGCGCTTTGGCATGGGGTGGTGAATGCCTGGGGCGTCTTAAAAAGAAAACGGGAGGGAGTGCTGCCAAGGGATGTTGGGGGAGTTGGGGGAGTTTGTTGCCTTTGTTGCTAGCATCTTAAAATGCTGCAACAGCAAGCAAGTCCGAAACATGCTCAAAACTTTCAAATGCCAATGAAGGAGCCAAAAACGCCCAGTGTGGGACAGGTGTCTAACCTCACTCGTATCTTATTGCAGACATAGCGAGAACCACGAATAAATTATCAATCCATGGGATAAAGCTGACTTGACTAGTGCATAGAGGCTACAAGAGGCTGTCAATTTCTTAGAAAACAACAAATAACTGGCATCTAACGCAAGCTACACTCAAATGACTGAAATCAGCAAAAGCTAATCGCTCATCGGCAAAAAAATCACATCCGTTACAGCATCAAATGGCATCCAAAGATAATGAAGCTTTTACGATATGTTTATTAGACCTAAGCACACATGCTTATGGTCTCAAATTCCACTTTAGGTCAAGTACAAAAATCGTGATTATTAACAGCAGTGGATTTTTGATCTGGTTGTTTTCGACCCAAAATGCATCTAAATGCTTAGCAATGATACCCCAATAGCCCGCCTATACTTAGTTTTTTATTTTGAAGCTTAAATTCCTACTTATGATGAGATTAGGCCGCGGGTTGACGACGCTGAAAGCTACAAAATACTGTGAAATACTTACGTCAATGCGTAGAGCTCTTACATGCGGTTGCTACGCAATAGACACGACTGCAATGTGACAAAAGGGGGAGGGAGTAGGAAGTTCAAGAAGGAGAGAAGGGAGCGTCATTAGCTCACGTTGTGTATTTCATTATCCAAAACTTACAAAAATTGGTTTTTATACATTAGCCAAGGTTTTTGGTGGTCAAAACTAATAATCTGGGAGCTCTAACTAAAGACGGGTTGATACAATCTGGAAGCTTGTAGCCCCGACTCCTCAATTACAATATTTATATGGAAGATAGGAGTTACAATATTCCTGATTCATCAAAATAATATATGTTTTTATAATGAGACCTCTGAAAAATGGTATCCGTGTTAGCTTACTGCTAACATTCCCCCCCTCCTTGCATGTGTCGTCCCTTGACACAGCTTTATGGGCTGAAGTAATCTTTGGGTTGACGGCTGGTAAGAGGATCTTAAGTGCATGTAAAGATTTTTCATATCTGATCTTTGTTTCTTTGTCTGGAACCTGCAAAAATTGCATGGTGACCCTGTTTTTTAGCTCAATGACTGAGTAGCCTACGAATCTGGAGGTTAGGTTGCTAATCACTGGCCCAAATATCTTTGTTCGCCAAGTAAAGAACCCTGTATAGAACGCTTCCTCAAACGCCAACATATTGTTAGATGGCAAGAACATGCATCGGGCGTAGAAGCCATAAAGGACTCTTTGGAAGGTTGGCTGCTTAGGTTGTAGCAAAGACCCTTATTGCCCTCAAGGAATGACATGCATGGTGCTCTTGCTTGCTCTGGCTTGTGAAAAGCTTCAATGCATGTGAGCAACATTCGGCGAAATTATATCGTAGCCATTCTCATTGCTAAATTGAGTAGACATAGACGTATTCACACGTACATCCATTGTCGCTAAAATTTGAGTCCACCCGAATGGCTCAAACAAATGCTCTGAAAGGGCTCATGTACATAGGCTTCGTCTGTGCAGTCCCTTTCTAGGATACATTCTTCTCGTCTCAAGCTTCCATTTTTTGAAGCTCCACACATCCAAATAGGGTGTCTTTGTTTAACTAGGATAGAATTTTAGCTTCAGCCGAAGAGACTGAATCAAACTCTTGGATGGGTGTTTTCAAGACTTCTCTATAAGTGTGATCTTTTAGATTGACTTTTATTATAGATCCCACTTGCTTCAAGTACATATATTGTTTCCCCATCTTGGATAAGCTGTACCTATCGCACGAAAGGTCTTTTCAATATAATTTCATTGTTGATTTTTTTCCCAATAGTCTATTATGGCAAAAGTGTGTTGATATTCATTTCCATAGAATTGACTATCAACTTTCGAAGCAGCCCTAACGGTCTCTCAATGTGTCCGTCAGCCAACTGCAATTCATTAGAGTTTGTCTAATGGCTGGTTGTCCCAGGATTCCCATACTGCTTTAGTGGCTATGGCTATGCCAGCTCCACTATCCAGTATCCCCATGGTTTCAATGTCATTACATTTCATGGGAAGGGTGTTTTCTTCTTCTCCTTTATAATATTCTCCGACTTTGTTCATGGGAAACAGATTGAATCTCTTTGTTGTCCATTTTATTTTTTCAATTTTTTTGAGATTAACCCCGTTATCCCCACCTTTTCTAGGGTTTTTTGTATATCATTCCATAAGTATGGTCTGAGTTTTAACAGTTTTTCCAAGGTAAGAGTGCATTGGATGGGTGTAGGCATGATTGAATGAATGTTGTCTACTTCTAGGGTCTGTTCAGTTCTTTTTACTTGAGTGGTCTTACACACGATGGATTCATCTTCATTATCTCCCAAGTAAGAAGGTAATGTTTCCAAGGTCAATGGTTTTGACATTCTTGAAGCTTCAAATCTGCAATCCCCATCCAAGGATTGTACATCCATGTTCATATCAAAAGGTAGGTTAGGCTCCCACCATTGATCTCTCTCAATTTTTCCCATAAACGTCATGGCCAGTCTTCCTCTACGAATGGAATTCTGTCTAAGGTATCTTCGCTGTCAGGCACTATAAGCTCTGGTTCTTTTGTTTCAAGGTGGGGTTCTGCCACCACATTGGATTTTTCTTCAGTGTCTCTTACCACAATCTCTTCAGGTTTTTTGATACTTTCAAGGTTGGGTTTTTGTTTTTCCAGCATTTCTTGCGTGATTCTTATCAAATTTTGGTAAGCTTCCAGTTTAGTTGCTTCCATGTCTGAAGAAGGATAGTTTTTCCATTTGTTGTCCATGTTTTGGCATGCTTTAAGTCCTGCTTGGTAGGCTTTCAAGGCCGCATTAATAGACTCAAAAATTCTATCAACCAGAATGGATCCTCCATATTTCACAGTTGGTTCCTTGAATTCACTTGCAGTTTCTTTTAACTTTTCTTGGAATAGCTTTTTTGTTTTCTCCTTGATTTCTACCCGTTGTTTTTGTTTTCTCATCTCATATCCTTTGCTTCTACTCCTTTTGATTCTTTGAGAGGTAAGTTTCATATTTTCCGAATCATCAGAGGAGTTGTGTTTCTTTTTCTTGGCATGTGCTCTAGTGATTACCTTGATTGGAACAATCAATTCACTCTCTGATGAGCTACTAGGTATCACTTGGATGACGTTTACTACGGTTTTACCCTTGTTCAAAAGATTTTTAGGACAATATTTCAAAAAGTGTCCTCCCTTTTGCAACATTGTATGCAATAGGCTTCAACTGGTTTGAGCTTCTTGTGAGGCTCTGGACATTCATTTTTCCAATGATCATCAGCACCACACTTATGACAATTTCCTGTTCTTGGCTTCATCATGGGTCGTACCATGGGAGATCTGACAACTTGATTAGCTACATAATACATCGGTGCGAGCTCTAATGGAGCATAAGTCACGGTTTCTTCCATTGGTGGGTGGATGTGAATTATACCAATCTCCTTCTACCATTACTATAGATGGACTAGGCTCCGCATAGGGTGTAACAGGCACTAATGCTTGTTCATCTATAACTCCTTCAAAGTGCATGTACTTTATAGGCACTGCATTATGTCTTGGATGCGGCGGTTGTTGTCCGACCACAGGTTGAGGTCTTTCCATACCCATCGGTGGTCTTTGAGCTGGTGCCATGTTAGGTTGGTATTTGTACATGGGTTGTCCTTGTGGCCTCATGGGCATGTACTGAACATTCCCATCATACTTTGGTCTAAAGTAGCACTCGTGGGTCTCATGGTTGGTCCATTTATCCTTAATTGCACACCATTTTTGTGGCCTAATTGGTTGTCCCTGTGGAGGTATCCCTTGTCTTGGTCCCCTCATAGGTGCTTTTTGCATGTTGTTCATCATGTCGTTCATCCTTTTAAGCATATCTTCTATGGTTGAGAGTGGTGTTGCAGTAGTCGTTCCCACTTGTGCTGGTTTAGTGGATGTTGTTTGCTCACTTTGGTTATCCTTAGGGACACCTTCTTCGTTAAAAATTTTGCAATTGTCTCCTAAGTCAATAGCATCTGATACACACGCTCCTAGGGTTGTATGATTTTCATTGTAGAGTATAGCATGAAGTTCTTTGTTTAGCAGTCCCTCGAAAAACAAAGATACAAGTCATTCTTCTATAGGTATCTCCAGCTCTGGGCATCTTGCAATGTATTGTTTGATTCAAGTTGCACAATCCCTAACAGTCTCACCATGTTTTTGTTTAAAGCTGTAGATTTGAGCTACCGAATAATGTTTGATCCCTGTTTTGGAACAAGCAGCTAAAAATCCTTGAGCTAATGTGTTCAAGTCCATGATTGACCTTGGTGGAGTTTTTTGGAACCATGTCAATGCTTTGCCTTCTAATGTCATTCCAAACCCCTCGAATTGAGTATGAAAATCGAATATACGTTCTGCTCTTAGCACTTGCTTAAAGCTTTCTAAGTGGTCGTATGGATCCCCTGTATTTTCTGACCCATTTTTGAAAATTAGCTAGTCTAACGCGTCTGTTTGATTCAGCTCCAGGTCTTCTAGCAGTTGGTCTTGTTCCAAGTCCTTCAAACGAGTCTTTTGGAAATAGTGACTCATGTAGCCCGGGACTAGCCTTAGTGTCACCCGATTTTCTACGTGATAAGGTGGTTTTGGTTTCTTTACATTACTCTCAGATGATCTCTCACGGTGTTCATCTCTTGGAATTGTTTCTGGTCCTTGTCCCAATATCCAATCCCGTATGGAATACCCTTGGTATTTGGTTTGTTCTACCTCCTCAGGAGTCATCATAACAAAGTTGTTGTTCTACCTCCTCAGGAGTCATCATAACAAAGTTGTTGTTCTACCTCCTCAGGAGTCATCATAACAAAGTTGTTGTTATAGCAATCCCTAAACAAGTAAGTTGGTAGGTCTACTGGTCCCTTATCTTTGTTCTTGAATATATACATGATCTTCATGGCCGTTAGTTTTTCTGTTTGGCATGCGAAGTCCATAAAAGATCCTTTATGTTTCTATCTTCCCAACAATAGACCCCAATCCTAGGATTATCTGTACTAAGCCGTTTCAAAGGCTTCAAGTCTACTTGATCGTATCCCTCAAATTCTAAAGTTGGTGGTCCTTCTTTTGCTGACATATCTGGGATTATGGTGTTTACTGCTAACCCCCATTTGTCTACCACATCAGGGTTTTCAACTTGTACATATTGAGTTCCGTTTCTGTCCATGTACATTTTTCCTTTTTTGTTTGCCCTAATCTCTAATTCGAACTCAATACCATGGTCATCAATGCGAATAGCATACTCCTCGTTAGGGTCCAAGTAAACATGTGCTCCATGACGGTTAGTCTTGTAAAAAGAGAGTATATGCTTATAGCACATTGTCGTTCCGGTTTCCAAGTGCGTTGAGTAAGAAGACATTTCGAATGTTGAGTCTCAAAAAGTGTCTAAGACTTCTTCAAGAATTGTGTGCAAGGAATTGCCTTGATTCACACTTTCTTCGGTGGATACTCTACTCGAGGTTTCTTTGAGTATGCTCTAATTATGCTCTAATTTACTAGTATACGACCAGATCTAAGGTTCATATAGACTTATGAATCCCTGGATAGAGTACTCACCTTTGAATTGACTTGTCGTCAATTTCCACTTGATTCAATTGCAACTTTCTATCAAGCCACTGATTCCTCGTCTGCAACTTGATTCCTGTATAAATTTGATCAAGTTAGCTATTCTTCTCTAAAGACAATAGAGTTTTTGCTAACTCTAGTAATTGGTCTCTGTGTATCACTTCAAATCAAGCTATGGGAGTCAAAATTTGACTTTCAGATTCAACTTAGCAAAAACTGAAAGGTTTGATCTGTAACTGGAAATTGAGTGAACCTGTACCAATTTTGATCCGATTGAACCCAAAGTTGCCCAGTGGCTTTATATTATGTTGGTCCAACACTGTATAAGTTGAAAAGTCAAAATTGATATCTTTGGATAGCAGAAGTAAATAATTGCGATTATT
This sequence comes from Adiantum capillus-veneris, assembly GCF_014529385.1. Taxonomy (NCBI): domain Eukaryota; kingdom Viridiplantae; phylum Streptophyta; class Polypodiopsida; order Polypodiales; family Pteridaceae; genus Adiantum; species Adiantum capillus-veneris. Next base: position 180,147,922 of record NC_140933.1, on the reverse strand, counting down.
TACTTTTGTCAATTTTTTTATTGGTTTGACAAGTATACAACTTGTTAAAGTCTCTGGACAACTGTCAACAAGTTTGGACAAAATTTGATCAAGTTTATCAACTGTTTTGTGTTCACAGACTCTGATTTTGAGAATCTGCCTTAAGTCTCACTTTTGTGATCCAAATTTTACCAAAATTGATTTGTGAGGTCTACTTGATATGCTTGATCTTGTGGCATACTCAAACTTGCAAATTTCTCAAGTTTTGAAGTAGATATAAATAATCACCATTATTTACTCCAACTATATTTTTGTAACTTTTTGTGCCAACTTTGACACAGATCTATTAAGCACCTCTAGTTAAGGTTCACTAGCCAAGTTTCATCAAGTTTTTATGGTCAAATGGTCGTCAATTATCTGTCCGTAAACTAACTTTACAAATTTGGTGACAATTTTCAATCCAGTGATCCAAATCTTACCAAATTTAGTTTTTGAACTTATTACAACATGTTAAAAGTAGAGGTATGCTGAAAAATGGGGCAAATGTATATAATCGTGATTATTTACAATTGACAAGTTTTTGCAAACTTTTGATCAATTGAGCATCTACACATGTTTATAGCATCAATGTAAGCCTGTGAATCAATTTTCAACAAGTTTGGACAAATTTTTCCCAATTTACACTCAAGATTCAAAAAGTCAGTACAAAATTTAGTTTTCACCCATTTTTTTGCCAGTTTGGTGATCCAAATCTCTTGGGCCTTTACAACAGTTTTTTGTACACATGCAATGAGTCAATGGTATGAACCTTGGTCAATTTGGAGCAGAAAGTTAATAATCACGATTATTAACTTTAGGCTTGAAATGAACACTTTTTTGCAATTTTTTTCAAGACAGTCTTTACATGAGCTATTTTAAGCCTATGAATCGAGTAAAAACTTAGTTTGGCCTAAAATGTCAAGAAAAAGTAAATAATCTAACTTTTGGCCAACTCTTGAAATTTTTACCTCGAAGTGTCTTTGAGCTTACTAACTGGTTCAGACAACTCTTAAGCTTATTCTCCAGTGGGATTGAGTGGTTTCGAGTCTTTTTGAGCTATTTCTAGCCCTAGACCTGAAATTATGCAACTTCTAATAACAACTCACACTTGATTCTTTCAGAGAGAGCAATGTTCTGAAATCCACCTCGGATCCTACTTACCCTACTCCTAGATTCTCATGCAATGGGGTTGTGAAAAGTGTCCACAAACACTCGTTTTCTTGTCTTTTATGTTTTTCTAAGCATTGATCTTAAGACTTGTCTCGTCTACCAATCATTCTCAAAATCCTAATGTATTTCTACAATCCCACAATCCTAAAGGCACTCAGCAAGTACGATTACTTCCAAGCTACCTCTACACAGAAAAAGATAAAAATTTTAAGCTATGCGGTTTCTAAAAGAAAGTTTTAAACTCTAGGCAAACCTAGAGGAAGTTAAAGGACAACTACACAAGACGCTTGTATTTTCTCCTAGTTTAGGTCTCTTCGATCCTCGACAGCGGTGCCAAATGTGGGACGCATGTCTAACCTCACCATCCTATCTTATTGCAGTATTAGCAGAACCACGATTAATTTGTCAATCCATGGGATGAAGCCGACTCAACTAGTGCATGGAGGCTACAAGAGGTTGTCAATCTCTCGAAAAACAACTAACAACTCGCATCTAACTCAAGCTACAGTCAAGTGACTGAAATCACCAAAAGCCAATCGCTCATCGGCAAACAAATCACATCCATTACAACATCAATTGACATCCAAACATAACAAAACTTCTAAGACAAGTTTATAAGACCTAAGCACACATGCTTATGGTTTCAAACCCCACTTTAGGTCAAGTTCCAAAATTGCAATTATTAACAATAGTGGATTTTTGACCTAGTCATTTTCGACCCAGAATGCATCTAAATGCTTAGCAATGATGCCCCAATATCCCGTCTATGCTTAGTTTTTAATTTGAAAGTGTAAGTATCTAGTTATGATGAAATTAGGCCGAGAGTCGGCGACACCAAAAGCTATGAAATATTGTGAACTGCTTTATACGTCAATGCGCAGATCTCTTACCTGCGGTTGCAATGCAGCAAAGGTGATGCGATGTGACAATCGGGGAGGGAGTAGTAAGCACGAGAAGGAGAGGAGAGAGCGTTGTTAGCTCACGCTATGTATTTCTTATCCAAAAACTTATTAAAACAACTTACAAAATTTGGCTTATATACCTTAGCCAAGGTTTTTGGGTGGTCAAAACTAATAATTTGGAGTTCTAGTGAAGCTAGGAAGTGACTGGCTGATACAATCTGGAAGCTTGTAGCCTCGGCTCATTAATTACAGAGTTTATCCAAAAAAATAAGAGTTACAATATTCCCGATTTATTAAAATAATAAATGTTTGGTATCCATGTTAGCTTGTTGTAACGCCATTGTAATGTGTTACGGGCTCAATGGGAGTTCCAAGATGTAAAGAATATGGCAGTTAGTGTGCCTAGGTTGCAGATTCAGTAAGTGGTGGAGCCCTAAAGGCCTTGGGCGCTCGGACATTGCATATTTTTACCCTAGGTATATAAGGCAGTGTGTAAAAAACATTGGGGTCCTCAAGCTCATTTGTTGAGAGCACTCTTTGGTGAGAGCTCTTGAGGTGTGTAGTTATGGACTCCTTGAGCTTCTCCTTGCTCATGAGACTTGATTAACACTAACTAATGATTTGGTACATGCAAGTGCTACAAATGTGGACCATATCCTCCATAGTCCTCCCACCACAAAACTGAGCCAATCTTGTTGCGATCAGCCTATGCATCTACACATCCATAGGAGCCCTTCTTTTTCCTACAGTTGAGTAGCTCATCTCTAACCTTGCATCTGATGTCACTTCTAGGCTCAAGTCTCTCCAATGCAAGCCGCCATCCTTTGCTCACCTCCTTGTCAGTCTCTTGATGCCTTCCCTGAAGCTCGGGGTCAAGCACATAAGCTGTCACATGAAATGGAGAGTATTATCCATTCCACCTGGACTCACACAAGCCACAAATCTTTGCATACTGAATAGGATCAAGCACAAGCTTCTCAACTATCTCTATCATTTGATCCATGGCTTCATAGACTTTGTCGATGCGATGCATGGTTGCAAGCTATTCACATATCCAATAGTGTTCAAACAGTTACATGTGATCAAGCTCACATATGCATATCAAGATGCACATGGACCTAATGGATATCAGCAAGATCAAAACCTTGTACAAACCCTATGGATGGCAAGATGGAAGTCAAAGACTATTTGAAGATGATGCAAAAGCCTCCAGCTGCCAGAACAGGTGACAAAAACGTCAAAGTCAATGGGAGCTAAAGTCCAGAAGGCTACACAAAGATCATCACCAAAACCTCCTTTGAAGAGACAAATTTTGCCAGATAGTACAATGAATCTTTTAAGGTCAAAGGTTACTCAAATGCAGGTGGATAATGCTCAATAATTGCAAAAAAGTGTAGTATTACAGTCATACGAGTCAACATTAATTGAAGCAGGTGATCAAAGCAGAGAAAGTGTAGATAAATTTCAACCAAAGGATGTTTTCATAGCAAAAGTAGTCAAATCAGACACAAATCCTGAGATGATCAAGTGCAACATAGTTGGTGAAAACGAAGAAAAGCTGTTAAGAGAAGTAAAGCTAGATTTCAAGCTAGACAAGAACCTAATGTCTTTTTGCACTTGGAAAAGATGTAGCCAACCACAGCTGGAAGATGCTCCTGAATTTGTGAGCATATCAGGAAACAAACGAGCAGATCATCTCCACCACCATTGAAGTAAGTTCACAAATCATCATAGTTCAATTCTATGTGATCACAACAAAGGATATGCCATACAACATCATAATGGGAATGCCAATGGCCCAGAAGATGTTAGAGGTACAGAATGTAAACATGATGGACTCATCACGGACAATAAACAACGGAGACCAATACTGGTCATCCACGGACGACAGCACAAAGTCCTCAAGTACAGATAAAATGGAGATTGATGCCAAAGAAAAGATTATTGAAGATGATTCATCTCCATCAATCAGAAATTCAAAAGAGCTTAAAGAAAATTAGGCAATAGAAAGTGCAGATCAAACGAAGCAAAGAGCAACCACGAAAGCTATTGAGCAGAGAATGCCATCAAAGCAAGAAGCCCGGGGGATTCACTCTATATACAAAACCGGACGCCACCTACGAGTGGAGAACTTTTTGATAAAACCCCTATATACGACTCACATTAGGGAATATGACCCCCTTTTCTATGCTTATATGACAATCAATGTAGAAAATTATCATACCCCTATCTCACATATAAAATTTAGGTCTCACATGATCTAACTGAGTATAACTAGTCAAAGAGCATATAGCATAGTGGTTGGACACGTACTAAGGAATCATTTCTATTGATAACTAGATGTACCCTCAATGTGTCTTCATTTGACTTTCATGTGCCCCTTCAGCTTGCACTCTAGCTACTCGTCCAATTTCAACCCATCTAAATTACTCAAAAAACATGGTTATAAAGTTGTGTTAGGTTCTCCATGTAGATTTTCATCTATACAAACTCTTTATAGCTTTCATCCCTCAACAAATGAACTATAATCGGAAAACAAGCAATTGATACAAAGCAATGTTAGTTCTTGCATGTATCTTTGCAACTATTGACTCACAAGTTCGAGGGGAAAATCTTTTGGGAAGCATTTTGAAACATGAAAACTTTCTCTCATTTTTCCATTTTCTCACCCTCCCCCCCCCGCCCAAGAAATATGATACCCTCTCTCTTATTTTAAGCTTGGGAGATAAATTATTGAGGGCCTACCCCTAACTTATACGCTTATATAACTTGTAAAAGAACCCCCCTCCCCTACACTTACGTGGTGTGGTAAGTTTTCCATGGTGGATCCCATGGGGCCAGAAGTTAAGAAGAATGGGGTTGCAGCAATCAAGAAGCAATAGCAAGTCTAAGGATCAATCAGACATTGCCAGCTAAATCAGCTGAAGAAAGTCAAATTGAAAAACAAAGTCTCAAGCCACCCTCCATAGAGACACAGTTAGATCAAGATGAGACCATGGCAAAAGCAGAACAAAGATCTTCAATAGAACCAAAAATGCTAGATTTAGAGTTGCACAAGTCACAAGAATCAAAGAAAAATCTTGCAAACAAAGGTAAAGCTAAAGTGGAACTTCCACCGACTAGCAAAGAAGGTGTGATAGCATATGCCTCTACATCAAAGAGCCCTCATGGATCAACTTCTTCAAGCACGTTAGGCTTTCTAAACTTCAAGTTGATTGTTGACCCAACTCAAACCTCTAAGGAGACACCTAAAAAAGCAAAGATATTTCAGCCAAAGTACTCAAGAAAGAAAAGGAAAGTCAAGCAAGTGTTTGTTTCGAGCAGTTTAGTCAAAGTCAATGATCCGGTTTGGATTAAAGATAGAAAATCAACACAGAAAGGCAAACACATGGGATGGATAGCATCACAATGGAGCTTAAAATAATAGGAGTACTATGGAGGTAACAGACAAATATAGGTGCCAAAACCGCAGGTTAGAGAATATGAAGTAACTTCATGTCCCTCCTAAGAAAGAAGGCCCACAAGGTAAAAACTTCGACAATATCCTAGGATACCTAAGCAGCAGGTACACAATAGAACAACATTGAAAGATGTTAAAGTCTAACACAACTCACAAGAGGATACAGAACAAAGATGAATCTTAAAGAATCTTCCTCTTAGACAAGGATTCTATACAGGCTATACAAAGATTTGGCTACCAGCCAACTACAACTACATCAGACTTGCATGAAGATCTCAAGAAGTCAACAAGACCTAAAACGAATCAAAGTCAACAATGGAGAAACAAAGGTCATCAAGAGATTTGGACTCCTAGGTCTTCCAATGCTCCTAGTCAAAAACCAAATGCCAACAATGAAGAGAGGCCTACAGCAACATCAAAGACTTCTACCAACAGGCCTACTAATTGGAGAATCAAAGAAATAATGGACTCTTCACAGACAAAGAAGGACAACCCAACCAACAAAGCAAATTCAATGATAATAAAACAGGTATGGCAAAAGAAACCTTTAATGCCAACTTGTCCTTCATTAATCCTTTTTTTGAGGATTCAAGCTTACTTTTACATGAAGAAATGTTTGTAGTAAGCACAAGAATGTAAAAGGTCAAGTCTCCAGGGTGCAAAAAACACTCTTTGGCATAGTCAGAGTCGGGTTGTTGAGCCATAAAATGAGAAAAGCATTAGACCCAAAGCTTCAAGTCATATTAAACTATGTGCTAAGAGTCATAGTTATTAGGCTTACGCTCAAGCTGGGGGCGGGGGGGGAGAGAGAGAGAGAGAGAGAGAGAGAGAGAGAGAGAGAGAGAGAGAGAGAGAGAGAGAGAGAGAGAGAGAGACCATGTTTCTTAGACAATGTCGTGGGAACCTTCAAGCATGCATACTCAATGCTTCAAAAAAATGGATAAGTGATATGAGCCCTCATCTAAAACAAAACCACATACATAGGCTAAAAAAAAACTGGCACCACAACGGCTAGAATTATAGGCCCCATTTGACACAAAACACACACTCACCTAGCCACCCCATGCATTGTCTTAACGTCAAGGGATCCCTCTCCACCTTGGAACCCTCTTACAATGGTTTACTCAAGGCAAGGGCTACATACGCAAAACATCAATCAAACAACCAACAAAACAATATGACACTTGAAGCACTTACACTTGTCCAAATTCCATAATGTTTAGCAAACACAAGACCAAGGAAAACCATCAAGACGTGGAGCCCAAAATCACCTCTTCTTTGATGAGACCACCAAAATGATCTTACAATTATAGAAGCAACCTCCAATTCCTCTCCTCTCTTCTATTTGATACACACAATGTAAGCATTTTGCATTTGCAGATTTAGTAAGCATTGGCAAAGGTTATGGATATTGGGGTATTGGCCTTTTGATCAAAATTTAAACTAAATAAATAGCTATTAAAGTTCTTAGAAATTAGGGTAAATAGTAACCTTATTTATAACCTACAAACTCACTTGAATCTTAAAGGAGTGATGACCTTCTTTTATTAAAATTTAAAACGAAACCTAAAAAGGAACTCTAAAGAAAACACACTTGTAAGTAAAGAAAAACAAACAGACTATTTCAAAAATCACATTTTGGATAGTAGATTTTAGGTTTAAAAATGTTGTAAGATGGACATGGATAACAATTGATAGGGTCCATTGACACCTATAATACATATTCAAGGCTAATGTATCTATTGTCTTGTTTGCATGGATGCAGGTGAGGACTCTATCTTCTCTTAGGATATTTTTGGCTTTGTTGCTGTCCGACATTGATTCCTTGACCCTTTCCACATTGTAGACGCGCATGCAGATTACCCTATGAACAAAATCATTGCAATGATACCTCATTCTCATATTTATGTACAAAAATGAATCAAAGATTGAGTCATTTTTTTGTACCATTCTTTGTCCCTTGTCTAAAGACATGTGTCTTTTGAACTATCTTTGTATATAGGTTAATAGTTTAAACACACACATATATACATGAACACATGGTGAGTGCACATGCAATGCGTGTGAAGTGCACGGAGGTGAGGATGGAGATGAGTGCACAATAGGTTTTGGTGTAAAGACTATATTAGGTAAAGTGGAAAAATCCCAAGTCCTAGGTTGGACAACTTTCAACATATCATGTATAAAGTAATGAGATCTTTGTCAAAGACGCCAATTTGCTTAAGGTCTCATTCCAATTTATGCACGCAGATTACACATATAGAACAAAATTGGACATGAAATTTCATGGATTTAGTCATTTGAACCATTAAGATACTAGTGCATTCCAGTCATTATCATTGTGTATGCCTTGATGTCCTACCTATGATTTATCTAAAGGTAAAGTTTCAAGGCCCACCACTTATCCAAGCTAAGTTCAAAATGAGTACCTACATTTATTCAAGGTTCACCACTTGTCCAAGCTAGGACCCAAATTGAGGAAAACAACTTACTTTAGTATGAAATTCAAACTCATCCAAGCAAAGTCCATTGTTAATCTAGGATTTCTTCATTTGAGGCATGAAGCATACATAAAACATGTATCATATGATTGGTTGCATCATAAGAGTGTTGGTTTCATGGTGCACTTATCTAAGCTAGGGTCCCTTGGAGGAATATAAGCCCCACCACCTGTCCAAGCTAGGTTCCCTTAACCTATGGAGGAATAAAAACTCAACTTCTTGTCCAAGATACACTCAAAGTGATATGTTAAAATGAGTACCTATATATATTTCTAAGTTGTTCTCTATTGAAATAAATAGGGTTTCTAGTGAGAAAAAACCCATTCTCAAGACTAATGATCACTTTCAATTTTTATGAATATAGCCAATTTGACCATTAACAAGCAAAAAAATTGAATTTTATTTACGATATCGCTTTCATTTTTCTTTTTTAGATATTTCTTGAGCTACATCAAGAAGTGTCAAGATCACATATACTACATTCTAGAATACCATGTGATATCCCATTTTATGCACGTAGATGTATTCTTTCGAACAAAAATAGTGATCACATTCCAAACTAAAAATATAAAAAAATTTATATCCTTAAATTAGAATTCACACCATTAATAAGGAAGTCCCCTTTCACTGGGGTGAACTTTGTGGAAACATCCAAGTTACAACAAGGACTAAATATTTATATTGGATCCATTTACACAAGATATGAGCACAATATAGATAATTCTCTACTCAAAGCAACAAGAAAAATAGCACCCATAAGAAAGATGCACTCCATTAATAAAGAGTCCCCCAAATGTTAAGGTGCACTCCATGTGAAACGCATTAGATTGAACTGAAGTCCCCTTACAATAGGGTACACTTCAAGTAGAAAAACATAATGTAATAAATGGTTGGATGAAAGATAAATGTACAATGTATATTCACCTTGAATAACAATTTATAGTGAACCAGTTCTAATTGATATGTGGTTTTGTGTACAATTGATATCTTTGTCACTACATTCTTGCCAAACAACTTCAACATGTGACTCTCAACATTGTCTTCATGACAAGTAGACAATCATGACATAAGTTATCTCAGGATCCTCTACCTTGTTCATAATTGTATTGGAATTATAACTCCTCTTGTTTCTTGCACACAACCATCCCACTAACCATGGAGCTATTGTGCCTTTGAAGAAGCATTGAAGTTGTTCAGGTGTTTGTCTCCAAAATTTTGAAATATGAGATAAGTTCCTGGCATATTCCACATCACTCTATATGGAGTATCATCAAAAATTAATGTGTTGCTAGCATGTAGAACCTCAAACATCCCCCTAACCGCGGTCAAATTATTCTGATAAACTCTTTTATATCCAATCATGATATTTGGAATTTGACAATGCTCATGAACATCTTGAACTTTGAACAATGCCTAGGAAAGCACATCTCAAGTATATGTTGCTCATGAACATCTTGAACTTTGAACAATGCCTAGGAAAGCACATCTCAAGTATATGTTGAGCATTGGTTAGGTTATAGCAACTCCATATCCAAGGTTCAAAATAGCCCAAACAAAAGTCCAAGAAAGCTTCTGCATCACGGTGCACCACATGATAAATTTCATCTTTGTCAAGCACAATTCGCATGTGCTTGGACCATGATGGAACAATATCATCGTGTTGCATTTCAACCGAATGAGGTAGTAAACCCTCTATATCTAAGAGAAGAACCCTCCGTTGTTGCTTCAAAATAAATGAGTAGGGGGTGGTTGATGGTTCCAATGAAGGCCCATAAAAGGTTGAATAGAAGAATTTTCTCTTTCAAATGAATTATCCGACTCTAACAACAACATATTTCTTTCTTTTGGCTCTAAAAAAAACACAAAATATTTAGTTGCTATTCATTTTTAAACCTTAAAACAAAATTGATGGTTTTAGCTTTCAACATTTGGACACTATAGACATCCAAAAGAATCTTAAATTGGTATCACAATACTAAAAAAGCATGTGATTATAAAAGTAGGGCAAGTTGTCAATACATAAGTAAACTTTAAAGCTCTCCAAGTCAATTGATACAATTGGTCTAAAAACCAATGGTGAAGTACAATTAGGTGACAATTGGTCTGAAAACTAATGGTTGAATATCAAGAAAAGCTCAAACATAGAGAATAATCTTTGTGTGAATTGTTTTTAGATCGCAAAGACACAAAATTTTACAAAGTAACCCCTGGCTATTCTTAGAGGTTTCTTCTTTCATCTGAATGAAATGGTCCAAATTCCCTATGAAATACGTACTCCTTCAAAGAATAATCTAGATGAAATATGCAAGAAACCATGATGAAGTGAGTGTTTTGAATCAAAATACAAATATCATTTGCAAAAGTATTTATTGAAAATTCAACATGATTTCTAGTGAGTAGTACCTTAGTGTTTTGAGAAGATTGTGCTCATTGAGTAGATTCTTCACAAAAGCCTTAGCTGTTACAGCCTTCAATGATGGTGTGGCACAACCCAGCTTCCTTGCTAAGGATATTAGTTGTGCTCCCTTCATCATATCAATATTGGTTTTTTCTTTTGCCATTGTTTCTACAATCATTCCTTCTAATCTCCTTTTCCCTACTTGGATTAGTTGATTCCCCCTACTTGCCAAAAAGGTCTTCGAGCTTCTCAAACATTGGTAGCTTATTTGTGGTTATCTCCTTTTGCGACCATATTGAGTTTTGATCTTTCCAATAGTCCATGAAACCTTTGTATTCATTTTCATTGGAAATTGGGCCTTGTCCATAATAATTAGAGTCAATAAACTCACGCACATCTTTGCTCTCGTTAAGTTGCAACAAGTATGGGAGCAACTCTTCTATGATAACATTATCAACCATATTTTCTTCATCAACCTTTGAAGGAAATATGCAATTATTTGTAGGTGAAATACAACATTTGTATGGAGAGTCATCAAGAAGAATTGTTTTGCGTGGATCACATTCGAAGCATGCAGATATTTTTGCCAATGGCTTAAACATAGCTGGAACTTGAGGATTGTATGGTCTTAAAAATTGCACGCCTTCGGGAACATAGCAAGATTCTTGAGACCAAACTAAAAAAAAATGGAAACATCTCCTCTGTAATGCTTTGAAGTGTTCTCAACATCCGGTAAACATTATCTTCTCTAGTTGTTGACCAAATCCCAACATTGAATCTCTTCAATCTGGTCTTTAAAAAGTGGATGCACCCTGGCCGTAACACAGTATGCCTTCATGAATCATATTGAATAGATTTATGAATAGATGATGTTTGTTGACTTAATTTCAATAGTAGATCATTCAAGTCCAATATTACTATCAACATGGATTTTTTGGGATTGGATGAAGCCAAAGTAGTTGCATCAAAAATACTCTCTTGCACATCTTTTATAGGTTGAAAGTTTTCACCCATGGCTTCCTTAGGTGAAAGATGCAGCAAAGAGGCCTCAGGTATTTGCATTTGAGTATCAATAATTGGATTCAATTCTTGAAGTGAGACCTTTGTGGATACATGTGGAAGGCTCTCATTATTTTCTGTTGGATTGAAGCATTTATTATCTATTCCACCCTCAATCCCTGGATCTAAGAAAGAAACAATGAAATATCACACAATAGCCTCCTAGAGGATGACATATTAACAAGCAAGATATCTTGACATGAATATTGACATCCACATTAACATCACTTTTTCTCAAACATTATTGTTTCATGTCTATTATGCAAGAAGAAAATACTTAGAGGGTAATTCTATCCAAAATATAAGTATTTTAATTTTGTTACTTATGTACTTGAAAAGGAGTAAGACTATAACCTTAGTAGATCCTAGATGTTTCTAACACTATCCATTCAATCAATACTATTAAATAAGTTTTGTGAGGATGGATGCATCTTTGATTCACCACTTGGCCAATCTAGACAAGTTCTTGGAGGCGAGAAAGAAAATTTGCAATCCATAATCACGCCACCTTAAGAAAGTTTTGGAAGGAAAAGCTCATCATTTTCTATTTAGTGCTTGGATTTCTCAAAAAATATTTAAGAAGGTTTGGTGCATCTTAGATCCACCACTTGGTCATTCTAAACATAGTATGAAAGGAGAAATGCATCCTAAATCCACCATCTTATTATTATATATAGTTTGTGCAATGAAGGATGCATCCTAAATAAAATCAAAGTCGTTCCAATGATGTTTTGAATGGTGGTGTGCATCCTATATATTGAATCAAAGCAAGTTGTGGAAGACTAGTACTCATCTTAGATCCACCACTTGGCCAACCTTAATGGCTTCTACCAGAGTGAGTGTATTCTAAATCCACCACAAACATTTTTCACCACTTATCACATCCTTGATTCACAATAAGTGACTATTTTAAACAACTTATAGAAGTTTTTTTGCATTTTAGATCTACCACTTGTCCATTCTAAAATGTTATAGGCCACATATTGTTTCTTAGATGCATCACTTGGAGATTTGATGTTCAAGTTCTTGTTGAAGAGTAAAGGAAATTTTAATCCACCACCAAGCCACTTTGAGCAAGGTGTGAGAAGGAAAAGTGCATCTTGTATTTAGTACTTGCCCTTTTGAATCAAATTAAGGAAGGTGTGGTGCATCCAACATCCATCACAAGATCATTCTAAACATGGTGGTGTAAGAGAAAAAATGCATCCTAGATTCACTATCTTTCCATTCCACTTGTCCAAGCCAAGATCTATTGAGTTATAGAGGACCATAAGATCCACCATTTGTATCATATATGCCATATTGAAACATAGAGAGCCATAAGGTTCACCACTTGTCCAAGCTATGTTTCATTCAAGCATAGAGGACCTTAAGGTCCCATTCTATGCTCTATTCAATCATATAGAGCCATGAGGTCCACCACTTGTCCAATCTATGCTCCATTCAAGCATAGAGAGCCACAAGACCCACCACTTGTCCAAGCTAATATTGATTCAAGCATAGAAAAACACAAGGTCCATCACTTGTCTAGTCTATGCTTTATTGAAGGGTATAGAGCCATAAGATCCACCACTTGTCCAAGGAACTAACCCATTCAAGCATAGAAACATACAAGGCTCACCATGTGTCCAATCTCTACTTTATTGAAAGACAAAGATCCATAAGGTCCACCACTTGTCTAATCGATGCTCCATTGAAGCATAGAGGACCATAAGGTCCACCACTTGTCCAATTTATTCTCTATTGAAGCATAGAGAGCCGTTAAATCCAACACTTGTTCAAGCTACGCTCCATTCCACCATAGGTAGCCACAAGGTCCACCATGTGTCCAAGCAAAGTTCCACTCTAGCATAGAGAGCCACAAGGTCCACCACTAAATCTAGGCTCTATTGAAGCATAGATAACCATAATTTCTACCACTTTTCCAAGCTATGCTCCATTCAATCATAAAGGATCATTCAAGCATAAGGTCTACCACTTCTTTCATTTTTAGGATGGACTTTGAATCTAGAAAAAAAGTGCACATGGTACTTGACAATGAAATTGTTTGTGTTGGTTGTGTGTGTAGAACCAATGAAGATTGCACTAGTTCTGGTATAAAGATAGGGCAAGGAAATGTATCCATACTAGTGGAGAAATCCATTCCAAACAATCTATTCTTAAAGCTTTTGTGCGTCCTACATCCAGCAATTGGCCATTCTTAACAAGTTTCCAAACGCAAGATGCTTCATATACCATGAATTCATGATTTGAAACACGTTTTTTAAGGAAATGTGCAAATGAGGTTCACTACTTGGCCATTCTAAATAGCTATTTTAATGGGAGGTGAAATTTACACCCATAACTTGGCACTTCTAAGTAACCAAAAGACAAATGAGTGAAACTTATAATTACTATTTGGCCATTCTAAACAAACCTTGGAAGGTGGTAGCATCTTAAACCAAACATTCCAAGCAAGTTGTGGAAGGGTGGCTGGTGCACTCAATAAACTAGTACTTTTCCATTCAAAGAACATTGTGCAAATATGGGTGCATCATAGATCCACCATTTGTCCAATCTATAAAAGTTCTTGAGAGGAGCAAGGAAATTTTCAATCCACCATCAAGACACTTTAAGCAAGGTATGAATGGAGAAGTGCATCCTTTACTTAACATTTAACTATTCTAAACAAGGTTTGCATTGGTTTGCTACATCCAAAATCCACTATTGGGATATTCTTAATGGTAAAAAATGCATTCAAAATGAACTACTGCATAAATTGCTAATGCATAAGTTTATGCTCTGATAAAATATGTACAATGAGATACAAATTCTTGTATGGATTATGTTTAACATGGTACATGAAATTTGAAATAGAGCAGTATTATGCAAGCTCAAAAAACCTTGTGAAATTCTATGGGTACCACGTTAGGAACATATTTTTGTATGAAATGAAATCAAGTATTCATTGCATAACATGGTAATGCCATCACAACTCATGGCGTCTATCATGATACATACTCAGTAAAAAAGAGTCGGTTTGAAATAGATTATCAATAACTTTCATATAAGGGACTTTATCATGAGATTCGAGTGATGTCATGTAAATTCATATTCTACAAGAAGTTGTTCATCACTTTCTATGTAGCATAGGGTTTCAACACAAACATAGCCACAATCATCCAAGCTAAATTGGTGGCTCTATGCCAAGGTGGAAAATTGGGATTAAAATTATAACATACATTTGGGTTAGTTAGATATTAGATTTTATGACATTACCTCTCTCTTGAAATCATAGTCGTCCTTGACTATGAGGCAGAAGAGATTAATCCTTGATGTTTCTTAGCGGGTATAGGATCCATTTTTACCCTACGACATCATTCCAAGATGGATGACTAATCCATTTGGGGCTTCGGAGACTTAGCTGCCGCAAGCATGTCTACTCTTGAGTCCATTTCATTCTCCCTAAGTAGAGTGAAAAATTCTACTTGGTATTTAGGAGACGTCGTCATCACAAACATGATTTTCAGTATGCATACTACTTAAATTTGTGCACAACAAAAAGAGAATTACTCGTATAGGACAAAAATATTGATCTTTTAAGAGAAACATTTACATTTGCTTACTCTAATGTAGCGTTGTAAGCATTGACAAGGTTCATACTATCCTTAAGCTGTATTCCTTGCATCCATCTAGCATCTTCAAAAGGGTAATTTTTGAACATAATAAGATATCCTGGGATAATCTTACCATGCCTCAGCACCTTGTCCTCATGTACAAGGATAGCTTTGGGTTATAGTACCTCTTCTTGGTCTTTGATTTATGGGGGATCTTCAATAATTGGGTTTTTTGGTGGCTCTCCTTTGTAGGGCTTGAGTAGGCTCACATGAAAGCATTGTGTATGAGCCAATGGTTGGGAGATTTGAGTTAATAAGACATATCATTGATTGGATTCAACATTTGAAAAGGACCATAGTATCTTTTTACTAGTTTAGCATAATACTTTTGATGGCCCATAGGATTTTTCCCAATGTTTGCCTCAATCGAGCCTTGGGAAACTTGAGGAAGACCCAATCATTTGCCTTGAACATGAAGGCCATTCTATGATAATTAGCAGCAACCTTTTGCCTTTGTTGAGAGATGGATATAGACTCTTTAGTCTTTTAGAGAGATTGTTGTAGGTCACGCATAAACTCATCAAAGATCTTCCCATGTACTTTAAGTAGCAAGGGACTTTTAGGTCTTCCCTCTATGATCTCAAAAGGTTCCTTTCGGCCCATAGTAATATGGACAGTATTATTGTACACATACTCTACAAGAGGTAGAACTTCTCCCATTTTGAGCGTTGATCTACTTCTGTAACATAAGTCTTTAATAGATCAAAAATCGTAAGATTGGCTATCTCACTTTGGCCATCTGTTTGTGGGTAATAGGCCAAAGAGAAATTCAATCTTGTACCTAGATTTTCAAAGAGACCTTTCCAAAATTTAATGATCATTCTAGGATCTCTGTTTGACACGATTGATGCTGGCAATCCATGGTGTTTGAAAATCAGAGATATGAAGAGGGTTTCCATTTCGTGTGCCTTAATAGTCTTTTTGATAGGAATAAAGTGTGCTTGCTTGCTAAATCTGTCAATTATTGTCCATATTCCCGTATTTCCATGGATAGGCTTGGGTAATTCATGGATATACTCTCTGATGGCGAATTAGGGCTTGGCAATGGTTGGAGTGATCCAGGTTGTTTCCCTCTATTAGACTTTGTCTTTTGACATATCACACATTTGGATACATACTATTGTAAATCCTCCTTTATTGTAGTCCGATAGAATTATGTTTCTACTCCTTGAAGAGTAGGTTGAATCCCTCGATGTCCTGCATATGGAGGAGCATGGGATTCATACATGACTTTCTCACAAAGAGAGTGAGTAACACATAGGCTATTACCATGGAGAAGATAACCATCTTGCAAGGTGAATGGTTCCTCTTTCTTCCCTAAGGCAAGGGCTGACATTATGTATTTAAAGCCAGGGTCAATAGCGTACGCATCTATCTTGGAAGATAGATCATTGTGAGTTGCTATAGACACCACATTTACGCTCGATCGCTATGATAGTGAATCGGTCACTTGATTATGCTTACCAACAATATGAGAAATATGAAAATTAAATTGCAAAAGAAAATTTGTCCACCTCATTTGTTTGTCGGAGAGCTTGGTTTGCGTCATAAAATACTTGAGACTTTGGTGGTCCGTTTGCAAAATAAATGGAGTCCCCAATTGATAGTGTTTCCATGTATCTAGGGCATGTAGAGCAGCT
The DNA here is from genome assembly GCF_014529385.1 of Adiantum capillus-veneris. Lineage (NCBI taxonomy): Eukaryota > Viridiplantae > Streptophyta > Polypodiopsida > Polypodiales > Pteridaceae > Adiantum > Adiantum capillus-veneris. The sequence continues at coordinate 180,131,118 of NC_140933.1, read as the reverse complement.
AAAAGCTCTTTTTCATATATGTCCAAAACATGTTCCTTGGTATTGAGCCTTCGTCTCTCGTATGCTATGGCATGCCCTTCTTGAAGCAAGACTGCTCCAAGGAAATCACCACAAGCATCACATTGGACCTCAAATGGCCTTGAGAGATTTAGAAGCATAAGCATTGGTTGGGAGGTAAGCTTCTTTTTTAGCTTATCAAACACATTTTCTCTTTAGTAGTCCATGAATACTTAACATTATTCTTTATTAAGTCATGTAATGGTCCTTCTATTTGAGAGAATTTTTCTATGAAACATCTATAGTATGCACGCATACCAATAAAGCATTGTAGCACATGTAGATTCCTTGGATTAGGCCAGGCTTTTATTACCTCCAACTTTGATGGATCCATATGGATACCATCTTGAGAGGTAATATGACCTAAGTATTGAATCTATTGAAGGAAAAATTCACTCTATTTTTTATTGATAAAAAGCTTGTTCTCTCTCAAATCTTGAAAATTTACCTAGAGATGTTGCTTGTGTTCCTCCAACGACCTGGATTAGATGATGATATCATCCATGAACATGTGGTATGGTCTAAATATTTTCTCCATTAAATGATTGAATGTGGCTGGAGCATTTGTCAAACCAAAAGGCATGACAAGATATTCATAAAGACCAAATGTTGTACAAAACACGGTCTTTATGATATCTTCATTCACTTTCCTTATTTGGTGATATCCACTTTTAGGTCAATCCTACTAAAGTAGGTCAAACCTTTTAGTTTATCAAACAGATCTTCTACCTGCAGTTATGAGAAATTTGTTTTTGATAATGATACAATTTAGTGTTTGATAGTCTATACACATGCGGTATCTACCTTCTTTCTTTTGCACTAAAAGGATGGGGGAGCAAAAAGAGAGGATCTAGGCCTCACCATCTCTTTGTCTATCAGCTCAGGCACTTGCCTCATAATCTCCTCCTATTGAGATGAGAAAAATTATAGGGAGGTTTATTAGGTGGTGAGCTCTTGGGTAGAAGCTCTGTCATATGGTCATCATCCCCTCGTTTTGGAGGTAACTCCATAGGGATGACGTCAATAAATACGTCTTGGAATCTATTTAAAAAATTAGACAAGTCTAATTCTTCTTGATTCCTTCCACTTTGTTTTGTTAAAACATCAGTATCATTTAGAGACTCTTTGACAACATTCATGTCCAAATAAACTGAGCTTTTTGTTGATTTGTCAAAAGCAGGAGAATTTACAAGGGGTATGGTACGATCCGACTCATTAGCATTTATATACATGCTCTTTTCCTTATTAGGTGAAGTAGATTCTCCTTTCAAGAAAGTTCATGTTGGCAGCCATGCGGTTGAACCATGGTGCCCCTTAGATAGCATCCTCATGTTGGAGAGGAGAGATGAAAAAGTCTTCTTTGTCAACGTAGCTTTGGACATGAAGCCTCAACTTCCCAATCAAGGGAGTAACGGAGGCTTGCTATCCCTTGAAAGCTCCATCGAGAGTTATAGTATCTCCCATCTTGAAATCTTGAATGCCCAACTTAGTGGCCAACTCCATTGATATGAAATTGTGAGTAGAGCCAGGCTCAAACAATTTGAAGGCATCATGCTCCCTTACATTTCTTCAAGTATAGGAGAGAGGCGATCCATTGCAATGAGAATCCTCGTTTGGAGCTTCCACTGTGAAAACTCTAGGAGTCTAATTGTGGGCATTTCTTTTGGGGCAAGAATGATAGTCATGTCCTTGTTTCCCACACTTAAATCATTTGTGGTCCTTACAAAAAGCTTCTAGCTCTTCACGAGAGAGTTTACTTTTACCTTTGTAAAGTTTATTCTCCTTGGACTGATTGTTGTTGTTTTTGTTGTTTGAGTTTACTTGGGAAGAGTTTTGTGCATTGTTCTTCCCCTTTGCATCATTTCAATCTTTGTTTTCCATGGGCTTGGAATTCCCTTTAGTCCCTTGTTGAAAATTGATGCACGAAGCAACCATAGTGTGGTGGATTACTTCAGTGATAGAACCAAGCTGTTGGGAGTTGACATACTCGGCCATTTCTTCAGGTAATCCCGCACAAAATTGTTGCTTTTGCTCGATGGCAAAGTATACCTTTTGAAAGACAGTAGCATTGAGATATAAATCCCAAAACTTGTCAACATATTTATGGATAGACTCATCAAAGAGAAAATTCAAACTCCGCTATTCAGTAAGCACTTTGTCCTTTGCACGCTTGCAATGAATTGCTTCATAATGGAAACTCATTGACTTTTCCATGTCTTTGGGGCTTTGCCATTTCCACGAAGTCTAGCCCACCATTGATGAGCGAAGTATATAGCTGCATGGTGTAGCTTGGAGGACTCCATGAAGCCCTCGTCTCCAAAGGTCACATCAAATTTTTGGATGAAGGACAATACTTTTTTAGTATCACCAAAGGTGCCATCATAGGTGAGAAAAGAGATACTCTTTTCTCCCTCTTTGAACTTTTTAAGCTTTTGGGACCTTCTCCAAGTAGGGTAGGATTTGCAATGGAACGATTCGATCAAAAATTGGACTTTGGAACTATTTATTATGGCTCTTATTCACTTGGAATGACATGGAAACTTAAGCCTCAAGTCTATTTCTAAAGATAACAGTTGACCCTCAAGAAAGAAGGAGTATTTTTAGGAAAGGAGGAATATTTTTAGAAGAGAAGGAGTAGGAGGAGTACTTTTAGGAAAGAAAGAGTATTTTTAGAAAAGAAAGAGGAGTAAGTTAAGTTTAGGACTTCTTTTCTTAGAATCCAAGCTTCTTCTAAAATTAGAGACTCAAAATCACAAACGCACTCGTACTTATCTCTCTGCTTTTTGCTATTCTTATCTTTTGATTTTGGCCTTGAGAGTCTATATAAAGACCTCTCTCCCTTCACTTTCAACACACACATGCAAGTTCTTAGAAGCGAAAGCTCTTTTGCCTTGACGTCGGAGTTACTTTCCCTCTCAACCTCTCTCCCTCAAGCTCTCACCCTCAATCCATCTCCATCTCCAACTTCTTCTCTACCACTGGCGTGATGCCCCTCAAATTCTTGAGTTCTCTTTCTCTCTTCTCCCCTTCCCTTTTACGATGGCCGCAAAGCAAGTGACTCAAAGCTCGAAGGACGCTCATGCCACTCCACCTCTAAGAAAGGTGCAAAGGAACTAGGTCTAAGGACTTTTAAAACTAACATTTGGAGGTCTTTAATGAAGCTATCCCTAAGGTCTTTCAAGCTCCAAAAGCTAGCATTGCTCTTTGACATACCATCTCTCATTTGTACCCATTGGCTTTGGTCCCACGTCGAGATAGATCCATAGGCACATGTTTATATTCTAATTCTTGTTCTTGTTTATTCTCCCACATTAAATGATTCGTTTAAATGAAGCTATCCCTAAGGTCTTTCAAGCTCCAAAAGCTAGCATTGCTCTTTGACATACCATCTCTCATTTGTACCCATTGGCTTTGGTCCCACGTCGAGATAGATCCATAGGCACATGTCTATATTCTAATTCTTGTTCTTGTTTTTTTCCCACATTAAATGATCAATTTAATATGAGAAAATTATTTGGGTTAGTTAGATATTTGATTTTATGACAATGTACATAGGTACCTGTTTGAAATCCATACATAGTGATAAGTTCTCTTCCATTTGGCTGAGATTATCATGCTTAGTTGCTTTCCCACATGCAAGGTAAATACATAAGGTTTGATGGTCTAATTTTGGGATCCATTGGCCAAGCCTAAAACTCTTTATGTGATACATGATGCCTTTGGAGAGTAGCATATAGTCATTCACACTATCCCCATTATGTTTTCAACATGTACATCCATTGGTTACACTCCAAAAAGATACACCATTGACAATGAGCATACTTGTGCTATTACACATGTGTAAAAGTAACTCTCCATAGTGATCTAGATCTTTCTCATCCATTATAGTATAATCATACAAGTGAACTTCCTCCAACTCCCTTTGAAATGTATGGCATATAAAATTGTTGAGTATCGTGTTGCAATTATTCTGTTCTAGCATTCATGTCCCCAAAGAAAATAACATCATCTTCGCCTTTAAATAAGCAATGTCCTCCTTAAAAAATGGATGGTCTCTATCCATGCAAGCATAAAAGGGGGAATTGTGATGAGTAATGTAACAATCAACTACAAAATGGGTGCTCTATTTGATCATGTATTACATAAATTTTGTACAATGTCATCCACTCAGAGTATCTTTCTCCACTTGTGGTTCACATACACCATTGTCTCTCTCCACCTTCGTTGACTTTCACGAGCACCGGAGTTGTTGTATGCCATTGATCTTTTAACTTTTTGTTGTTGTGAATGTCTGATGGCTTGTGCTGTTGGTGAAGAGGCCAAGACTTCTTTTGCCTGCATTCGATGAATGATTCTACGATAGAACCATTCAAATAGTTCTCTCAAACTGTTAGCCTTGATTCGAGAGCCACCATGTCGTGTGTGCCTGAAATAAGCATTTCTCGCCATGTAATGAGACTTTTCCATCCCTTGGGTATTCCATATTTCCGGGTTACCATACTTTTGTATAAAATATGGTAAATGATTGAAGATGATGTGCTGGATATGAAAACAGATTAGTTAGAATGTTTTACACTCACATAGTTGCACATAAAAGAGAATCAAATACACGATAATACCATGTAGTGAGTAATCTGGGTGTCTGTCCATGGTGTCTTGAATGATTTTTTGAAAAGGTTGAGATTCTCCTTGAACTTGTTCATATCACCTTGTGACCAGTCATCTTTGTCGCACATCAAAAATAGGATGTCTATTGATCGCCAAACCTCAGTCTTTGCGTTACGAGTAGTTGGTTCTTGGTCTTTGACTGCAATATGTAGCTTTTTCCAGCTCTGATACTCTACCTTGCTAACATAATTAAGATGTGTTATATATTTTTCCATGTTTTGTTAGCTTCGGATCTCTTGTACCTTGGGGTTTAGATAAAAACCTCCGTGCCTTCACCCCACCGATGGATGGTTTGCATGGGACATCCTTCTCAGCACTTGATCTCTTTTCATCCCGCTGGATTTTCACATTGCCACCATGAAGCCCCATATCCGACAGTAGAAATTCTAAGCACTGCAGGGCTACTTGTCGCTCTGCTGAGTTCTTAATCTTCCAAGCAAACCCGATATATAAGTAGACCTATTTCTCCACAATTCTACAAAGGGAATGAATTGTACAGATGTGGACATTCACAAGTGGTATTTTCAAAACCGGTCGAAAAGCAGGATCCTCAATGTGACGTGTTGGAGCTTTTCTCCACCACTTTGGGTCCATGACCTTTGCAGGCTCCATGCAGAACAAACACGGCGACTTTGCCATTGCACCCATTCCACAATTATACATGCACTTTAATGTTTTGAGGTCACCTGCAAGATGCCAATGAACTTGAAAGTCTCCCCTTCCATCTAGATGTAGTACCTCTCCCTGGTTAGTCTGTTAATCACCTCCGGAATATTAGTTCGATGGAACACCCAATATAGAATCTCATGATCTTCTTTCTTTACCTGCAACACAAAATAAATGAGACTTAAGTAGATGTGAACATTTGAGCTTACCTGAGAATCTCGCTTACCTCAAACGCACCAAGCCACCATATGTTAGATTCTAATTGAACACTAAAATACAAAGAATCATCACTGGGACACTTTGAGAGGGCTCTATTCATTAAAGTAATAGTAACACGCTCTAGCTTTTTCTCTTTAACAAGCTCACACTCATCCAGTTTTAACACAAAATGTAATACCCCTCGTGACTCTTCAAATGTGATGTTGTAAGACTCCACCATTCTCTTCTGTAACATCTGTAGGTCCATAAAAATATTATTGAACTCATCATATGCCATGTTTGCTCCATGGCCACTATAAAGTTGCTTTAATATGAAAGGGCTGTCCAAGATAGTCTCCCTGTGCCTCGTTAAGCTGAAGCCTCTCTTTCCAAACACTTGAGGCTGATGGTAAAAGTTTGGATTTTATACCCTTCTTAACAAAGATGGATGAGACAGATTTTTGTATAGCCGAATATCCTCTTTTGCTTACACCAAGTGAACCAAGTGTGCCTTGTATCTCTTTTGCACGCACTGAGTTCTCTGAAATAAAGCGGTCCACTACATTTCGTTGTAGGACCTTAAACTTCTTGTCATGTACTATATCTGCTGCCAGGCTTCTACTTATAAGTGGCTTCAATCTCTTTCCTATATTGGCTTTGGGGTCAATGTTTTCCTTGTCAGGATAGATTGAATCTCTACATGAAGACAATGCATAAGTAAATAACAGAAAATTTTCTTCACTAACACTATTTAGGCACATGAAAACAATGCATAGCAAGAAAAAAGAAAAAGATTACTTAACTAAGACAATGTAGCCAACCAAGAAGCATCACCTTAATGCTCGGATTCTTTTCTTGAGACCTCCGGATGCAACCTGCAATGTTTCAAGATTGCGTAATTTCTTCTTTCGGATACGACCACCCAAGATGGTGTCCTTCATTTGACAACTTCGTACCTTTCCTTTCAGTTCTTGTACCTCTGTTTTGTGTTGCAAAATGGTAACCTGATCTGTAGAATGTAAATGTGAAATGCGAACAATCTCACATTGTTGAGCTTGGAGAATGCCCTTATAAGTTTCAGCTTCTCTTGTAAGAGATTTAGAATAACCCAGAAGTCCCTTTTCTCTATCACCAGCAAAGGTCAATAAGCTTGTAGGATTGACAAACGGTGGAGACGCATTAGTCATTGGATTCTTAGGGTAGAGAGAGCCTCTCATCCAGATATCTATGTGTTTAGCTCCCTGAGCTCTGAGCGTGTCTATGGAAGCGGGAGGTATATGTGTTTTTTTTACTACGCTTAATCAATGGTTGGTACTGATTGTCCAAATCAATGTGAAGGTGATATTTGGCTCGTTTTTGGGTAGCATTTGTGCCATTTGAGGAGTGCTCCATTAGCCAAATGTGCAGGTTTAATGGAAAGTGAATAGCGGCTGCGCGTTCGTCCCTCCATGTTAGCCTCATTCCCTCCATATTGACGAGGTTCATTCAATGCAACTGAAAAGAAGATTATCCCTCAATCACTACGAACGAATGTTCAGAAGAGTAAGGAATCTACTTAAAGTACACTTTTTGAACTTTTACTATGAAAGACCTAGCTCTATTATTTGCCATTTTTTCTAGAGAGAGAGTGCAAAAAATACATTTTCTTAGAAGGCCCTCCAAATGACCTCCGAAATTCCCTAATGTGGACTGCTTATACGATAAGCTGCAAGTCAGGCATAAGATGCGACAGGGCACACAGCTTGGGTACACACTCTACAACCTTAAGGAAAGTTCCTCAGCCCAACATGTTCTTCTTCTTCTCTCTCTCTCTCTCTCTCTCTCTCTCTCTCTCTCTCTCTCTCTCTCTCTCTCTCTCTCTTGTTTGATTGCACAACCTCACTAAGATGCACAACTCACTAGGACAAAAAGGGCCACACTAGATGCAGAGAGAAGAGACAACAGAGCTTTTCTTTTTACTAGTTTTTTAATATTTCTAAAGAGTTTCAAGAAAATTTGGAGCTTCTTCTTGAAGATAAAGATGCTGAGCAAGGACTAAAGACCGACTGGAATGAGGTTGAAGGTGCTGTCTCACTGCTTGCCAAACGACAAAGAAGAAGGGACAAGATGGTAGTAAACACTACAAGTCCTTCCACCTCAACTTCTGACAAAATGGTAAAGCCTACTTTTATCGCTCCTAAGTTTGATGAGTCCATGCTAAATGAGCTTGTGAAGGGAATGCGTGACTTGAAGGTGAAGTTTGCAAAGCTTGAAGAAAAAGGCCAACCATCAGGGCCACTTCCTAGGCAAAGACAACAGCCCAAAGAAGGGTTTGTTAATAGATGTATTTGGTGTGATAGTACAAACCACGTAAGAAGGGATTGTGATGATTTTAGTGATGCTTTGTCAAAAGATGTTGTCTTTTTAAGGATGGTAAAATACACTTAAGAGAGACAGGTCTATCCTTGAGAACTAACTTTGGGAAGGGGGGAATGCAAACCTTAGTTGAAGATATGGCAACCAAGCATGCCACCTCTTCAGTTGAGGCAGCTACTTATGGAGTAAAAATTGAACATTTTTGTGATGAAGAGGTGAGTGACCATCATGCTCAAATTTGGCCAAATGTCATGCAATTAGCTAAAAAGGGAAAGCTTACAAAAGAGATTCTACATAAAGCAGGTGATTGCATACGTGTAGAAACAGGATGCAATGATCCAGTGGACTCATTGTCAGTGCATGCCTACATTACAAAATGCCAACAAAATGAGGCAATTGTAGAAGAGAAGCGCAGACGTGAGAATGCTGATGAAGGACCATCAAAAAGAGTTTCTAGAAGTGGGGAAGAAGCGACTCAATGCCTTCTCAAACACCCTCAAACACCCTCAACACAAGGAGCATCTCCACCTGAAGTACTCATGGAGGAGTCTACAACAGGAAAGAAGAAAGAGCCAACGAAACGTAAGACAACGGCCCAACTTATAAACTACAATCTGATATTGAGGTTGCTACAGATTTAAAGAAAGTCTTGGAGGAAAGGATCTTGAATAGCAAGATTGAATTTACTCTGGGAGAAGTTCTTGGCATTGCAAAGCGTGAATTCCATGAGGAGATCATTGGCATCATCAAGAGAAAGAGGCAAACCCTTGCTGATGTTTCTCGTCCACAGGTTTGAAGGGGAAACCTCAAAGACACAAGGGATGCAACTGCAAAATAAGGAGAATGATGGAGCTGTGGTAGGATGCTACCAATCTAGTGGGAGAGTGAAGCAAGTGTATTTCTCAAATGATGATGAAGAAGTTGAAGATATTCCTAGGAGTTACTATTCACGAAGTCATTGGGCAAGGGCTACTACAGAAACTTTGGTCGAGGTAGGTGATCTTGAAGAGCCATTTGTTGCCTTGATTGACCATGGTTCAGAAATAAACATAATGTCAAAGAGTCTCTACAACAAGTGCAAATGGCCGATGGACACAGATCATGGCTGGATGGTAAAAGTGGCAAACAATTCATCGGTGAATTGTATGCAGCATGTCCAGGTGTGAAGGTAACAATAGGTGATGTAAAGATTGACCAAAACTTCTTTGTACAGGATACATCTTCATATCATCTCATCCTTGGACAACCCTACATTGTGGGAGTTCGAATGGAAACAAAGGTAATGGACGATGGTTCAGCATATGCTAGAATACGTAGCAAAGATGGTAAACGAGCTGTCCAATTTCTCACAGTCTGTGTAAACCATGAAAGAAATCGTGACAACCTCAGAGAACATCCTCTACCAAAAGTAAGCAAAGAGTTTCATGATCATAGAGAAATGATGGGTTTTTGCCAAGTACCATTGTAAAGCGGGATTGCAGTGGTACAGAAAGAAAAAGGGTCTCGCCTGATCCAAAAATAGGTGAAACTTTCTCAATGAGCTCCTTGGTAACAAGGAATGGATCAGTATGTTTACAAAACTTGAAGATTTGAAGAGATATGAGAGGCAATATGTGCATAATGTACAAATAGGCATGAAAAAGAGTGGGTTGCTAAAGCCTACTGAAAATGTTTTGGGTTTGTGTGAACAAGTTTCTTTTGTAGATACTATGGGTGAGCTTGATGCTATAATGAGGTCTAGTTTGCATCTTGAAAATGAAGTTGTGGAAGTTTGCTCTATGGAAATGTATCAAGTAATAGAAGCTTTTAAGAAAGCCAAACAGTTGGCCCAGAAGTCCATGTTGAAACTAAATACAAGAGTGTAGCAAAGAAGGTGGAACCAATAGCTTCACCCTTACCACCCAAAAACAGGGAAAAGATTGAACATGCTTCTTTACAACCAAGTTTGCGGAATCCTAAAAAGATCGGGCATACCTTCACAAAGGAGTCTTTTCAAGAGTTGCAGATTGGTTGCGAGGAGTTTCTAACACAGGAGGAGACAAAGTGCTTCAAAGAAATGCTTTCAAAGCGTGGTAAGGCTTTTGCATTTGAGCCACATGAGATAGGATGTGTTGATCCTTATATTGTAGCTCCTATGGTAATTTTCACAATACCTCATGTGCCTTGGAATCTGCGGCCTATTCCGATTCCAAAGGCTCATTTGCCAAAGTTAGTAGAGCTACTGAATGAGAAAATCAAAATGGGAATCTTGGAGCCTTCTTGTGCTCCATACTCAAACAGGTGGTTCACAGTTCCAAAGAAGAATGGTTCTCTACGCTTCATCCAAGATATGCAACTAGTGAACAAGGTGACAATTAGAAATGTAGGTACAGGTCCAATTGTGGATGAATTTGCAGAGGCGTTTGCAGGGAGGGCAATCTACTCAATGGGGGATCTCTACTCAGGGTATGATCAATTTCAGCTTGCAATCGAAAGCAGAGACTTGACAACCATAAGGACACCTTTGGGTTTGGGAAGGATGTGTACCTTGCCACAGGGAGCAACCAACTCGGTTGCACATATGATGAATGGGATGAATAAGGTCTTACGTGACTTTATTCCTCAAATCACAATGCCTTTCATTGATGATTTGCCTATCAAAGGATGTGAAAAAAGTGACAAAGATGAAGCTTTGGATCTCAAGGGATGTGGCAAGTTTGTGGAAAATCACATAAATGATTGTGATAAAATTTTGTCTAGGTTGGAAGAAGTGAATCTTACATTGTCAGGGAAAAAGTCTATGTTTGGTGTCAAAGAAGTGCTCATTGTGGGGCACATGTGCGGGCCATATGGTAGGAAACCTTGTCCATCAAAGGTAGATGCCATCCAAAGAATGAAAGAAACATGCACTAGCATCACTGAGGTTAGAAGGTTTCTGGGAGCATGTGTCTTCTATGCTATTTGGATTCCACATTATGCACATGTAGCTGATCCTCTTTATCAGCTGCTTAGAAAGAATCAAAAGTTTAAATGGACAGAAGCACATGTAAAATCCATGAAAAAGCTAAAGGAGTTACTCCAGTCAGCAACGACTTTGAGAAAGGTAGACTATGAGTGTCAAAGGCCAGTGATTGTGACAGTAGATACCAGTCCTACAGGGATTGGATGGATGGGCAATAGGGAAAGATGACAAAGAAGGACACAGGTATGTGGTAAGATTTGGAGCAAAGGTACTAAGTGCTTGCCAAAGAAACTATCCACATATAAAGAGAGAGTTATGGGGTATGGTTACAGCCTTGAAAGTGGGAAAGAGTACCTAATTGGTGCATGTGTGGTTGTAGAAACAGATTGTCTACCACTTCTTGGGATGGTTACAAGCTGCTCAACACCAGACATTGCTATGTTACGGTGGATTGCCTACATTAAGTCCTTAAATCCCGAGTTTAAGCACATTGCAGGTAAAGACAATAGAGTGGCACATATGCTATCAAGGGCAAGGTATGAAGACGAGTCACAAATGATTGATGAGGGAGATGATGTAGGCACAAAATTCTATTCTATCTCTCATGTCAAAGGTAACAATGTCTGCATGACTAATTCACTTGAATTGTTCTTGAAAGATCTTTATGAAGGTGATTGGCTTTCTATTGGAAGGTACTTGAGTACTCTAACAAAACAGGATGATTGGTCTGAACAAGAATTCAAGAGGATACGCAGGAAAGCATATGGGTACTTTTTAAGGGATGGTTACTTGTGGAAGCATCCTAAACAAAAGGGTGCTACACCACAACGGGTTATATGTAAAAAAGAGACTCAAGTAAATCTCATGCAAGAGTTTCATGAGAGTCTATTGGCTGGACACAGGGGTGTGTGGGCAACCTTCTCCAAGTTGAAAAAAAAATACTGGTGGAAGGGTATGTATAAAGATGTATCTCAGTTTGTAGAGTCATGTGTAACTTGTCAAATGTATTCAAATGTTCGACATCGTGATGGATTGCACCCTACGTATCCACTAGCCATGCACTATAAATGGGTTGTGGATCTAGTCACGATGCCTTTAGGACTCTGGCAGATGAGATACTTGGTTCTTGCACGAGAGGACCTAACTAACCAGGTTGAAGGAAGAGCGTTAAGAGCTAAGACCACAGAAGCTGTGTGCAAACACCTTCTTGATGAGGTGATTTGCCGTTATGGTTGTGTGGGAAAACTCACTACAGATCGAGGTCAACTGGATGCCAAAGAAGCAAGGGAGTTCGTTTCTAGATTAGGGATCAAGCTTTCTCTTACTACAGCTTACAACCCTAAAGGCAATGGAAAGAGTGAAAGAGGGCATCCTCCTATCATCAAAGCTTTGGCCAAGGCTTGCGAAGGAAGAGTTGGTGAGTGGCCAAAATTGTTACCATATGCTTTATGGGCTGATCGTACAACACATAGCTCAGTAACTGGCTACATGCCTGCGGAGCTAATGCATGGTCAAAAGCCAGTGATGCCGATTGAGGATACAATTCCCACATGGAATGTACTACCTTGGCAAGAGGGGCTTAGTAGGGAAGATCTCCTTGCACTGCGTATAAGGCAGCTAGAGAGAAGACCTAGAGACATTGAAGCTGCAAAAGAACGACTCAAAAATGCAAGGTTGAAAAACAAGGACTATTTTGATAAGCGACATCGACGTAGGAGTAAAGCAATTGACAAAGGTGACTGGGTTTTAGTGTATGATAGTAGCCTTGATAACCAGCACACAGACATGCGTAAGTTCTCAAAAAGATGGTTTGGACCGTATGTTGTAAAGCATGTGCATGAAAATGATACTTACAGCTTGTCTGAACTAGATGGTACAGAAGTAAAGATTCCCATTGCAGGAAAAAGGATTAAAATGTTTAAGAGAAGAGGAGACAATGATCTAGAAGATATTGATGAGGAAGAAGAGAAAAACACAGGTGAAGATCAAAGTGAACATGAAGCTCTGGAATCATCCAGTGAAGAAGAAGACAAGGAAGATGTACAAGAGGTCTAATCTTACAAAGAGACAATGTGGCACATACCGGAGGATGTGCAGGTTTAGAGGGGGTGGATGTCGTGCTGTGACACGTACATAGTGGGAACGCATGCTACAAGATCTATCTTGTATTTTTTTAGATACATAATTATATTTCCTATAGTGTATATATGCATATTTAAGTATAATAATAAGCCTTCTATCTCATCCTATTATGTTTCTCAAGGGTAACATATCCTTACTTTACCATCATAAAATACGATGGGAAAAGCATCAATAGCTCCGCCTCTTTAACTTGGGGCAAAAAGCATTGATTCTTTATTTCTACTATTTCATTATCATCTCACACCCTAGCTAGATCCTATATCTAGGGTAAACTCCAATATATATATATTCTATGTATTTTTTATACTTTTCTTATATTTCTTTTTAAATAGCTACTAGGAGAGAATCAAATCCTAGTGGGACACTAGGTGGCATGATTTCAAAGATACACTTATTTTAATGCATTATTGCAAGCATGATTACAAAAATTTGTCAAGGAGCAATGTCATGCTTTCATATGGCATGAGGTGTCCTTTGGAATTAAATGAAAGTCTAGGCTAAGGAGACCACATGAAGACTTTTGCTGCCATAAATGGACCCTATTTTGATGAATTTTTTACACAAGGTTCCAATCCGAATTGGAAAACGATTTTAAAATGAAAATCGTAGCTAATGAGCTGAAGTTTTTTCCCATATTTTTACTTTTTTATTTGGAGCCAGGGTTGGGGAGATATGATCAAAATACTGGACCCCAGTCTGCCCACATCATGCAGGGGCAGCTCATTTCCAACTTTTCCAATTCCTGTTCACACTGGCTCCTCTCTTCTTGTGTAAACCCTTGGGGGTTCCCTTCACCTATAAAAGGGGACCTCTTCTTCCTTGGAAGGAACTCAAGCATTCAAGCCATTGATGAGAGGAATTCTCGAGGGAGTGAGTAGTAATGCCTAATTGTACTTAGCCATTAACATAAGCCCAAGCCTACACTTTCTCCTAGGGGAGACTAGCCATTCTTGCAACAAGCTAACCTTGGAAGATCAACTTTAGTCAAAGAAGGTCTTGCACATGGTGTATCAATCAAAGTGGAATTATCCACTCTTCTTCTCTCTCCCATCAATAATGGTGCCGAAGGGTTTCAAGTAAGATGTGTTCTACATTGATGTTTTCTTGATTTCTTGTTGTTTTCATTTTCATCTCTAATCCAACATATATATATATATATATGTATCTAATATCATCTCCTTAACCAAACCTATCTCTCTCATTCTTAGTAATTCATCCTCTCTAGGCTCTCTTTGTAATAGGTATATCTCTCCCGCAGTATCCTTATTGCCTACGGGCAAGAATAGGGCTTGGGAGGGAAACTTCTCATCTCTTCACGTCTCTCATATCTACATTTCTCACATACTATCCTAGATGAATAACCCACATGATGATCATTTCTATCACTTTCACTCTGTATGATCTATTAGAATTAACGTATGGATTAGCCGTAAAATACACTTTCAACAACGTATAGTGTTTCTCTTCGGCCCTGAAAGGCTCAATGAAATACTTCTATCACCGGATCCCATCATACTACCTCTCATAGACTATAAGTTTTCTTTTGATGTAAGCGTAGTTATCTTGCTATGAACCAAGAGGATTTGTACACACAATTAATCCCAATCACTAGACAAAATATATATATTATGGTAAGCACAAAACTACAATTCCTAGCCTATTTGGTTAGCCAAGATTGAATGCCATTAACTCATCCATTAACCCTTTCATATTACCCATGATACAATATGACCATAGCCTTGATGTTTTCATCTTCGTATTGTTTTGACATTCTCTTTTGCGTTCTTTCTTTGTGTGTGTGAGTGCAAGAGAGAAAGAGTGAGTCTTCTTTGATTGCACTTCTTTCCAAACCCTAGTCTTCATGGCATCTATGGTTTAACTCCTTCATATAGTTTTTGTTGAGTTCTCTCACAAACTCTCACAGCCATAAGCCCGGTGCTTTCCTGGCAAGACCGCAAATTTCTCGACATATTTTTGGTGAACCCGACGCGAAACTGCTAGGGTGAGAGTTTGTGGGTAACCATGGGTGATCATGTTGAGCAACAGGGTATGCATTTTGACCCAGTAACAATGCAAATGTTTCAAGCATTTTCAATGTTCATGCAACAACAACATGCTACTGAAAGAAGGGAGATTTTAGCAACGAAGTCCATACAAGCGGTCGTCAACAGAATGGATCAGTTCAATGGCAAAGATGTAATCAAGTACTTACGCAACTATGTGAAGGAGATGGAGCTGCATCGCGTGTCAGAAGGTGAGATGATTCAAAGCTTTGAGCTAGTTGTTGCTCCAAAAATTAGGGAGCATGTTAGGGCAATTAAAGATGGGCATGGGAGAAATTGGGAAGAACTCAAAGTAGCTTTAAAGGAGGAATATTTCATGGAGGACTCGGAGAGAGTGACCAAAAGGACATTCTTAGAATGGGTAGTCAAGCCAAAGCAAGGACTATCAATAACAGAGCTACTTAGGGAATTTGAGCGGCGCTATGCACAACTCACTAGGACAAAAAGGGCCACACTAGATGCAGAGAAGACAGATCTTTTCTTACAAGTTGCAGGTAAAGAGTTTCAAGAAATTTGGAGCTTCTTCTTGAAGATAAAGATGCTGAGCAAGGACTAAAGACCGACTGGAATGAGGTTGAAGGTGCTGTCTCACTGCTTGCCAAACGACAAAGAAGAAGGGACAAGATGGTAGTAAACACTACAAGTCCTTCCACCTCAACTTCTGACAAAATGGTAAAGCCTACTTTTATCGCTCCTAAGTTTTATGAGTCCATGCTAGATGAGCTTATGAAGGGAATGCGTGACTTGAAGGTGAAGTTTGCAAAGCTTGAAGAAAAAGGCCAACCATCAGGGCCACTTCCTAGGCAAAGACAACAGCCCAAAGAAGGGTTTGTTAATAGATGTATTTGGTGTGATAGTACAGACCACGTAAGAAGGGATTGTGATGATTTTAGTGATGCTTTGTCAAAAGATGTTGTCTTTTTTAAGGATGGTAAAATACACTTAAGAGAGACAGGCCTATCCTTGAGAACTAACTTTGGGAAGGGGGGAATGCAAACCTTAGTTGAAGATATGGAAACCAAGCGTGCCACCTCTTCAGTTGAGGCAGCTACTTATGGAGTAAAAAATGAACATTTTTGTGATGAAGAGGTGAGTGACCATCATGGTCAAATTTGGCAAAATGTCATGCAACTAGCTAAAAATGGAAAGCTTACAAAAGAGATTCTACATAAAGCAGGTGATTGCATACGTGTAGAAACGGGATGGAATGATCCAGTGGACTCATTGTCAGTGCATGCCTACATTACAAAATGCCAACAAAATGAGGCAATTGTAGAAGAGAAGCGCAGACGTGAGAATGCTGATGAAGGACCATCAAAAAGAGTTTCTAGAAGTGGGGGAAGAAGCGACTCAATGCCTTCTCAAACACCCTCAAACACCCTCAACACAAGGAGCATCTTCACCTGAAGTACTCATGGAGGAGTCTACAACAGGAAAGAAGAAAGAGCCAACAAAAGGTAAGACAAAAGGCCCAACTTATAAACTACAATCTGATATTGAGGTTGCTACAGATTTAAAGAAAGTCTTGGAGGAAAGGATCTTGAATAGCAAGATTGAATTTTACTCTGGAGAAGTTCTTGGCATTGCAAAGCGTGAATTCCATGAGGAGATCATTGACATCATCAAGAGAAAGAGGCAAACCCTTGCTGATGTTTCTCGTCCACAGGTTGAAGGGGAAACCTCAAAGACACAAGGGATGCAACTGCAAAATAAGGAGAATGATGGAGCTGTGGTAGGATGCTACCAATCTAGTGGGAGAGTGAAGCAAGTGTATTTCTCAAATGATGATGAAGAAGTTGAAGATATTCCTAGGAGTTACTATTCACGAAGTCATTGGGCAAGGGCTACTACAGAAACTTTGGTCGAGGTAGGTGATCTTGAAGAGCCATTTGTTGCCTTGATTGACCATGGTTCAAAAATAAACATAATGTCAAAGAGTCTCTACAACAAGTGCAAATGGCCGATGGACACAGATCATGGCTGGATGGTAAAAGTGGCAAACAATTCATCCGGTGAATTGTATGCAGCATGTCCAGGTGTGAAGGTAACAATAGGTGATGTAAAGATTGACCAAAACTTCTTTGTACAGGATACATCTTCATATCATCTCATCCTTGGAAAACCCTACATTGTGGGAGTTCGAATGGAAACAAAGATAATGGACGATGGTTCAGCATATGCTAGAATACGTAGCAAAGATGGTAAAGGAGCTGTCCAATTTCTCACAGTCTGTGTAAACCATGAAAGAAATCGTGACAACCTCAGAGAACATCCTCTACCAAAAGTAAGCAAATAGTTTCATGATCATAGAGAAATGATGAGTTTTAGCCAAGTACCATTGTAAAGCGGGATTGCAGTGGTACAGAAAGAAAAAGGGTCTCGCCTGATCCAAAAATAGGTGAAACTTTCTCAATGAGCTCCTTGGTAACAAGGAATGGATCAGTATGTTTACAAAACTTGAAGATTTGAAGAGATATGAGAGGCAATATGTGCATAATGTACAAATAGGCATGAAAAAGAGTGGGTTGCTAAAGCCTACTGAAAATGTTTTGGGTTTGTGTGAACAAGTTTCTTTTGTAGATACTATGGGTGAGCTTGATGCTATAATGAGGTCTAGTTTGCATCTTGAAAATGAAGTTGTGGAAGTTTGCTCTATGGAAATGTATCAAGTAATAGAAGCCTTTAAAAAAAGCCAAACAGTTGGCCCAGAAGTCCATGTTGAAACTAAATACAAGAGTGTAGCAAAGAAGGTGGAACCAATAGCTTCACCCTTACCACCCAAAAACAGGGAAAAGATTGAACATGCTTCTTTACAACCAAGTTTGCGGAATCCTAAAAAGATCGGGCATACCTTCACAAAGGAGTCTTTTCAAGAGGTGCAGATTGGTTGCGAGGAGTTTCTAACACAGGAGGAGACAAAGTGCTTCAAAGAAATGCTTTCAAAGCGTGGTAAGGCTTTTGCATTTGAGCCACATGAGATAGGATGTGTTGATCCTTATATTGTAGCTCCTATGGTAATTTTCACAATACCTCATGTGCCTTGGAATCTGCGGCCTATTCCGATTCCAAAGGCTCATTTGCCAAAGTTAGTAGAGCTACTGAATGAGAAAATCAAAATAGGAATCTTGGAGCCTTCTTGTGCTCCATACTCAAACAGGTGGTTCACAGTTCCAAAGAAGAATGGTTCTCTACGCTTCATCCAAGATATGCAACTAGTGAACAAGGTGACAATTAGAAATGTAGGTACAGGTCCAATTGTGGATGAATTTGCAGAGGCGTTTGCAGGGAGGGCAATCTACTCAATGGGGGATCTCTACTCAGGGTATGATCAATTTCAGCTTGCAATCGAAAGCAAAGACTTGACAACCATAAGGACACCTTTGGGTTTGGGAAGGATGTGTACCTTGCCACAGGGAGCAACCAACTCGGTTGCACATATGATGAATGGGATGAATAAGGTCTTACGTGACTTTATTCCTCAAATCACAATGCCTTTCATTGATGATTTGCCTATCAAAGGATGTGAAGAAAGTGACAAAGATGAAGCTTTGGATCTCAAGGGATGTGGCAAGTTTGTGGAAAATCACATAAATGATTGTGATAAAATTTTGTCTAGTTGGAAGAAGTGAATCTTACATTGTCAGGGAAAAAGTCTATGTTTGGTGTCAAAGAAGTGCTCATTGTGGGGCACATGTGCGGGCCATATGGTAGGAAACCTTGTCCATCAAAGGTAGATGCCATCTAAAGAATGAAAGAAACATGCACTAGCATCACTGAGGTTAGAAGGTTTCTGGGAGCATTTGTCTTCTATGCTATTTGGATTCCACATTATGCACATGTAGCTGATCCTCTTTATCAGCTGCTTAGAAAGAATCAAAAGTTTAAATGGACAGAAGCACATGTAAAATCCATGAAAAAGCTAAAGGAGTTACTCCAGTCAGCAACGACTTTGAGAAAGGTAGACTATGAGTGTCAAAGGCCAATGATTGTGATAGTAGATACCAGTCCTACAGGGATTGGATGGGCAATAGGGCAAGATGACAAAGAAGGACACAGGTATGTGGTAAGATTTGGAGCAAAGGTACTAAGTGCTTGCCAAAGAAACTATCCACAGATAAAGAGAGAGTTATGGGGTATGGTTACAGCCTTGAAAAGTGGGAAAGAGTACCTAATTGGTGCATGTGTGGTTGTAGAAACAGATTGTCTACCACTTCTTGGGATGGTTACAAGCTGCTCAACACCAGACATTGCTATGTTACGGTGGATTGCCTACATTAAGTCCTTAAATCCCGAGTTTAAGCACATTGCAGGTAAAGACAATAGAGTGGCACATATGCTATCAAGGGCAAGGTATGAAGACGAGTCACAAATGATTGATGAGGGAGATGATGTAGGCACAAAATTCTATTCTATCTCTCATGTCAAAGGTAACAATGTCTGCATGACTAATTCACTTGAATTGTTCTTGAAAGATCTTTATGAAGGTGATTGGCTTTCTATTGGAAGGTACTTGAGTACTCTAACAAAACAGGATGATTGGTCTGAACAAGAATTCAAGAGGATACGCAGGAAAGCATATGGGTACTTTTTAAGGGATGGTTACTTGTGGAAGCATCCTAAACAAAAGGGTGCTACACCACAACGGGTTATATGTAAAAAAGAGACTCAAGTAAAGCTCATGCAAGAGTTTCATGAGAGTCTATGGGCTGGACACAGGGGTGTGTGGGCAACCTTCTCCAAGTTGAAAAAAAAATACTGGTGGAAGGGTATGTATAAAGATGTATCTCAGTTTGTAGAGTCATGTGTAACTTGTCAAATGTATTCAAATGTTCGACATCGTGATGGATTGCACCCTACGTATCCACTAGCCATGCACTATAAATGGGTTGTGGATCTAGTCACGATGCCTTTAGGACTCTGGCAGATGAGATACTTGGTTCTTGCACGAGAGGACCTAACTAACCAGGTTGAAGGAAGAGCATTAAGAGCTAAGACCACAGAAGCTGTGTGCAAATTCCTTCTTGATGAGGTGATTTGCCGTTATGGTTGTGTGGGAAAAATCACTACAGATCGAGGTGAACTGGATGCCGAAGAAGCAAGGGAGTTCGTTTCTAGATTAGGGATCAAGCTTTCTCTTACTACAGCTTACAACCCTAAAGGCAATGGAAAGAGTGAAAGAGGGCATCCTCCTATCATCAAAGCTTTGGCCAAGGCTTGCGAAGGAAGAGTTGGTGAGTGGCCAAAATTGTTACCATATGCTTTATGGGCTGATCGTACAACACATAGCTCAGTAACTGGCTACATGCCTGCGGAGCTAATGCATGGTCAAAAGCCAGTGATGCCGATTGAGGATACAATTCCCACATGGAATGTACTACCTTGGCAAGAGGGGCTAAGTAGGAAAGATCTCCTTGCACTGCGTACAAGGCAGCTAGAGAGAAGACCTGGAGACATTTAAGCTGCAAAAGAACGACTCAAAATGCAAGGTTGAAAAACAAGGACTATTTTGATAAGCGACATCGACGTAGGAGCAAAGCAATTGACAAAAGTGACTGGGTTTTAGTGTATGATAGTAGCCTTGATAACCAGCACACAGTCATGCGTAAGTTCTCAAAAAGATGGTTTGGACCGTATGGTGTAAAGCATGTGCATGAAAATGATACTTACAGCTTGTCTGAACTAGATGGTACAGAAGTAAAGATTCCCATTGCAGGAAAAAGGATTAAAATGTTTAAGAGAAGAGGAGACAATGATCTAGAAGATATTGATGAGGAAGAAGAGAAAAACACAGGTGAAGATCAAAGTGAACATGAAGCTCTGGAATCATCCAGTGAAGAAGAAGACAAGGAAGATGTACAAGAGGTCTAATCTTACAAAGAGACAATGTGGCACATACCGGAGGATGTGTAGGTTTAGAGGGGGTGGATGTCGTGCTGTGACACGTACATAGTGGGAACGCATGCTACAAGATCTATCTTGTATTTTTTTAGATACATAATTATATTTCCTATAGTGTATATATGCATATTTAAGTATAATAATAAGCCTTCTATCTCATCCTATTATTTTTCTCAAGGGTAACATATCCTTACTTTACCATCAGAAAATACGATGGGAAAAGCATCAATAGCTCCGCCTCTTTAACTTGGGGCAAAAAGCATTGATTCTTTATTTCTACTATTTCATTATCATCTCACACCCTAGCTAGATCCTATATCTAGGGTAAACTCCAATATATATATATTCTATGTATTTTTTATACTTTTCTTATATTTCTTTTTAAATAGCTACTAGGAGAGAATCAAATCCTAGTGGGACACTAGGTGGCATGATTTCAAAGATACACTTATTTTAATGCATTATTGCAAGCATGATTACAAAAATTTATCAAGGAGCAATGTCATGCTTTCATATGGCATGAGGTGTCCTTTGGAATTAAATGAAAGTCTAGGGCTAAGGAGACCACATGAAGACTTTTGCTGCCATAAATGGACCCTATTTTGATGAATTTTTTACACAAGGTTCCAATCCGAATTGGAAAACGATTTTAAAATGAAAATCGTAGCTAATGAGCTGAAGTTTTTTCCCATATTTTTACTTTTTTATTTGGAGCCACGGTTGGGGAGATATGATCAAAATACTGGACCCCAGTCTGCCCACATCATGCAGGGGCAGCTCATTTCCAACTTTTCCAATTCCTGTTCACACTGGCTCCTCTCTTCTTGTGTAACCCTTGGGGGTTCCCTTCACCTATAAAAGGGGACCTCTTCTTCCTTGGAAGGAACTCAAGCATTCAAGCCATTGATGAGAGGAATTCTCGAGGGAGTGAGTAGTAATGCCTAATTGTACTTAGCCATTAACATAAGCCCAAGCCTACACTTTCTCCTAGAGGGAGACTAGCCATTCTTGCAACAAGCTAACCTTGGAAGATCAACTCTAATCAAAGAAGGTCTTGCACTTGGTGTATCACTCAAAGTGGAATTATCCACTCTTCTTCTCTCTCCCATCAATAATGGTGCCGAAGGGTTTCAAGTAAGATGTGTTCTACATTGATGTTTTCTTGATTTCTTGTTGTTTTCATTTTCATCTCTAATCCAACATATATATATATATATATGTATCTAATATCATCTCCTTAACCAAACCTATCTCTCTCATTCTTAGTAATTCATCCTCTCTAGGTTCTCTTTGCTATAGGTATATCTCTCCCCGCACTATCCTTATTGCCTACGGGCAAGAATAGGGCTTGGGAGGGAAACTTCTCATCTCTTCACGTCTCTCATATCTACATTTCTCACATACTATCTTAGATGAATAACCCACATGATGATCATTTCTATCGCTTTCACTCTGTACGATCTATTAGAATTAACGTATGGATTAGCCGTAAAATACACTTTCAACAACATATAGTGTTTCTCTTCGGCCCTGAAAGGCTCAATGAAATACTTCTATCACCGGATCCCATCATACTACCTCTCATATACTATAATTTTTCTTTTGATGTAAGCGTAGTTATCTTGCTATGAACCAAGAGGATTTGTACACACAATTAATCCCAATCACTAGACAAAATATATATATTATGGTGAGCACAAAACTACAATTCCAAAGAACAATTCGTAGCCTATTTGGTTAGCCAAGATTGAATGTCATTAACTCATCCATTAACCCTTTCATATTACCCATGATACAATATGACCATAGCCTTGATGTTTTCATCTTCGTATTGTTTTGACATTCTCTTTTGCGTTCTTTCTTTGTGTGTGAGAGTGCAAGAGAGAAAGAGTGAGTCTTCTTTGATTGCACTTCTTTCCAAACCCTAGTCTTCATGGCATCTATGGTTTAACTCCTTCATATAGTTTTTGTTGAGTTCTCTCACAAACTCTCACAGCCATAAGCCCGGTGCTTTCCTGGCAAGACCGCAAATTTCTCGACATATTTTTGGTGAACCCGACGCGAAACTGCTAGGGTGAGAGTTTGTGGGTAACCATGGGTGATCATGTTGAGCAACAGGGTATGCATTTTGACCCAATAACAATGCAAATGTTTCAAGCATTTGCAATGTTCATGCAACAACAACATGCTACTGAAAGAAGGGAGAATTCAGCAACGAAGTCCATACAAGCGATCGTCAACAGAATGGATCAGTTCAATGGCAAAGATGTAATCAAGTACTTACGCGAGTATGTGAAGGAGATGGAGCTGCATCGCGTGTCAGAAGGTGAGATGATTCAAAGCTTTGAGCTAGTTGTTCCTCCAAAAATTAGGGAGCATGTTAGGGCAATTAAAGATGGGCATGGGAGAAATTGTGAAGAACTCAAAGTAGCTTTAAAGGAGGAATATTTCATGGAGGACTCGGAGAGAGTGACCAAAAGGACATTCTTAGAATGGGTAGTCAAGCCAAAGCAAGGACTATCAATAACAGAGCTACTTAGGGAATTTGAGCGGCGCTATGCACAACTCACTAGGACAAAAAGGGCCACACTAGATGCAGAGAAGACAGATCTTTTCTTACAAGTTGCAGGTAAAGAGTTTCAAGAAAATTTGGAGCTTCTTCTTGAAGATAAAGATGCTGAGCAAGGACTAAAGACCGACTGGAATGAGGTTGAAGGTGCTGTCTCACTGCTTGCAAACGACAAAGAAGAAGGGACAAGATGGTAGTAAACACTACAAGTCCTTCCACCTCAACTTCTGACAAAATGGTAAAGCCTACTTTATCGCTCCTAAGTTTTATGAGTCCATGCTAAATGAGCTTTGTGAAGGGAATGCGTGACTTGAAGGTGAAGTTTGCAAAGCTTGAAGAAAAAGGCCAACCATCAGGGCCACTTCCTAGGCAAAGACAACAGCCCAAAGAAGGGTTTGTTAATAGATGTATTTGGTGTGATAGTACAAACCACGTAAGAAGGGATTGTGATGATTTTAGTGATGCTTTGTCAAAAGATGTTGTCTTTTTAAGGATGGTAAAATACACTTAAGAGAGACAGGTCTATCCTTGAGAACTAACTTTGGGAAGGGGGGAATGCAAACCTTAGTTGAAGATATGGCAACCAAGCATGCCACCTCTTCAGTTGAGGCAGCTACTTATGGAGTAAAAATTGAACATTTTTGTGATGAAGAGGTGAGTGACCATCATGGTCAAATTTGGCCAAATGTCATGCAATTAGCTAAAAAGGGAAAGCTTACAAAAGAGATTCTACATAAAGCAGGTGATTGCATACGTGTAGAAACAGGATGGAATGATCAGTGGACTCATTGTCAGTGCATGCCTACATTACAAAATGCCAACAAAATGAGGCAATTGTAGAAGAGAAGCGCAGACGTGAGAATGCTGATGAAGGACCATCAAAAAGAGCTTCTAGAAGTGGGGGAAGAAGAGACTCAATGCCTTCTCAAATCATCTAAACACCCTCTACACCCTCATAACCCAAGGAGCATCTCCACCTGAAGTACTCATGGAGGAGTCTACAACAGGAAAGAAGAAAGAGCCAACGAAACGTAAGACAAAAGGCCCAACTTATAAACTACAATCTGATATTGAGGTTGCTACAGATTTAAAGAAAGTCTTGGAGGAAAGTCATTGGGCAAGGGCTACTACAGAAACTTTGGTCAAGGTAGGTGATCTTGAAGAGCCATTTGTTGCCTTGATTGACCATGGTTCAGAAATAAACATAATGTCAAAGAGTCTCTACAACAAGTGCAAATGGCCGATGGACACAGATCATGGCTGGATGGTAAACGTGGCAAACAATTCATCCGGTGAATTGTATGCAGCATGTCTAGGTGTGAAGGTAACAATAGGTGATGTAAAGATTGACCAAAACTGCTTTGTACAGGATACATCTTCATATCATCTCATCCTTGGACAACCCTACATTGTGGGAGTTCGAATGGAAACAAAGGTAATGGACGATGGTTCAGCATATGCTAGAATACGTAGCAAAGATGGTAAACGAGCTATCCAATTTCTCACAGTCTGTGTAAACCATGAAAGAAATCGTGACAACCTCAGAGAACATCCTCTATCAAAAGTAAGCAAAGAGTTTCATGATCATAGAGAAATGATGGGTTTTTGCCAAGTACCATTGTAAAGCGGGATTGCAGTGGTACAGAAAGAAAAAGGGTCTCGCCTGATCCAAAAATAGGTGAAACTTTCTCAATGAGCTCCTTGGTAACAAGGAATGGATCAGTATGTTTACAAAACTTGAAGATTTGAAGAGATATGAGAGGATAGGCAATATGTGCATAATGTACAAATAGGCATGAAAAAGAGTGGGTTGCTAAAGCCTACTGAAAATGTTTTGGGTTTGTGTGAACAAGTTTCTTTTGTAGATACTATGGGTGAGCTTGATGCTATAATGAGGTCTAGTTTGCATCTTGAAAATGAAGTTGTGGAAGTTTGCTCTATGGAAATGTATCAAGTAATAGAAGCTTTTAAAGAAAGCCAAACAGTTGGCCCAGAAGTCCATGTTGAAACTAAATACAAGAGTGTAGCAAAGAAGGTGGAACCAATAGCTTCACCCTTACCACCCAAAAACAGGGAAAAGATTGAACATGCTTCTTTACAACCAAGTTTGCGGAATCCTAAAAAGATCGGGCATACCTTCACAAAGGAGTCTTTTCAAGAGTTGCAGATTGGTTGCGAGGAGTTTCTAACACAGGAGGAGACAAAGTGCTTCAAAGAAATGCTTTCAAAGCGTGGTAAGGCTTTTGCATTTGAGCCACATGAGATAGGATGTGTTGATCCTTATATTGTAGCTCCTATGGTAATTTTCACAATACCTCATGTGCCTTGGAATCTGCGGCCTATTCCGATTCCAAAGGCTCATTTGCCAAAGTTAGTAGAGCTACTGAATGAGAAAATCAAAATGGGAATCTTGGAGCCTTCTTGTGCTCCATACTCAAACAGGTGGTTCACAGTTCCAAAGAAGAATGGTTCTCTACGCTTCATCCAAGATATGCAACTAGTGAACAAGGTGACAATTAGAAATGTAGGTACAGGTCCAATTGTGGATGAATTTGCAGAGGCGTTTGCAGGGAGGGCAATCTACTCAATGGGGGATCTCTACTCAGGGTATGATCAATTTCAGCTTGCAATCGAAAGCAGAGACTTGACAACCATAAGGACACCTTTGGGTTTGGGAAGGATGTGTACCTTGCCACAGGGAGCAACCAACTCGGTTGCACATATGATGAATGGGATGAATAAGGTCTTACGTGACTTTATTCCTCAAATCACAATGCCTTTCATTGATGATTTGCCTATCAAAGGATGTGAAAAAAGTGACAAAGATGAAGCTTTGGATCTCAAGGGATGTGGCAAGTTTGTGGAAAATCACATAAATGATTGTGATAAAATTTTGTCTAGGTTGGAAGAAGTGAATCTTACATTGTCAGGGAAAAAGTCTATGTTTGGTGTCAAAGAAGTGCTCATTGTGGGGCACATGTGCGGGCCATATGGTAGGAAACCTTGTCCATCAAAGGTAGATGCCATCCAAAGAATGAAAGAAACATGCACTAGCATCACTGAGGTTAGAAGGTTTCTGGGAGCATGTGTCTTCTATGCTATTTGGATTCCACATTATGCACATGTAGCTGATCCTCTTTATCAGCTGCTTAGAAAGAATCAAAAGTTTAAATGGACAGAAGCACATGTAAAATCCATGAAAAAGCTAAAGGAGTTACTCCAGTCAGCAACGACTTTGAGAAAGGTAGACTATGAGTGTCAAAGGCCAGTGATTGTGACAGTAGATACCAGTCCTACAGGGATTGGATGGGCAAAAGGGAAAGATGACAAAGAAGGACACAGGTATGTGGTAAGATTTGGAGCAAAGGTACTAAGTGCTTGCCAAAGAAACTATCCACATATAAAGAGAGAGTTATGGGGTATGGTTACAGCCTTGAAAAGTGGGAAAGAGTACCTAATTGGTGCATGTGTGGTTGTAGAAACAGATTCTCTACCACTTCTTGGGATGGTTACAAGCTGCTCAACACCAGACATTGCTATGTTACGGTGGATTGCCTACATTAAGTCCTTAAATCCCGAGTTTAAGCACATTGCAGGTAAAGACAATAGAGTGGCACATATGCTATCAAGGGGAAGGTATGAAGATGAGTCACAAATGATTGATGAGGGAAATGATGTAGGCACAAAATTCTATTCTATCTCTCATGTCAAAGGTAACAATGTCTGCATGACTAATTCACTTGAATTGTTCTTGAAAGATCTTTATGAAGGTGATTGGCTTTCTATTGGAAGGTACTTGAGTACTCTAACAAAACAGGATGATTGGTCTGAACAAGAATTCAAGAGGATACCCAGGAAAGCATATGGGTACTTTTTAAGGGATGGTTACTTGTGGAAGCATCCTAAACAAAAGGGTGCTACACCACAACGGGTTATATGTAAAAAAGAGACTCAAGTAAATCTCATGCAAGAGTTTCATGAGAGTCTACGGGCTGGACACAGGGGTGTCTGGGCAACCTTCTCCAAGTTGAAAAAAAAATAATGGTGGAAGGGTATGTATAAAGATGTATCTCAGTTTGTAGAGTCATGTGTAACTTGTCAAATGTATTCAAATGTTCGACATCGTGATGGATTGCACCCTACGTATCCACTAGCCATGCACTATAAATGGGTTGTGGATCTAGTCACGATGCCTTTAGGACTCTGGCAGATGAGATACTTGGTTCTTGCACGAGAGGACCTAACTAACCAGGTTGAAGGAAGAGCGTTAAGAGCTAAGACCACAGAAGCTGTGTGCAAATTCCTTCTTGATGAGGTGATTTGCCGTTATGGTTGTGTGGGAAAAATCACTACAGATCGAGGTGAACTAGATGCCGAAGAAGCAAGGGAGTTCGTTTCTAGATTAGGGATCAAGCTTTCTCTTACTACAGCTTACAACCCTGAAGGCAATGGAAAGAGTGAAACAGGGCATCCTCCTATCATCAAAGCTTTGGCCAAGGCTTGCGAAGGAAGAGTTGGTGAGTGGCCAAAATTGTTACCATATGCTTTATGGGCTGATCGTACAACACATAGCTCAGTAACTGGCTACATGCCTGCGGAGCTAATGCATGGTCAAAAGCCAGTGATGCCGATTGAGGATACAATTCCACATGGAATGTACTACCTTGGCAAGAGGGGCTTAGTAGGGAAGATCTCCTTGCACTGCGTATAAGGCAGCTAGAGAGAAGACCTGGAGACATTGAAGCTGCAAAAGAACGACTCAAAAATGCAAGGTTGAAAAACAAGGACTATTTTGATAAGCGACATCGACATAGGAGCAAAGCAATTGACAAAGGTGACTGGGTTTTAGTGTATGATAGTAGCCTTGATAACCAGCACACAGTCATGCGTAAGTTCTCAAAAAGATGGTTTGGACCGTATGTTGTAAAGCATGTGCATGAAAATGATACTTACAGCTTGTCTGAACTAGATGGTATAGAAGTAAAGATTCCCATTGCAGGAAAAAGGATTAAAATGTTTAAGAGAAGAGGAGACAATGATCTAGAAGATATTGATGAGGAAGAAGAGAAAAACACAGGTGAAGATCAAAGTGAACATGAAGCTCTGGAATCATCCAGTGAAGAAGAAGACAAGGAAGATGTACAAGAGGTCTAATCTTACAAAGAGACAATGTGGCACATACCGGAGGATGTGTAGGTTTAGAGGGGGTGGATGTCGTGCTGTGACACGTACATAGTGGGAACGCATGCTACAAGATCAATCTTGTATTTTTTTAGATACATAATTATATTTTCTATAGTGTACATATGCATATTTAAGTATAATAATAAGCCTTCTATCTCATCCTATTATTTTTCTCAAGGGTAACATATCCTTACTTTACCATCAGAAAATACTATGGGAAAAGCATCAATAGCTCCGCCTCTTTAACTTGGGGCAAAAAGTATTGATTCTTTATTTCTACTATTTCATTATCATCTCACACCCTAGCTAGATCCTATATCTAGGGTAAACTCCAATATATATATATTCTATGTATTTTTTATACTTTTCTTATATTTCTTTTTAAATAGCTACTAGGAGAGAATCAAATCCTAGTGGGACACTAGGTGGCATGATTTCAAAGATACACTTATTTTAATGCATTATTGCAAGCATGATTACAAAAATTTGTCAAGGAGCAATGTCATGCTTTCATATGGCATGAGGTGTCCTTTGGAATTAAATGAAAGTCTAGGCTAAGGAGACCACATGAAGACTTTTGCTGCCATAAATGGACCCTATTTTGATGAATTTTTTACACAAGGTTCCAATCCGAATTGGAAAACGATTTTAAAATGAAAATCATAGCTAATGAGCTGAAGTTTTTTCCCATATTTTTACTTTTTTATTTGGAGCCACGGTTGGGGAGATATGATCAAAATACTGGACCCCAGTCTGCCCACATCATGCAGGGGCAGCTGATTTCCAACTTTTCCAATTCCTGTTCACACTGGCTCCTCTCTTCTTGTGTAAACCCTTGGGGGTTCCCTTCACCTATAAAAGGGGACCTTTTCTTCCTTGGAAGGAACTCAAGCATTCAAGCCATTGATGAGAGGAATTCTCGAGGGAGTGAGTAGTAATGCCTAATTGTACTTAGCCATTAACATAAGCCCAAGCCTACACTTTCTCCTAGAGGGAGACTAGCCATTCTTGCAACAAGCTAACCTTGGAAGATCAACTCTAATCAAAGAAGGTCTTGCACTTGGTGTATCAATCAAAGTGGAATTATCCACTCTTCTTCTCTCTCCCATCAATAATGATGCCGAAGGGTTTCAAGTAAGATGTGTTCTACATTGATGTTTTCTTGATTTCTTGTTGTTTTCATTTTCATCTCTAATCCAACATATATATATATATATATGTATCTAATATCATCTCCTTAACCAAACCTATCTCTCTCATTCTTAGTAATTCATCCTCTCTAGGTTCTCTTTGCTATAGGTATATCTCTCCCCGCAGTATCCTTATTGCCTACGGGCAAGAATAGGGCTTGGGAGGGAAACTTCTCATCTCTTCACGTCTCTCATATCTACATTTCTCACATACTATCCTAGATGAATAACCCACATGATGATCATTTCTATCGCTTTCACTCTGTACGATCTATTAGAATTAACGTATGGATTAGCCGTAAAATACACTTTCAACAACGTATAGTGTTTCTCTTCGGCCCTGAAAGGCTCTATGAAATACTTCTATCACCGGATCCCATCATACTACCTCTCATAGACTATAATTTTTCTTTTGATGTAAGCGTAGTTATCTTGCTATGAACCAAGAGGATTTGTACACACAATTAATCCCAATCACTAGACAAAATATATATATTATGGTAAGCACAAAGCTACAATTCGTAGCCTATTTGGTTAGCCAAGATTGAATGCCATTAACTCATCCATTAACCCTTTCATATTACCCATGATACAATATGACCATAGCCTTGATGTTTTCATCTTCGTATTGTTTTGACATTCTCTTTTGCGTTCTTTCTTTGTGTGTGTGAGTGCAAGAGAGAAAGAGTGAGTCTTCTTTGATTGCACTTCTTTCCAAACCCTAGTCTTCATGGCATCTATGGTTTAACTCCTTCATATAGTTTTTGTTGAGTTCTCTCACAAACTCTCACAGCCATAAGCCCGGTGCTTTCCTGGCAAGACCGCAAATTTCTCGACAACGTATTGGCAAGCATCATTATGGATATACAGTTTTGGTTAGTTTTTGCTAAATGCATGCACACTAGGTATTATGGGCCCTAGTGTTTAGCAAGGGATGATTTGGAACGGCATGCATATTCCACAGATTGTTGCTTATGAAGCATTTTGCACTCTATGTGCACTATCTCTCTGAGATGACTTTTGGATCCACTAAATCACCAACAGAGGTCATGGCTCGGTTTGGGACGTGTGTGGATTTTTTCAAGTTAACCACGATGGTTATTTCGGACATGGTTGATTCTTCACCAATGTTAAACACTACTGTGATTTCCCGTTTACTATTCATCTGGGACGACTGTCTGTAAAACGTGAGGAAAACACACCTCAGTACTGTCAGTTATCCAAGGGGATAGGCAGATTACAAAGATTAAAAAGAGTAATCTTTTGCTAAAGGATCTGCTAAGAGCATACGTTAACACAACGCATTTCTAAATAGATGATTTTCTCCCTATTCTAGAATTTGCTTAAGTATGATTTTCGACTTTGAACACCTCTTGTGGTGGGGTTGGAGATTGTGTCAATACTTTCATACGTCAAGGACTTACCAGGTGTGCTGACAGAGTACGTTGGCAAGTAACCTTCATTAGGGATGAACATGTAATGGACTGTTCAAGATACTCAGGCGAGTAGAAATCTGGCTCACAACTTCATGGAAAGTTACGCCAAGGTTTCCTTGCATTATTCCAGTACCTTCAGAAGATCTGAAAACTGGTTATGCCTTGGACAACTCTTAGTTGTGGTTCCTCCTTTACAACACTCAAGTGAGTTATAAATGGAGTTACCATTTAGACCCAAGTGGTTGCAAACGGACAACAATGTTGAAAATCAAGATATTCATCTTGGTTTCATTGAACCTCCTCACTGCACCAATTATTGGTCATATAGACAACTGGCTCACTTGTGGGACGTCAATAAAAGAGAACACCAGTATTCTTAAGAAGATGTTACTACTTGTGTTTTTGAGGACGAAAACTCTTCCTTAAGGGGAAGTAAGTAATGTCAGGACACGGGTCCTGTACCCTAAGAACTAGGCTAGGCAAGGACTACGGCCAAGGGCCGGGCTAGGCAGTGTGGACAGGGGATCCGTCTAGGGCAAGGGGCTAGGAGCCCACCTATAAAGGGAGGTTGGGAGGAGGATCCAGGAGAGCCTAGTTGCCTAGTTTCTTACAGTTACACGAGATCATGACATGAGTGATGGAAGTCCTAGCCATAAAAGAGGGAAATAGGTTGAAACAGGTACAGGTAGAGAGAAGAAGAAGAGAAAACCCAAGCAACATCACAATGCATCCGACTTTCCTTCGGGAGAAGGGCAACCAAATTATAGTTTAAGGGCTGATTTGGTGAGTAGAAAGGCTGATGTTACCTTTGGGCAACTCATGGAGATGTGTCCTAAGTTGAAGAGGTAGTGGAAGTCTGTAGTCAACCCCATGAAGAAGGAGCTTGCAAGGGGGTCTGTGAGAGTCCTGTCTTTGAATGAGCTACCTGATATATGCCCTACTATGGATGCAGGCATAGAGAGGCGTATATTGATGGAGGTGCACAGGTATGTGTTATTACTCAAGCTTGTGTATCAAAGTTGGGACTCAACATGGTGAAGAATTCAGGTTTTCGCATAAAGCTTGCCAACCAACCAAGGGTGAAGTGTTTAAGAGTTATAAAGGACTTGGAGGTGGATATATTTTAGGTTAAAGTGATGGTCAATTTTCATGTTATGCGTGCGGGTATCGGTGCATTCCCTCTCATCTTGATTAACCAACCGGTTTAGGGTTCTTGACTAGCATACAAAGAGAACACATAATGAACGAGGTCATCTAGACACTCTTTCTCTTTCCTCATCCACCCTGACATGTTTTTTGCAATACGATCATACACTACAAGTCGTTTTTCATCCAAGGCCTCTTTCTTGGATGCACTCGCCTTTAGATGTGCTAACATCTGAGCACCTATATCCGCAAGCTTCGCTATGGCTTTGTCTAGGGTGGCCTTACCTTGGGATACCTGAACATTTACAATGGATTTGGTAGTAGATGCACTCTTTTGCATATCCTCCATGGCCTCACTTGTAGGAACTTGCTTCCCACTTTCTCAAGCCTCTTCCTCGTGTGATGGAGCTAGCATGGCTAATGCACACCACAGGAGCTCTATTGTGCATGTAATCATCTACAATATCAACCATTTACATGTATATATTCACCAAGGTTGCATTGTAAGCTTTATCTTCTTTATACTGGATGTAGACTCATTGCCACTTCTTGCGACAACATTCACCATCTTTATCAAATCAGTGTAATATGATGCTAGACGGACTGCAATCTTTCTCCACAATATAGCCTTGTTTTTTTTGTGGCTTATTAATTCATCATTTAAGCCTCCCCTAATGTGTACAAGTTGTTCTACCCAATAGTCTTTCCATAGTGATTTTCTCTTTCCCTCCTTTCTTCTAGGTTTATCTTTGGAACTTTGCTTTTTGATGCCTTGCTTTCCTTGGGAGGGTCATCGAAAGCACACTAATCACCTCCTCTCTTGCGTGGCTTGGTGGCCTTCACTAGCTTCATTGCATTAGCATTAATGGTCTCCTTGGGGACACATCCCTTTTTAGTAGATGCAATGGGCGGACTTGGGGTTTTATAGGAGGACATATGTCTAACTAGTGGTGCATGCGCATGGCGGTTGTTGTCTACGACATGCATTGGTGATAGACAAGCAAAGGGACTAGGCACCGGGCTAGGCGACCGGAGTGAAACCATCTCAAGGGGCATGCTATTGAGAAAAAGGGGGGATGCATTAAGCTATGTAAATGCATAGAAAGAGTGTGATGCATGCAATGTGTTGTCGTTGTACTCTAGTCGAGAGTCGGCTTGAGAGAATTGTTGGGAATCCATGGTGTCCTACATCAAAACAGTCTTTGTGAACTTCATAATTTTAATGATAGCAAGGTAGAAACAAAATGCACCAAACTCTCACAAAGCAATCATAAAGTGAGGGAATGAGCAGCTCCACTCTACACCGTGAACAATTAGCCTAATGAAACACCATAGAACTCTACCCGTTTTCTCTACATCATCAACCTTGAAAATGAAGCACTGTATTAATCATGTTGTGCATTACCTATAAGATATACAGTAGAGGCAACCAACGCAGCAACCGTCGGCTCAGCAATAGCTCTTTCACCCTCGCACTGTCGATGGCAGTTAGGTTCAGAAGCGAACTTCCAGCAGCTCTGCCTCCACTTTGGGACTGTCAAACAACAACACCGATAGGGACTCATGAGCTGCAGCAACAACTATCAGACACCAGACATGTTGGCAAGGAGCGTAGCTAGCAGCCTCGGGCAAGCAGAGACATCGAGAAATGGAGGGATATATAGGAAGAAAGCAAGCAGAGGGAGGGAGGGAGAGAATAGGAGCCGGAGCTCGAGATCTTGCTACGAGTTGGCACATTGTAGGAGAAGAAATACCATTGCTCCTAATTTATATTTCGCATGGCAAGCACGCTTGTGATTGGATAGAGGTGGATGGTCCACACGCTTCGGACACTTTCACTCCAAGGTTGGAGTCTCAGTCTGCCACGATGGCATGGCCAGCACGGTGTCCGTGTGCCGTCTGAATTGCCTCTCGCTTGGCCGTAGTGAGAACGCATCCTTGAGAAGCTTGCTGATATTTTGACTTGGCTTGCTTACCCTGCTTTTCGACGCATCGAAGCGGCATAACCGTAAAGAGGACCAGGGACATGGAGAAGGAGGGCAGGGCAGGGGCAGGGACAGGGATAGAGAGAACGAGCACAAGGGCTCGCAGGACATGGAGAAGGAGAGCAGGGGCAGGGGCAGGGACAGGGACAGAGAGAAGGAGCACAAGGGCTCGCACAGGGATAGGGACGGGGACAGGGAGAAGGAGAGCAGGGGCAACGGCAGGGGCAGGGACAGGGACAGGACAGAGAGAAGAAGCACAAGGGCTCGCAAAGGGAGAAGCTTGCCTGGAAAGGACATGAAGAGGGACAGGGCCAGGGAGAATCTGCATTGTCATCTTGACATGAAAGGTAATAAGTGCTGGCGGTGGGGAGGGCCAAGAAGAAGAGATGGGTGCCTCAGCTGGATCTTATTATGCCCAGCATTGGGCCGCTGCCTCCGGATGTGCTAGTTGAGCAAGTATTCTCACGGCTGTCTGTGCGCGAGCTTTGCCAGCTTCGGGTGTTTTGCAAGGCCTGGAGTTTGGTGTTGGGGGCAGGAGAGTCCTTGCCAGACAATCCAAGGAATCATGGTTCTTGATGCGCTCTATGATGCTAGAGCCCCCGAGAGGTAAGCGCACCCTTACTGCTTGGAGCAGCCATAGCCAGGCTTGGTGCACCCTGTTCCAATCTCTTCAGCTGATGCCAAATTGTCATGTTTCCTCGGTGGTTTGATTGGGAAAACCTCTGTGCGGATTATGATTATCCCGGCTGCTTCCACATTATGGCCTCTGCTGGTGGTTTGATTTGCACCATTGTCAATGATCCGTGTGCTTCAATTGTTGTCTTCAACTGCTTCACAGGCTCCATGAGGCTGCTCCCCAATCCTCCCTCTGCTTTCAATCACCTCCCGATGGTTAAGTGTGAGCATGGCCATTGACAATCAGGACCCGCTCCCATTATCATGTGATGGTGATGAAAAATTTCTTTAGAGGGGGCTACATGGATCCTGAGGTACCCTTTGAGGTTTTTGATTCAAGAAGTGGAAGCTGGAAGGTGGGGTCATCTCCCATGACCAAGTGTTCTTCGACCGCCCGCGGGCTCAAGGTGGCAGATGGCGATCTTTTTTAAGTGCCTTTATCACTCGATGGCATGATGGATGGTAATGGCATACCATGTGGCAGAGGATGCGTGGAGCTATGTGCAGGTACCTCTTGTTTCTAATGATCCTGATCCTGAAGCCATGGAAAGGGACCTTAGTATGTGCTGGTCTACCCCTAGCTTTCTTAGTTATGCAGGGAGACTCTTCATCGGGCGCTTATTGTGGTGAAGGGCCGCCCTGTTGGATTTGAGGTATGGGAGCTGCAATTCAGCGCCTTGAGAACTGGCACCTTGGTTGAGGTGCAAGAACCCCTGAGCATCTCTTTGAGTCGTACGATCCTTGCTGGCGCTTTAGGACCCTTACAGGAGAGGGATTTGTTTTCTTTTTGCAGTCGCAAGACGTAGTTTTTGGGAAAAGCCCCGTCCTTGTGTATGACCTTGCTCGGAACTCATGGTATGTAGTGCCTTGTGGGCCAATCGAAGATTGCATGGTGGTCTACAACCCGAGACCAAGTTTGCTTTGTTATGGTTGATTGTAGCTGTCTTGGCTACTTGAAGAATGATCAAGTGGGAAGTATTCGAAGGTGGTGTTGTTTTCAAATGTTGTTTACATTGTAAGCATCTTGCATGTCTCTTACTGCGATATCTGCATATTGTCAGCATCCCCCCCCCCCCCCCAAACAGCATTGTGGGAAAAGTAAATATGGCATGATATGCTTCTTTGTTAGGTTCAAGGTTTGGAAGAAGAGAGCGAATGCAGATGTTAAGTGACAGTGTATTTTGTCACACACAGCTCCTCAATATGGTAAATGACTTTGTAATGAGAAAACGAATAGAAAAGAGAACTTATAGTGGTGTGGTCAAATCTTGTTATAGATTATCTCCCGCTCGTTTGAATGTAGTGATCAAATGAAGAATGCTAAGTTTTGGTGATGATTCCAAAATTACTTATCTTTCTTGGCAGTGTTTGTAAAGTCGTACTAAAGATGATATCTTTTTAAATCAACCAAGGAAATCGATGAGAAGCCTTATTATCTTTAGGGAGAGGAGTCGTGTAAAAGATAATGGAAGAGTTATATAAATTGGGGAAATGGTCTACAAATCTGGGCATATAGTAGATATTGATCTAGTATCAAAGCGGTAGTAAGGTCAATAATAAACTCAAATGAAAAACTAATTATGATGCTTGATTTAGACAGTAGTTAGAATGATCTTATACTGGGTATAGAGTCGTAATATTTATATCACAAGCTAATCTACAAAAGGCATCCAAGCTTAGGAAATGCACAAACATATGATGATTACGACCATCTATTCGGATATGCTAAAGTAGGGCTCGTGATATAAAGGTTTTTGATATCCAATTCTGGCATAAGTGTGAGCATCCTTCACTAAAAATTAGCTATCCATAAAGAAGTAGTACAAACAATAGCAGATATGTCATAGAGGGGCAAGGAAATGAGGCAGTATAAGAAATATGCAATAACAACTTCACTATCGTATGGTGTGCAACACTACAGATAATGGCAAAGGAGGAAAAATTACAATTCACATTACGTAACATTTACTAGTAGTAGATATAATTGTACATTTTTGGGCCAATGGCTCGTGGAAAAGATAGGGAAAAAGTGATTAGATGTAATTTTTCTATTTTTAAGAGAACTACATGGATACTTGCATCTGCATTCTAAGAACCAAGATAGCACCCATCATACATACTAGGGACAGGGTTCTATTCGATACGAGACAAGCTTCAACTATAACGTAGTTATCATGGGTTGTTTTAATTAGGCAATATTTCAGCTTTGAAACGAGAATTCTTGGTTGACGTTATTATTTGGGTGGATTTGACCTTTGGTCGAAGTGGATGGCTTACCGAATATGTCTTGCTACTACTCAAGCACGCTATGCATAGTGAGTCCTACATCACGATGCCTTGAGTGTTATGTCGTTCCCACATGCGGATTTAGATTGCTTTATTATAGTAGGTTTGTAAAGAGAACCATCAAGATTTCGTAGAGAGAGAGGAGAGAGAGAGAGAGGAGAGAGAGAGAGAGAGAGAGATCCTTGTGCTTAACTAGAAATATCTACATCAAATAGATTTATACTTGCAGCCATAGTTTTGTTTGAGATTCCTTGGGTTATAATCATTGCCATATTCTTTGTCTTGTCAGAGTCTCTTTGTGTTTTTTTTTTTGGGGGGAAATGGTGATTATATCTTACCGTCATTTTCCATGATGAACTCTTCTATGCCCTACCGTTGTATTGACTATGTATTATACTTACCTGGTTGACTAATTTAACAAACAATGTGTCGTAATAAAGCAATAATAGGAACAAAGATGATATCATCATCTAATTATAATTGAGTTTGGTCTGGTCCTCTAGGGGGTGCTTGGTGAGATTGATTGATGTGCAATAGATTGGATCAATGTAATGCTACATGTATGCATTAATAAGTAACATTTTATGAAGCTATGTGCTAACGACTAACATTTCATGCAGTTGCTTGCCAATAGGATGGCAACGAGTGATGAGTAGAGAAAGAGAACTACACATTTGGTGTGGGTGGTGGTGGTTATGAGCAAAAGTTTCTTGCTCTATTTGTTATAATTTGGTTAGCAGCTAGTGTTGGCCTTAAAGGCGACTCCAAGAGCAAGTGCATGGGAGTCCACAATTCTATATTGTTGCTCATGTAGCCTTGTAAAGAGAACCATAAGGATTTGGTGGGGGGGGGGGGGAGAGAGAGAGAGAGAGAGAGAGGAGAGAGAGAGAGAGAGAGAGAGAGAGAGAGAGATCCTTGTGCCTATCTGTGGAATGGAAATGGCCTATGAACTTTGAGAATAGCGGAATTAAGAGAATTAGAGTGAGCATTTTTGTGAGACAACTTGGACAACATAGAGGGTGAACTTAATTAGCGGTAGCAACATAACCATAATACTTAATTAACTTGGCATGAACAATAATTTTGCAAGAGAGAGAGGGTTTAGAGAACTTGACAACAGTTGAGGACCGGATTTACATGGAGCCGGTCCCCCCCTCCAATAGGCTTTTGTATTATAGATTCTCCATCAAGAGAGACTTGGTACAATACAATATTTGTGTTCCTTGTGAACTAGGTG
This sequence comes from Adiantum capillus-veneris, assembly GCF_014529385.1. Taxonomy (NCBI): domain Eukaryota; kingdom Viridiplantae; phylum Streptophyta; class Polypodiopsida; order Polypodiales; family Pteridaceae; genus Adiantum; species Adiantum capillus-veneris. The sequence continues at coordinate 180,092,422 of NC_140933.1, read as the reverse complement.
ATGCAATAAAGATGGAAAAATTCATGCATCACAAGCATACCATAAACTTTGTGTAAAAGCATTAACCATCCCCGGCCTCAATCCAAGGCCTCAAACACCTTCAACGATGGAGAGAGCTAGCAGGGAATGGGGGTAGGGAAGAGGAAGAATAATCATTCATAGGAGAAAGAAATAGTTCCTCACTTATGATCACTCTTCTTGCTTAGTATAGCATAATAGCATAGTAATGAAGATGAGGAAGATGACAAGCTTAAGCATTGAAGCATGGCTCTTGGTTGTATTTGCATTCCATAGCCAAGAGTGTTGGTGTAGGCTCTCAACTTATTAACAAGCTTAGAGAAGGAGATGGATCTCTTGCACTTTGTACCTCATTGTATGTGTGTGTGTGAGAGAGTATACCCCCCTTCCGCCTCCCCCCCCTCCTCTCTCTCTCTTGTATTATTGAATTATAACATTTGGACAAATGTCCTCTTTTTCCTCTTTGAGAGAAAGAGCTTAATTATTTATTTAAATGCATCTAAATTATCATTGGACCCCTTTAAAGCCTATCCAATAGGACTCAAGCACATCATGAGGGTGAAATGGGGAGGATCTTGATATGTGTCTTTTATGCTTCTTAAGAGATCATGTTTGAATTGAACACTTCAAGCACCTCAGTCATTTAAACATGACAATCTTTTATGCCTCTTGAGAGATCATGTTTGAATGGAACACTTCAAGCATCTTAGTCATTTAAGCATTACAAGTACCTCAAGCTTGGGCAAGGTTCTCACAAACACCTTAAGCACCTTAGTCAGCGAGCAAAACAAGCACCTCATGCTTGGGTAGGATTCTCACCTCAAGCTCAGCCCCATCTTGCTTAAGGTCCTCGGTCTAAGGAGTTTTATCACTAACTTTTGGAGGTCTTTAATGAAGCTAACCCTAAGGTCTTTAAGCTCCATTTGGTAGCATTGCTCTTTGACATACCAACTCTTATTTTGACCCTTTCACCTTGGCCCCGTGTTGAGATAGATCCATAAGAACATGTCTATATCCTAACCCTTGTTCCTCTTTTTTCTCCTACATTAAACGATTAGTGTAATATGAGAAAATCATTTGGGTTGGTTAGATATTAGATTTTATGGCATTACCTCTCTCTTGAAATCATAGTCGTCCTCGAGTATGAAGTAGAAGAGGTAAAGTCTTAGTCATTAGTCTAAGTTTCTTAGCGGGTAGAGGATCCCTTCTTACCCTCCGACATCATTTTGAATGGATGAATAGTCCATTTGGTGCTTGGAGACTTGGCTGTCCTCGCAAGCATGTATGCTCTTTAGTCCATTTCATTCTACCAAAGTAGAGCGACAAATTCTACTTGGTGTTTGAGAGACATCGTCATCACAAAGATGATTCTAAGCATGCATACTTTTTAATTTTGTGCACAATAAAAAGAGAATTAGTCTTATAAGATAAAAACATTGTTTATTTAAAAGAAACATGTACATTAGCTTACTTTAATCTAGCATTATAAGCATTGACAAGGTTCATACTATCCTTAAGTTGTAATCCTTGCATCCATCTAGCATCGTCAAAATGTTAATTTTTGAACTTAATAAGATACCATCACGGATAATCTTACCATGTTGTACTACCTTGTCTTCATGCCGAAGGATAGCTTTGGGTTGTAGCACCTCTTCTTGGTCTTCGATTTCTTGAGGGTCTTCAATAATTGGTTCACTTGTGGCTTTCCTTCGTAGGGCTTAAGTGGGCTCACATGAAAAGCATTGTGTATGAGCCAATGATTGGGCAGATTGAGTTGATAAGCCATTTTATTGATTGGATTCAAGATTTGAAAAGAAACATAGCATCTTTTTGCCTGTTTAACATAAAACTTTTGATGGCCCGTAGGATTTTTGCCCGTCGTTTGCCTCAATTGAGCCTTGGGAAACTTAAGTAGGACCCAATCATTTTCTTTGAACGTTAACATTAGGTTGGTAACCTAACAGGACATAAAAGTGTCCTTTCAGGGTTTTGAAAAAAACCTCCAAAACCATAGTAGATCCACTCATTTTGTAAAATCCTTTCATGAGGTTATAGTTCAAGGCCTACTACACATGGAAAAAATAAGAAACTTGTAAAATTTCTCATCTTTTGGTCACACCAAGTCTCCAAAGTTGATGGACCAGTACATTTTCATACAAACAGTCATTTCTTACGTTTTGTTGCATAAAAATAAGATTAGGGATTTTTGTAGGACTTGAGATAAATTTTCTAGTTAACTTCAATGGGTTGGTGGTCAGAACATATGGTTGCTTCTTACTCACTATTTTTTGTTTTGCCAAAAGAAATAGGTACAAAAAAGTTGAATTTTTACCATTCTGCAAACCTATCATCAAAGTTTCTATAACCACGCTCAATACAAATAATATATGCATGTTTTCTTAGTTCCCTATTGTCCTTTAGGTTCATAAGGAGCCATGGTGCATGTCAAAAGAATAATAAATCTCTTACCAAGGGGAATCTTGGGGACAAAGATGAAGTGCTAAATACAGCAAACATGAAAAAACTGGGTTCAACATTATGAGCTGTAGAATCCCATAGAAACTATTCAATATCTAACCAAATTTGATCCTTATGACTAGATATGGTTACTACCTACAAAATGCATGTAGTTGTCACAAGAAACTAACAATATTGAAAAAGCTATACTTGATATACTAGAATGTTTTGTTTTCTTTTATAATTGAAAAAATCAACCATCGTTGTCTACTATGAAAAATAGGGTATTAGATGCCCCAAAACTCAAGGAATATTAGCTTTATGTTACAATATGCGACATAGAAAATCAAAATTGCATTTGAATATCATGAAAGCCACCAAAAAAATCATAGAAGAGCTAAAATTGGCTAAAAAATAGATTTGACAATTTTTGTAATTTGGTCATAACTTACAACTTTAACATTTATTTCTCCCTAGAAGCATCAGGACATGTTGAGGACTACTAAGGATAGTTCTCTAGCATTATAGACCTCACAAACATGAATTTTAGCGTGGTATAGTTGCAAAAAGTTGAAAAAAGCCAAAAACAGGACCCGTTTTTTCACACAGTTTAGGTTGTAAAATGTTGTGCAAGAACAAGGTTAAAGATGGAATTGATATTCCAAAAAAATGTCGAGTTATTTTCAGCTCATGAGACAACTTTCTAGACAGATAGCACCTCAAAATCCATTTTGAAACTCTTGACATAATTCAAGGAAAATGGTCACTTAACAAGAAATAAAAGTGTCCCAGGACATAAAAGTGTCCCTTTATATACTCATCGGCAGCGAAGATCTTCTCATGTACTTTAAGAAAGTAGCAAGGGACTTTTAGGTTCTCCATCTATGATCTCAAAAGGTTCCTTGCCCATAGGATTATGGACAATATTATTGTATGCATACTATACAAGGGGTAAGTAATTCTCCAATCGTGAGCCTTTATCTACTTCTGTAACATATGTCTTTAGTAGATCTATAATCGTAAGATTGACTATCTCACTTTGGCCATCCGTTTGTGGGTGATAGGCCAAAGAGAAATTCAATCTTGTACCTAGATTTTCAGTGTTGTACCTAGATTGACTATCTCACTTTGGCCATCCGTTTGTGGGTTGATTGTAGCTGTCTTGGCTACTTGAATGTTCAAGTGGGAAGTATCTGAAGGTGGTGTTGTGTGCAAATGGATTTTACATTGTAAGCATCTTTCATGTCTCTTACTGTGATAACTGCATATTGTTAGCATCTCTTCCTCTCTCTCTCTCTCTCTCTCTCTCTCTCTCTCTCTCTCTCTCTCACTCTCACACACACCACACCACACACACTCACACACACACGCACACACGCACACACACACACAACACACCACACACACACACAGAGCATTGTGGGAAAAGCAAATATGGCATGATATGCTTCTTTGTCACGTTCAAGGTTTGGAAGAAGAGAGCGAATGTAGATGTCAAGTGACAAGTGTATTTTGTCTCACACAGCTCCTCAATATGGTAAATGACTTTGTAATGAGAAAACAAATATAGAAGAGAGCTTATAGTGGTATGGTCAAATCTTGTCATAGATTATTTTCCCTCTCCTTTGAACGTAGTGATCAAATTAAGAATGCTAAGTTTTGGTGATGATTCCAAATGACTTATCTGCATTTGCAAAATCGTTTCTAAGGATGATTTCTTGTTTAATCAACCAAGGTAATCGATGAGAAGTTTGATTATCTTTAGGTTCATGTTCCAATAAAAGATAGTTGAAGAGTTACTTAAATTGGAAAAATGGTCTACAAAACTGGGTAGATAGTAGATATTGAGCTTGTATCAAAGTGGTAGTACAATCAAATAATAACTCAAATGAAAAAACCAATCATGATGCTTGATTTAGACAATAGTTAGAATGATCTTAATAGTAGATATTGAGCTTAGATCAAAGCGATAGTAAGGTCAAATAATAACTCAAATGAAAAACTAATCATGATGCTTGATTTAGACAATAGTTAGAATGATCTTATACTTGGTATAGAGTTGTAATATTGATAATTACGAGATAACTTACAAAAGGCTATCCAAGCTTAGGAAATGCACAAACATATGATGATTAACAACCAGCTATTCGGATATGCTAAAGTAGGGCTCCTGATAAAAAGGTTTTTGATATCCAATTCCGGCATAAGAGTGAGCATCCTTCACTAATAATTAGCTATCCATAAAGAAGTAGTAAAAACAATAGAAGATATGTCATAGAGGGCAACGAAATGAGGCAGTATCAAGAAATATGCAATAAAAACTTCACTATCGTATGGTGAAACACTATAGATAATGGCAAAGGAGAAAAGGTACAATTCACATTACGTTACATTACTAGTAGTAGATATAATTGTACATTTTTGGGCCAATGGCTCGTGGAAAAGACTAGGGAAAAAGTGATTAGATGTAATTTTTCTATTTTTCAAGAGATAACTACATGCATAGCCGCATCTGCATTCTAAGAACCAAGATAGCAATCATCATACATACTAGGGAGAGGGTTCTATTCGACAACGAGACAAGCTTCAACTATAACGTGGTTATCATGGGTTGTTTTAATTAGGAAATATTTCAGCTTGTAAATGAGAATACTTGGTTGATGTTATTATATGGGTGGATTTCAATTTGATCGAAGTGGATCACTTACCGAATATTTCTTGCTACTACTCTGGCTGGCTATGCATAGTGAGTCCTACACCACGATGCCCTGAGTTTTATGTTGTTCTCACATGCGGATTTAGATTGCTTTATTATAGTATCCTTGTAAAGAGAACCATCAAGATGTTGAGAGAGAGAGAGAGAGAGAGAGAGAGAGAGAGAGAGAGAGAGAGAGAGAGAGGGATCCTTGTGCCTACTAGTGTCATAACTAGAAATATCTACATCAACTAGATTTATGATTGCAACCATAGTTTTGTCTAAGATTCCTCGGGTTATAATCATTTCCATATTCTTTATCTCTACCAGAGTCTCTTTTTGTTTTTTTTTCTTTGGGAAAATGGTTATTGTGTCTACCGTCATTTTCCATGTTGAACTCTTCTATGCCCTACCGTTGTATTGACTATGTATTATACTTACATGGTTGACTAATTTGACAAACAATGTGTCGTAATAAAGCAATAATAGCAATAAAGATGATATAAGTTTGTTGGTCTGGTCCTCTAGGGGGTTCTTGGTGAGATTGATTGATGTGCAATAGAAATGAATAAATGTAATGCTACAATATATGCATTAATGAGCAACATTTTATGAAGCTATGTGCTAACGATTAACATTTCATTCAGGTACTTGCCAATAGGATGCTACACAAAAGAGAAATAACATTAAAAAAATAATATCAAGGTCGTAGCTACTGGAATAGTTTGTTTTGGTTGGAGTGATGAGTAGAGAAAGAGAACTACACATTTGGTGTGTGGTGGTGGTGGTGGTTATGAGAAAAAGGTCTTGCTCTATTTGTAATAATCTGATTGGCAGCTAGTGTTGGCCTTCAAGGCGACTGCAAGAGCAAGTGCATGGGAGCCACAATTCTATCTTGTTGCTCATGTAGCCTTGTAAAGAGAACCATAAGGATTTTGAGAGAGAGAGAGAGAGAGAGAGAGAGAGAGAGAGAGAGAGAGAGAGAGAGAGAGAGAGAGAGAGAGAGAGAGAGAGAGAGAGAGAGAGAGAGAGAGATCCTTGTGACTATCAGTGAAATGGAAATGGCCTATGAACCTTGAGGATAGAGAAATTAAGAGAATTAGAGTGATAATTTTTGTGCGACTACTTGGAGAACATAGAGGGTGAATTTAATTAGCAGTAGCAACATAACCATAATACTTAATTAACTTGGCATGAACAATACTTTTGCAAGAGAGAGAGGGTTTAGAGAACTTGACAACAGTTGAGGACCGGATTTACATGGAGCCAGTCCCCCCCTCCAATAGGCTTTTGTATTATAGATTCTCCCATCAAGAGAGACTTGGTACAATACAATATTTGTGTTCCTTGTGACCTAGGTGATGCAATGAATATGGAAAGATTCATGCATCACAAGCATACCATAAACTTTGTAAAAGCATTAACCATCCCCGGCCTCAATCCCAAGGCCTCAAACACCTTCAACAGTGCAGAGAGCTAGCGGGGAATGAGGGTAGGGAAGAGGAAAAAGAATCATTCATAGGAGAAAGAAATAGTTCCTCACTTATGATCACTCTTCTTGCTTAGCATAGCATAGTATCATAGTAATGAAGATGAGGAAGATGACAAACTTAAGCATTGAAGCATGGCTCTTGGTTGTATTTGCATTCCATAGCCAAGAGTGTTGGTGTAGGCTCTCAACTTATCAACAAGCTTAGAGAAGGAGATGGAGCTCTTGTACTTTGTACCTCATTGTATGTGTGTGTGTGAGAAAGTATATCCCCCCCCCCCCCCCCTCTCTCTCTCTCTCTCTCTCTTGTATTATTTAATTATAACATTTGGACAAGTGTCCTCTTTTTCCTCTTTGAGAGAAAGAGCTTAATCATTTATTTAAATGCATCTAAATTATCATTGGACCCCTTTAAAGCCTATCCAATAGGATTCAATCACATCATGAGGGTGAAATGGGGAGGATCTTGACATGTGTCTTTTATGCTTCTTAAAAGATCATGTTTGAATTGAACACTTCAAGCACCTCAATCATTTAAGCATGAAAATCTTTTATGCCCCTTGAGAGATCATGTTTGAATTGAACACTTCAAGCATCTTAGTCATTGAAGCATTACAAGTACCTCAAGCTTGGGCAAAATTCTCACAAACACCTTAAGCACCTTAGTCAGCAAGCAAAACAAGTACCTCATGCTTGGGTAGGATTCTCACCTCAAGCTCAACCCCATCCTGCTTAAGGTCCTAGGTCTAAGGAATTTTATTACTAACTTTTGGAGGTCTTTAAGCTCCTGCTCCCTTAGGTAGCATTGCTCTTTGGCATACCATCTCTTATTTGGACCCTTTCACCTTGGCCCCGTGTTGAGATAGATCCATAAGCACATGTCTATATCCTAACCCTTGTTCCTCTTTTTTCTCCTACATTAAACGATTAGTGTAATATGAGAAAATCGTTTGGGTTGATTAGATATTAGATTTTATGACATTACCTCTCTCTTGAAATCATAGTCATCCTCGACTATGAAGTAGAAGAGATAAAGTCTTAGTCATTAGTCTAAGTTTCTTAGCGGATAGAGGATCCCGTTTTACCCTACAACATCACTTCCGAATGGATGAATAGTCCATTTGGTGCTTGGGAGACTTGGCTGTCGCAAGCATATATGCTCTTTAGTCCATTTCATTCTACCAAAGTAGAGCGACAAATTCTGCTTGGTGTTTGAGAGACATCGTCATCACAAAGATGATTCTAAGCATGAATACTTATTTTGTGCACAATAAAAAGAGAATTAATCTTATAAGATAAAAACATTGTTTATTTAAAAGAAACATGTACATTAGCTTACTCTAATGTAGCATTGTAAGCATTGACAATGTTTATACTATCCTTAAGTTGTAATCCTTGCATCCATCTAGCATCGTCAAAAGGATAATTTTTGAACTTAATAAGATACCATCACAGATAATATTACCATGTCGTACTACCTTGTCTTCATGCCAAAGGATAGCTTTGGGTTATTGCACCTCTTCTTGTTCTTCGATTTCTTGAGGGTCTTCAATAATTGGTTCACCTGGTGGCTCTCCTTCGTAGGGCTTAAGTGGGCTCACATGAAAAGCATTGTGTATGAGCCAATGGTTCGGCAGCTTGAGTTGATAAGCCATTTTATTGATTGGCTTCAAGATTTGAAAAGAACCATATCATCTTTTTGCGTGTTTAACATAATACTTTTGATGGCCCATAGGATTTTTGCCCATCATTTGCCTCAGTTGAGCCTTGGGAAACTTAAGTAAGACCCAATCATTTTCGATGAACGTTAAGGCCCTTTTGTGCTTGTCAGCAACAACTTTTTTCCTTTGTTGAGAGCTGGATATAACCTCCTTAAACTTTTGAAAAGATTCTTGTAGGTCACGGCTATACTCATCGGCAACAAAGATCTTCCCATGTACTTTAAGTAGCAAGGGACTTTTAGGTCTTCCATCTATGATCTCAAAGGTTCCTTGCCAATAGAAGTATGTACAATATTATTGTATGCATACTCTACAAGGGGTAAGTAATTGTCCAATCGTGAGCCTTTATCTACTTGTGTAACATATGTATTTAGTAGATATATAATCGTAAGATTGACTATCTCACTTTGGCCATCCGTTTGTGGGTGATAGGCCAAAGAGAAATTCAATCTTGTACCTAGATATTCAATGTTGTACATAGATTGACTATCTCACTTTGGACATCCGTTTGTAGGTTGATTGTAGCTGTCTTGGCTATTTGAATGTTCAAGTGGGAAGTATTTGAAGGTGGTGTTGTGTGCAAATGGATTTTACATTGTAAGCATCTTGCATGTCTCTTACTGTGATAACTGCATATTGTTAGCATCTCTTCCCTCTCTCTCTCTCTCTCTCTCTCTCTCTCTCTTCTCACACACTCACACACACACACACACACACACACACACACACACACACACACACACACACACATCATCATTGTGGGAAAAGCAAATATGGCATGATATGCTTCTTTGTCACGTTCAAGGTTTGGAAGAAGAGAGCGAATGTAGATGTCAAGTGACAAGTGTATTTTGTCTCACACAGCTCCTGAATATGTTAAATGACTCTGTAATGAGAAAACAAATATAGAAGAGAACTTATAGTGGTATGGCCAAATCTTGTCATAGATTATTTTCCCTCTCGTTTGAACGTAGTGATCAAATGAAGAATGCGAAGTTCTGGTGATGATTCCAAATGACTTATCTGTATTTGCAAAAGTGTTTTTAAAGAGGTACTAAAGATGATTTCTTGTTAAATCAACCAAGGTAATCGATGAGAAGTTTGATTATCTTTAGGTTCATGTTCCAATAAAAAATAATTGAAGAGTTACATAAATTGGGAAAATGGTCTACAAAACTGGGAAGATAGTAGATATTGAGTTTGTATCAAAGCGGTAGTTGTTGACCGCTGGGTCCACAACACAACATAACTCAAGTTTCGTACCAAAGTCTTATCTTTTGCGAGTTATGAAATGCTGCGGATTATGGCCATAAACGTCATTTGTAATGAGTAGTTATTGTAGTTTCAGAAGCGGGGGTGCAATGGCACTTCTAGATTGTAAATACAAAGCATTTGACCCTTTCAACCCCATTTTTGGTTAAACCTAAGGTAGCCTTAGTATATAAGGTACCTAGGTCATTTTGTAAGGAGGACTTTTTCATAATCAAAACTTTAGCGCTGCCGTCTACTGTGTGTGAGAAAGAAAGAGAGTGAGTGTGAGCTTCATCCTCTCGCTACGCCTGGCTCGCTCAACACATTGGGAGATCCGACTTCACCATTGCTGTAGGCTCGAGGAGAGCTACGCGACAACGCCAAGCATTCCACGCGAGACGAAGCGCACACGCCAACGCATCTACGAGCTATTTGTGGCCGTAAGTGTATCAAACGATGTCTGTTTTTTGCGTGCTAGTAGTCTATAGAATCGTGGCGACATAACCTACACATAGGTACTCATAAATTTCAGTTTTGGGCACTTTCAAAATTCTGCTCTGTCATCCTACGCGTTTTTCGCAGACGGGTTTAGAGTGAGGTTTTTGAGTGTAGAAGCATAGGGACAGGTGTATCCTAGGAAGGGGATGGTGTTCCTTAACACTAGGTTGGTAACCTAACAGGACATAAAAGTGTCCTTTCAGGGTTTTGAAAAAAACCTCCAAAACCATAGTAGATCCACTCATTTTGTAAAATCCTTTCATGAGGTTATAGTTTAAGGCCTACTACACATGGAAAAAATAAGAAACTTGTAAAATTTCTCATCTTTTGGTCACACCAAGCCTCCAAAGTTGATGGACCAACACATTTTCATCAAAACAGTCATTTCTTACGTTTTGTTGCATAAAAATAAGATTAGGGATTTTTGTAGGACTTGAGATAAATTCCCTAGTTAACTTCAATGGGTTGGTGGTCAGAACATATGGTTGCTTCTTACTCACTATTTTTTGTTTTGCCAAAAGAAATAGGTACAAAAAAGTTGAATTTTTACCATTCTGCAAACCTATCATCAAAGTTTCTATAACCACGCTCAATACAAATAATATATGCATGTTTTCTTAGTTCCCTATTGTCCTTTAGGTTCATAAGGAGCCATGGAGCATGTCAAAATAATAATACATCTCTTACCAAGGGGAATCTTGGGGACAAAGATGAAGTGCTAAATACAGCATACATGAAAAAACTGGGTTCAACATTATGAGTTGTAGAATCCCATAGAAACTATTCAATATCTAGCCGAATTTGATCCTTATGACTAGATATGGTTACTACCTACAAAATGCTTGTAGTTGTCACAAGAAACTAACAATATTGAAAAAGCTATACTTGATATACTAGAATGTTTTGTTTTCTTTTATAATTGAAAAAATCAACCATCGTTGTCTACTATGCAAAATCAACCATCGTTGTCTACTATGAAAAATAGGGTATTAGATGCCCCAAAACTCAAGGAATATTAGCTTTATGTTACAATATGCGACATAGAAAATCAAAACTGCATTTGGATATCATGAAAGCCACCAAAAAAATCATAGAAGAGCTAAAATTGGCTAAGAAACAGGATTTGATAATTTTTGTAATTTGGTCATAACTTACAACTTAAACATTTATTTCTCCCTAGAAGAATCAGGACATGTTGAGGACTACTAAAGATAGTTCTCTAGCTTTATAGACCTCACAAACATGAATTCTAGAGTGGTATAGTTGCAAAAAGTTAAAAAAAGCCAAAAACAGGATCCGTTTTTTCACACAGTTTAGGTTGTGAGATGTTGTGCAAGGACAAGGTTAAAGATGGAATTGATATTCCAAAAAAATGTCGAGTTTTTTTAAGCTCATGAGACAACTTTCTAGACAGATAGCACCTTAAAATCCATTTTGAAACTCTTGACATAATTCAAAGAAAATGGTCACTTAACAGGACATAAAAGTGTCCCATTACCAATCTAGTGTTAAATAAGCTTCATATGAATCTGGCATGATTAGGTGAGTTACCTTCCGTATGTGTGTATGTGGCTAGGTGGTGTAGTTGAGAGCAGTGAGGTTCTTGATTGTGGTTTAGTTGGCCTTCCAGAGTGTTGTATGTGTAGGATGGTCTCAGCTAAAGAGATTTCCTCCGTGTGCCTATCGTGTCATCTGTGTCCTCGATTGACATTATGTTGATCTAGGTAGTGTTTGCATGCACTTCATGGGTGTGTGAGTCGCTTTCCGTCCAACATTGGCGCCGTTGCCGGGGACACAAGGACCTAAGTAGGTTTCCTACTAACACTCATGTGATGGTGCTTGATTGATTTAGTTTCGGCTAAAGAAAGCGTTTTTCTTAAGTGGATCCGGAAGAGGATATTCCGCGATCAAGTGGATAGCCAGGAAGCGTGTGTCTTGCCGAGGGTCTGCGACTAGATAGGTTTAGTTAGGATGGGTGGATTAGAGTAGTTGTTGGTGGTCGAGTGATTTGTGAGGTGATAAAAGCATTTACTAGTCCGTGTGTGGCAGTGAAGCGTTTTTCTACTCATAGATGCAAAACCCCATATGATTTGTAGGAGTAGCTTTAGGTAAGTGATCCGATTCTGATCTAGAGCTATTCAGCACTGAATTATTTGCTAAAGTGCTTGATTGCATTTGAAATCACGAAAAAAGTGTGCTTTTGAGGGTAAAAATGCATTAAACAAGCTTTTGTGGATATTTTTGTATGATTGAGTGATGCTGTGCATATAAAAGAGCATTTGCAAGGGTTCTGTGAAGAAAACCTGCAATTCTGTAAACATAGACATCCTACGCATAGGATGTCTCAAGGGGGTTCTGGAGACCAAATTTGAAAATTTTGACTGCACCAGTGTGTTCAGAGGGTAGGTTTTACCCTAGTAACATATTGACTTGAGTGTTTTTCACTATTTTTGTTGAGCCCAAGCTTTACTAGAACCACCAATTGCAAAACCTGAGGATCTGATCCGTGTCATGCCTACACAAGTAATCCCACCAAACCAGGAACTAAAAGAGCTAGATTCTAGTCATAAGCACAGACCAAACCTCAAAGACCCAGCATTAGAACCAAGGATAGTACTGAACACCATGGATAACTCTTCCGAGGGATTTCACCAAGCTATACCTGAGGATTGTAAAGAGATACATGGTCTTGAAGAATTGTGGAAACAAGTCAGAGAGGCCAATGAAGCCAATGACCCAAGAAGACGAGTAGAAAAGACTGGTGATGAACGAGGAGTGTTTCTACCACCAATAGAGGAATTTGAGACTGGATCTCAAATGAATCTAGACGTGCAATCGTGTTGGGGTGACAAAGGATCTGTACAATCTATGGATAGTCAACCCCATTCGCTAAGAACACTACCATCCTACATGGGAGAGTACGAGACCAAGTCAGATGTGGTTGCAGTCCCATCACAGAGACTGTCTCCCAACAAGGCCATTGATTCAAAGGGGCTAGTAGATATTCTATCTACCCGAGTCACCTGTACAATAATGTTAGCCGAGTTGCTCAGAATAAGACCAAACATGTGGGCTAATGTGGGTAAATGTCTAGAGAAATTTGGTGTAAAAATCCCAATGACTCAAATCGAGGAAGGCATCAAAGAGCTTGAAATGCCTCAACTAAATACTAGGCCAGTGCCATTAAACAAGGTAGGCGAGTATTATGAGGGAGAAGATGGAAACACCACCCTTCCTATGGAATTCAATGGTGTAAAAACCATGGCAATCCTTGACAGTGGAGCTGGTGTGGCCATTGCAACCAAAGAGGTTTGGAAAAAATGGGGAAAACCTGCCTTGATATCCACATGAATGACCCTGCAGCTTGCAGATGGACACAAGGAAAAGCCCCTAGGACTGCTAGAAAAAGTACTTGTTACTTCTTGTGGCATTGAATATGAACACACTTTTGCTGTTGTTGACTTTGGCAAGAAGAACAACTATGACATCATTCTGGGAAGACCGTTCATGCGACAATTGAAAATGGTCCAAGATTGGGGTTATGACCATATATACCTGAGACATATGGAAACCATAACAAAGATAAACTTGAGGGACCATAGCTATAGGGATGTGACGAGAACACCAGTAGAGGAGTTTGATTCCGCCACAGTAGCAGGGTTAGAACTTCCAGCTTGGTTAGGTAAGCCTAAAGAACTGTGGATGTGTGGAGCTTCACAATGTGGTAGCTTGAAACTTGAGGAATGTATCCTAGAGCGGGTTATAGAGGATAGGGACTATATCCCAGAACCATTTCCTGAAGAAGAGTTAGAGCCTTTTGGATGGGAACACATCTTGGCTACTCTAGACGTGTGCGCAGTGGAGGATGCTCCCACAACAAATTTTTGTGACGCAAATGGCTATGATGTCATTCCTTATTTTGCAGTGAGTGTAATCCAGGAAAATGAAGAGATCCAGATATCAACAAGGTCTCGAAATAAGGAGCAAACAAAGAAATGTGGAGAATCAAAAGATGAAGAAGACGGCGAGTTCTATGACTCTGTAGAACACTTCGAGCTTCAAGAAGATCAAGGACCCGGGAATCAATGTCATCGCTACACGAATAAAGTGCATCAAAAGTGGATTCCAAAGTCCTCCGTGAAGACACAGCCACCACAAACATCCTCATACATGGCTCCTAATAAGGATGCAAAGGCTCAGCTAGGAGGAATACGACCAGAGCAACAAGCTAGCAATGCTCTAATCAATGGGCTAGAAAAGTCCTCCAAGAAACTGCCACCCACGAGCAAACAGATAGTAACTTTCCACTACCAGCCAAAAAATCAAGGGAAAGTACAAGAAGTCTCCTATCATCAACTCAGGCCATCACTATCACCAACCCCTTCAGCAACAACCATGACACGTCAAAAAAACAGACATCAAGTCAAAGCCAAAAAGCTCGACAAATCTAGATACCAAAAAGCCAGATCAGCCAAAAACAGATATGGATCAAGAAGACAAAGATATCTAATGACAAATCACAAGATCCAACACCAAAACAAAAACAAGGAAAGCGTGCACGAACGGGTAAGAATATCACAAAATTGCAAGCTTTCACAACTCAGGTTTGGGCTCCAAAGAATATGATTCAAGCATGAAAAAGTCAGGAATTCATTTGGATTCCAAAACAACCACAGTATCAATTTTCAAAGCCTGAATCCCGTTCCCAACCCAACGTACAAGGGATGAAGCAAAGACCATTGTTGACTCACACAACAAAAAGGTGGATCCCAAAGAAGTCTCTTCAAACACAAACGAAGCACGGGCAAGTATGGGTTCCCAAACGAGCGTCAGCAACAAAACAGCTAATAATCGCAAAGAAATGGGTCCCAAAGAAGAACAACAAAAATGCTGTCAGTGCATCGCCGCTTGAATTCTTATAATTCTTCCTACGATTACAGTACAGTTAGAAGAGAGCAAGTCGCTTCAATCAAGCAACGATACAGGCGCTTCAAAGACCATTACATTGCTTAGAATAGGAAGCCTCGCCAACAAATTCCAATAAGCAAATTGTTTATACCCACATCTTGCACAACATAAATCTTTTCCATGCATTGACTGTGTATGCATAATAGGGCTACATTACAAGGCCTGCATAGGCACAACTTTTAATTGCCCAAGCACAACACATACCCTTTGCGATACCCTGTCGTAAAGGATGACTCCAAATAGGAAGGGGGGAGGCATTCTGAATGCGGACCTAACATTATGACTATTAGAGGGCAATGTTTTGTGAGATATTGAATTTTTGCTTTTTATTGTGATAATTTTTTGACGAAATTAAGAGTGTATGCCCTCATAATAGTGTTACAGAGGAGTATGGGGACAAAATCCATATATGAGCCCCTAGGGACATGTGTATAGTGTACATAGCATTTAGATTTCTATTTGAATGATTTTTCTTTTGTTGAGTTGTTTTAAGATTTTCTTTGTTTATTATTAAGAAAAAAAATAAATCCATAATCCACATGAAGAAAAGATGGACGAGAGGCCTGAGCACTACAAAGAGAAGAAGGTACAGGAAAACGATGAAACTTCACGAAGTATGTCTCAGCAGCCACTACAACAGCCGAAGAACTTGTCACAAAGCAGTGTCAACATGCAACCGACAAGTCATACAAGTCAGAGTCAAGTAGCTAAGCCACAAAATGGGTGAGGTGTTAGTCCCAAAGTTGCAAGTAATATTCTCTGTGGTCTAAGCGTCTTAGCTATTCTAGGTACTACTCAAGCTGGAAGAGTTGAGCATATTTACGTTGTGTCGCTCATGCTGATATAGGTGAGAAAAAGAGTCGAAGTCTAAGTACTTAAGTTTGGAGAAGTGAAGGAGAAGGTCCAAAAGACACTCACGTACTGAGCACAATGAGATATGAGTGGAGAAACTTCTACATCAACAAACCTTCTTGGAAAGGTGGAAGCTATTGAAACATCTTTTGATGTCACATGTGCTACATTTATTCCTTGAAGCACCCATCATCTCCTTCTTTCGCATTGCATGCTTTTGTTGAAAAATTTCTCATATGCATACAGAGTGTCCCATAATTGGCACTTGCATTAGGCACTATATCCGTGTTTCACCCAAGCACTCACCTTTCATGAACATGTACTTCACGTTCAACTGCTCAACTCCAATAAGAGCATATACCAAAGGCATTTTTTTTCCCACCGGGTTTTTTCCCTTTGGTCATCCAGGTTTTAGACCCTAATCTCAAGACACCTATCACCATCCTCTTGTACATATTCCTTCTACATCAACAATAAGGAAATGCCACTCAAATCAATTGACAAATGAATTGGAGCACCAATTTCAGATCA
The DNA here is from genome assembly GCF_014529385.1 of Adiantum capillus-veneris. Classification (NCBI taxonomy): domain Eukaryota; kingdom Viridiplantae; phylum Streptophyta; class Polypodiopsida; order Polypodiales; family Pteridaceae; genus Adiantum; species Adiantum capillus-veneris. The sequence continues at coordinate 180,075,942 of NC_140933.1, read as the reverse complement.
TAGCATACTTCTCCTCAATGGCGAGTCACAGAATGGCCTTCAATGACAAAGCTGCAGACAACACTAACAACATGATTGCACAGGAACAAAGAAGTCCCCAATGAAGAAGCGTAGACATAAAAGTAATCAGAGGATCTCCAAAGATGAATGGTTATGATGATAGATGTCTGCTCTAATGGATCATAGTTCTTGTTGTGGTTCGACAAAGATACAAGCAGTGCAACAGATGAAGCCAATACGACAGCAAAGTGTTGACCACTAGGTCAACAACACAACATAACTCAAGAACAAAGAAGTCCTCTATGAGAAAGACCAGACATAAGGGTAATCAGAGGATCTCAAAATCTTGTCCTTGATAATGCGCATCGAATGCTCGCAGGGTTTTGAACCTCAAATTAGAATAATTAAGTCCTGGATTTGGCCTGACAGACAGACTTTTCATTGGAGTGCAACTTGGCCTAAAGAAGTTAAGGCTTACAAAGTTGTCATTGGCTCACAAGATCAGAAAGCCAATCACTCAATTCTACAGATTGTGGAAGTTGTTTCTGAGAATCACAAATACTCCGAATTGACAGATTTGTTGGAGCAAGTGATGGATGAAGCTTTCTCTATCCATGATGATAAGAGTCAAGTTAAACGACATTGGGTTCTTTTTGAATTTAGATCTGGCAGTAGACCTATAATGATAGAAACAGATGCTACAGCTCGAAGCGTGGATGTGAAAGACATAAAGTTCGTCATCAATTATGATTTTCCTGAATCATGTGAAGACTATGTACATCAGATTGGACGAACAAGACAAGCTATTGCAAAGGCTATAGTCTATACTTTCTTTACAACAACAAAACGACAGCCAGGACCACATCGCCATCGACAATCAGGTCATGTTAGGGACGACATGAACGCGGAAGGGGAGAATGTTGACCGCTGGGTCAACAACGCAACATAACTCAAGTTTCGTACCAAAGTCTTATCTTTTGCGAGTTATGAAATGCTACGGATTATGGATATAAACGTCATTTGTAATGAGTACTTATTCTAGTTTCAGAAGCCGGGGTGCAATGGAACTTCCAGATTGTAAATACAAAGCCATTTGACCCTTTCAACCCCATTTTTGGTTAAACCTAAGGTAGCCTTAGTATATAAGGTACCTAGGTCATTTTGTAAAGAGGACTTTAATCATAATCAAAACTTTAGCGCTGCTGTCTACTATGTGTGAGAGAGAAGAGAGTGAGCGTGAGCTTTATCCTCTCGCTACGCCCGGCTCGCTCAACACATTGGAGATCTGACTGCACCATTGCTATAGGCTCGAGGAGAGCTATGCGAAAACGCCAAGCATTCCACGCGAGAAGAAGCGCACACGCCGATGCATCTACGAGCTATTTGTGGCCGTAAGTGTATCAAACGATGTCTATTTTCTGCGTGCTAGTAGTCTATAGAATCGTGGCAACATAAGCTACGCATAGGTACTCATAAACTTCAGTTTTGGGCACTTTCAAAATTCTGCTCTGTCATCCTACGCGTTTTCTGCAGACGGGTTTAGAGTGAGGGTTTTGAGTGTAGAAGCGTAGGGACATGTGTATCCTAGTGAGGGGATGGTGTTCCTTAAGTTTCATACGAATCTGGCATGATTAGGTGAGTTACCTTCCGTATGTGTGTATGTGGCTAGGTGGTGTAGTTGAGAGCAGTGAGGTTCTTGATTGTGGTTTTGTTGGCCTTCCAGAGAGTTGTATGTGTAGGATAGTCTCAGCTTGACAAGCTAAAGAGATTTCCTCCGTGTGCCTATCGTGTCATCTGTGTCCTCGATTGACATTATGTTGATCTAAGTAGTGTTTGCATGCACTTCATGGGTGTGCGAGTTGCTCTCGTCTAACACACTTCCAAAAATCGGCTCGTCAATGGTGGGCTAGCCTTCGTGGCAACGACAAAGCCCCAAAGACATGGAAAACTCTACGAGTTTCCATCATGAAGAAATTCCTTGCAAGTGATGCAAAGGACAAAGTGCTCACAGAGTGACGGATTTTGAGGCTTCTCTCTCATGATTCTATCCACAAATATGTGGACAAGTTTTAGGATTTACATCTCAAGGCTACTGTCTATCAAAAGATAGACTTTGCCAAGCAAAGACAAAAATTTTGTGCGGGATTACTTGAAGAAATTGCCAAGTATGTCATCTCCCAACAGTCTGGTTCTATTACCGAAGTAATCCACCACACCATGGTTGCTTTCTGCATCAATTTCCAACAAGGGGCTAGAGAGAATGTCAAACCCATGGAAAGCAAAGACAAAAATGATGCAAAGGGAAAAACCAATGTCCAAAATTCTTCCCAAGGCACTTCCTACAACAACAAAAATAGGTCTAAGGAGGAGGGAGTTTACAAAGTTAAAAACAAACTCCCTCATGAAGAGCTTTGATCTTTTTGCAAGGACCATAAGTGTTTTAAGTGTGGGGAGCAAGGACATGGCTATCATTCTTGTCCCAAGAAAAATGCTCGCAATGAGACTCCTAGGGATTTCAACATCGCAAGACTCCTAGGGATTCCACCATCGAAGATCCAAAAGAGGATGCTCATTGCAAAGGATCGTCTCTCTCCTATGCTTGGGGAAAGGTAAGGAAGCATGATTCCTTCATCTTGTTTGACCTTGGCTCTACTCACAACTTCATATCAACAGAGTTGGCCACGAAGTTGGGCATTCAACCTTTTGAGATGGGAGATATTGTAGCAGCTGACACAGCTTTCAAGGGACAGCAAGCCTCCATTACTCCCTTGATTGGGAAGTTGAGGCTTCATGTCCAAAGCTATGCCAACAAAGAAGAATTTTTCATCTCTCCTCTCCAACATGAGGATGCTATCCTAGGGGTTCCATGGTTTGATCGCATGGTTGCCATCATGAAGCTCCCTGAGAGGAGAATCTACTTCACCTTTAGGGGAAAGAACATGTGTATAGATATCAATGAGTCTGGCCATACTATACCACTTGTAAATCCTCTTACCTTGATAAATCAATGAAGAGCTCAGTTTCTGCGTACATGATTTTTGTCAAAGAGTCCCTAAAAGGTCTTAATGTTTCATCAAAGGTGAATGGTAGGAATCAAGAAGAGTTAGACTTGTCTAACTTTCTAAAAGGATTCCAAGATGTGTTCATCAATGATATCCCTATGGACTTACTTCCAAGATGAGGGGATGATGACCATTAAATTGAGCTCCTATCAGGAAGCTCATCACCTAATAAACCTCCTTATTGAGTTTCACAAGCTCAACAAGAGGAGATCATGAGTCAATTGCATGAACTGGTGGAAAAAGGGATGGTGAGGCCTAGCTCCTCTCTATTTTGCTCATCAGTACTTTTAGTGCAAAAGAAATATGACACATATCACGTGTCTCGACTCTAGAGCACTAAATACGATCACTGACAAATGCTCCAGCTGCATTCAGATCGACGATGGACAAAAGTCTTCAGGTCACTCAAATTCTGTTGAGGAGTACAAGGGACACCTCCAAGTAATCTTTCAAGTTGTGAGAGAGAATAAGCTTTTCATAATCAAAAGAAAAGTGAAGTTTTTCTACAAGAAATTCAATATTAAGGCCACATTATCTCACATTGCTGGCAAGCACAATCAAGTGTCAATGCACTTTCACAACGGCCAAGGGTAAATGTGGTGTCTTTAGCAACTCACAATGATCTATCATTTATGATAGATGAGTATGCTATTGATGAAGACTTTAAGTAGGTAATTACAGCCTTTGCATTAGGGAATAAAAAAAGAACAATTCACTTTGAAGGATGATTATCTTCCAAACCGTAATAGGCTAGGTGTTACTCACCCATACAATAAGAAATTCATGTATAAATCCCATGCTTCTCATTATGCAGGGCAAAGAGGGATTTAATAATCTACGCTTTGAGGAGTAGAAATGTATTTTTTTTGGTCTACCATGAAAAGTAAATATACAAGAGTATGTTTCAAAATGTGTGGTATATAAAAAATTGAAATTTGATCAAGGGAAGCAAAGTCTTGGATTGTTTTAGTCGACAGGCTTAGCAAGAAAACACACTCTATGTCTGTCAAAAAGACTATTGAGGTACATTAAATGGAAACCCTCTTTAGATCTCAAATTTTTAAGTATCATGGCTTGCCAATATCCATAGTGTCCAACAACGATCCTAGAATGACCAATAATTTCTAGAAGGGTCTCTTTGAGAATCTAGGAAGTAGATTAAATTTTTCTTTTGGCCTATCGTCCACAAACGGATGACCAAATTGAAATAACTAATCTAATGATTCTTGAATCTACTAAAAGCCTATGTCATGGAAGTAGATCAAATGTTCTCAATGAGATAAGTACTTACCTCTTATAGAGTATACGTACAATGACATTGTACATACTTCTATGGGGAAAGCACCTCTCAAGGTTAAAGAGGGAAGATGCAAAAGTCCCTTACCACTGAAAGTACATGGGAAGATCTTTGCTGCTGACGATGAATATAGCCGAATCTTTTCCAAAGATTAAAGAGGTTATATTCATCACAAAGCAAAGGCAAACATGGTGGCTGCTTATAAACTTAGAAGAGCCTTAGCCTTTAAGAAAAATGATTGGGTCTTGCTAAATTTTCTCAAGGCTTCTCTAAGGCATACTACGGGCAATAATCCTACGAGCCACCAAGAGAATTATGCTAAACTAGCAAAAAGATACTATGGTTCTTTCTTTTAAAATTCTTAAGCCAATCAATGAGATGGATTATTAGTTAAAGTTGCCCAATGATTGGCTCATTCACCATGCTAACCATGTGAGCCTACTCATGCCTTAGAAAGGAGAACCACCAAAAGAACCAATAATGGAGGACCCGCCAGAGATCGAGATCAAGAAGAGGTGTCGCAACCCGAATCGATCCTTCAACACAAAGACAAGGTACTAAGAAATGGTAAGATTATCCAATGACGTCTGGTTAAGTTTAAAAATTATCCTTTTAAAGGTTCTATATGGATGCAAGGAACCTAGCTTAAGGATAATATGAACCTTGTCAATGCTTACAATGCTACACTAGAGTAAGCAAATGAAGATGCACTTTAAATTAACAATGTTTTTGTCTATAAGAATTATTCTCTTTCTTTTATTGTGCACAAAATTTAAGAAGTATGCATGCTTAGGATTGTGTTTGTGGTGAGACGACATCTCCCAACCACCAGTAGAACTTGTCACTCTACTTTGGAAGCATGATAGCAATAGGCATGGGAGACTTTTCTTTTAACAAAAAATTCTACTAATACTTGGCACATTCTTGCATTTGGTCGCTGTTGTAGATCTCTTTGCTACTATGGGGACATAGGGGCTTTGAATAGATTTTATGTTGATGCTTGAGCAACCTTGAGGGGTGGTGCAACCTTGATTTTGGACGGTAATGTATTATTAGATCATTTCCTTGTTTGACTTTACATCTCTTCTCGGGTTTGTTTGGCCCCAAGAAGCGGTTCTTGGATCCCATCGCAAGATCTATGTCAACAATTACCACCACAAATTTGGTGAGAGCCACGGCTTCACCTGCACAGTTGTTAGCATCTTGTCTCATGGATTCCAGTCGCTTGTATAGGGAGATGGCATGTGTCACAAACTATTGACATGTCAAGACACTGAAGAATGGAGCCGACTTGTAGACCCCAACTAAGGGGACTAAACCCTAAAAGAATTAGAAGCAAAATTAGAAGAAGAAGAAGAAGTAGACTCCTATTTTTAAAAGACGAGTTCCCACCAGCTTACGGGATCCCTTTTGATGGGATCGAGGGGACCTAAATGCATCAAAATAAAGCGAGACCAACACACACACTAAATCACATGGAGTATGATGGCATGGAAGCAGTATAGATGGTCTAGATTTCAAGCAGATATGCTAACGTGAGAGTTGTACAAATGCCCACAAATTATGCTAGTGACATGACAAATATACATATTTCCGCAAAACGCATTGTCAGCTTTTGAACTAGTTGCTTTATTGTTTGATTCTTTGCATCTAACTACTTTTGAGAGGCCAAGAGACTTTAAATATGAGAAAATGGCTCATTATTTGGCATGCTTCTGCGTGAAGATGCAGAGGATGGAGTACCAGAAGTGTATTGAGTTCAAGCAATATAAAGAAATACTGAAAGGAATGCCAACGTTTGGGGCTAGTGCTCTCTTGGGGTGGAAATCCTCTACTCCACGCCTTGTATCATGTCTCCCTTTAAGTTCAATTGTTATTTGAAGTTCTTTAAGTTTTTTAGTATACTCTTTTCCATCGACACATGGTGCCTGTCCCCATGACAATGGTATCAAAACTTTAAGCATGTGCTTTTCTGAAAGCATACCGGTCCTACCAAAGTTTACTAGAATTTTTTTAAAAAAATTGTCTAGAACTCGAACTTATTGACCACTCCTACCCTTTGTCCATCACACATTGGGTGTGCTCCCGTCTTCATCGCTCTGTCTTATTGGGCATAAGCCATAAGGAGTTCTAGAACACTTGCACAAGAAGGATCAATTTTATTCTCGAACCACCATTTTTTTCCTTAGAGGGAGTGCTATCCTGTGGTGGATGTCTATAGCCACCAAGACACTCACTACAAGGACTTGGCAAGCTTTCAAGAAATTTTTTTCCCAAAGTTACATGCCTTCAGACATCTTCCTTTGGAGTGCATCTTCCTACAAAGTGGGGTATCATGAAATGCTTGCCACAAAAATCCTAACAAATTATTGGAATTATGGTTGCAAGAAAACACAAACAGCTTGGAGAAGACGAAGGAAGATCAAGGCACACAATAGAGAGTGTATTATACTTAGTGTGAAATGGAAAGATAGATAGCCCTAGAGTGATGGGCGTATATACAATGCACGAGGGCAAAAACCTCCTAAAGAGGGTAAAAATTCCCTGGCGGTCGTAGTGTGTTCACACACATCACTACCACATGTATATGGTGACAAATCCCCCTGGAGTGATGCGGTGAACAAGAGCTGGCACATGAGTAAAGTGAAGTTCCATGACTTGAGGACATGATCAATCCACAAAGGGGAGTAAGCACAAATCTTTGCGGAAAGCCTCTCACTTCTCATGAGACAATGCCTTTGTGAAACGATCTGCAAGGTTTTTCTATGATGGCACATAAGCCAATTTGATCTCTCCTGCTGAGAGCCTCTCCCTGACACACTGGGTTCCTTGCAAGTGCCAATGTGCTTTGACTCTCAGTGTAGATAGTGTCTTGTCCAACACCCAAATCAACCATAAGGAGTCTGAGCCATACACACTGAACCGTAGTTGTGAAGACTGCCCTGTACTCAGCCTCACAACTCAAAGTGGCCACAATAAATTGCTTCTTGCTCAGCCATGATATACATGAACTGCCAAGCACGGAAAAAAAAGCATTTTTGGACACTCGCTTGTCAAAACAACCAGCCCAATCTGAGTCCGAAAAAGCATGTAAGTGGGCGGCAATGATCCCCCCTTGGGATAAAACAAGCCAAGATGTAAAGTGCCACTAAGGTAGCAGAAAATCCTCTTGATAGCCTGCCAATGCTTAGACCCTGGGCTATGCATAAATTTGCTAATGTATGAGACTACAAACTGAATATCTGGCCTTGTGTTGCATACATAAATGAGGCATTGGTAAAGAGTGATATCAGTAGGATCACCAACATCATGAAGACTCAATTTCAAACATGTTTCCATGGGAGTGGCAATAGGTTTGCAACCCTCAAGTCCAAACTTACATAGCAATGTCTCTATGTAACTTTTCTGACACAAGGCAATACCACCATCACACTGGTTAAATTGTATACCCAACTAATGATGCAGCAACCACAAATCTTTCATCTTGAAAGAAGCATTCAAATTAGCCTTAAATTTAGCAATATGTCTCTCATTTGGGCCAGTGATCAACAAATCATCTACGTAAAGAACCACAATGAGAAGTACATCACCCTCACACTTCACATATAATGTGCTTTTTTTTGGACTGTTACAAAAGCCTCGTTTGACCAAATGAGTGTCAGCTTTCTCATACCAACCACGAGGAGATTGATTCAACCCATACAAAGCCTTCTTACATACACACACTTTGTCCTCTTGTCCTTTCTTGACAAAACCACGAGGCTGTGTTACGTAAATCTCCTCAAATATGTCACCATTCAAGAAAGTAGTAACAATGTTTGATTGATGTACATCCCAACCAAAATGAGCTACCAATGCACGTAGAAAAGGCACAATAGTCAAACGACAAGTGGGAACAAAAGTCTCTTCATAATCTATGCCTTTTTGTTGTGCATAACCCTTTGCAACAAGTCAAGCCTTATGGTGATCGATCTCACCATCTAGCTTGCATTTTAAGTTGTAAACCCACTTTGTACTACCAATGGCCTTTTTGCTAGGAGGTAAATCACATAAATTCCATGTGTCATTTTCTATAAGTGCATCATATTCTGATTGCATGGTAGCCATCCAATTTTCTAAATTTTGTGCTTTATCAAAAGATAGAGGTTCCTCAACATCATGTAAGCTAGACTCAGCCAAAGCATAACAATCTGATGACTAAGATGCATGGACAAAGCCTGAACGAGTACGACTATACAAAGGTGTGTCCAGTTACTGTCATGCAATGTATGCACCAGCCTTTTTGGCATACCTCTAGCCTGCTCATTTTCAGCCCTTTCCTCATCAAGTACATCATGTACATCTGCATCCGTAATACGCTGATATATAACATTTTCGGAAACCCCCATAGGCTGTACATTTACCTCATTGGAATTTCCATTCAAACTTCCACCACTAAAAAGAGTCAACAAAGTATCATAAATGTCTTGTGGGCTTACATTACTATCTCTAGTACATGACAGGAAGGGCTGAATAGAATCTTCCACAAACACTACATCCCGTGAAACCAAAATACGCTTTGTTTGCAGATGATACAACCTGTAACCTTTAACACTTTAACCAGCAAAAATACGTTTGATAGACTTATCATCCAATTTTCTTTGTTGTGTTTGTGGCACCAAAGCATACGCCAAATAGCCTAAAGCACGCATGTGCTCAATAGAAGGCTTTCTATCATGCCGTGCTTCATATGAGTAATAGAATACAAAGCTTTTGTAGGACACCTATTAAGTACATAAGTGGCACACATGATGGCCTCAAGCCAAAAAGAATGCGGCAAAGCTTGACTTTTGACCATACATCCTACCATTTCCGTAAGTGACCCATTTTTCTTCTCAGCTAGACCATTTTGTTGAGGCGTATAAGGAATTTTACATTGGTGTTTTATCCTACGACTAGCCAAAAATGCATTAAATTCATGAGACATATACTCCCCCCCTCGATCACAATAGAGGGTGCCCATAGTACATTCCAAGACATTTTCAGCCATAGCCACAAATTATTTGAAGCACATAAAAACTTTGAACTAAGAGAGAATTCCCATGCATGCCTAGAGTAATCATCAATGAAAGCCACGAAGTACAGGTAATTGCCCAAGGATGAAGTTTGCATGGGCCCACAAACATCACTATGCACAAGATGCAACCTGCATGTGGCCCTAACTGAACAACCCTTTGGAAATTTAGAATGCTATAATTTACCCAAAATACAGCCTTCACAAACATGTTTGACAGGTGCTTCAAGAGGAGGCAAAGAAGCAACCATATCAAACTTTTACAAACGCAGCAAACTGACAAAATTCAGATGTCCAAAACGTGCATGCCACAATTTTGCATCTGAAATAGCCCTTGAATTTGCAACTGCATTTGCAAAATCTAGTCCACACTTGTCATACAAAGTGAGCTTATACGGCCCATGGCACAAAAGGCCAGATGCAACAATTTTATCACCAAAACTGGGATTCTGAATTGTACATCTGTCATCGACAAATTAGACTACAGGTCTAAGTCTAGCAAGTGCAGATACAAACAAAAGATTCTTCTTGATCCCAGGTACATAAAGTGCATCAACAAGTGTAAAATAACTGCCATTTGCAGTAATAAGAACAATCTTTCCAACTCCCTGAACAGGATAAGAGGCATTTTTGGCACAAGTGACCGAATTCGCATGAGGGAGAGACTCAAGAGAGGTGAGCAATTCATGATGTGAGGTAATGTGCTTTGTAGCACCACTATTGAAATATCACACATGTGAATTTGCAACAACTGACATGCATGCATCATAGACAACAGGATTGTAAATGCACTTTGCACTATTCTGCATCAACAGCAGCATCACAGTCTCCTTTCAGAAAAGACTCAACAATGGCTGCATTTGTAGTGGAACTAGCATTTACAGTGGAACCAACCTCTTTCTTCTTAGCCTCTTTGGACTTCAACTTATGACTGCTTAATCAAGTAATCATTAACTTTACAATAATGGTAACACATCTTCTTTTTTCCCTTATCACCATAATTTCCCGATGAAGTGTTGCCAACAGAAGCATTTGGAACAGAAGTTTTGCCACTCGCAGCAAAACCATAAGAAGTTGCTGCATTGCTACTAACACCCTTTCTTTGAGAAGCAATAAAAGCCTGTTCAATTGCACGCTGTCTAGTCCTGTTTTTTTTGGAAAGTGACTCTTGCAACAACAATGTGCACAATGCATCGAACTTGAAAACTTCAGGATTTCCTTGGGTCATAAGTCTGCAAGTACTAGCAAAATCTTGGTAAGAATATGGCAAGGCATCAAGAACAGCCTAGATTTCTGCACAAGGTAACTGTCTGAAATGACTCCACCTACAAAAATAAGTTGCTCATTGGTATCCTTGACACCAATGTATATATCATCTTCCTCATGCATAATGTTTGATTGTAGCTCTTTATGAAACAAAGCAATATTTTCCTCATTTCGGCTTGTATAAAGACCAGCCACAATATCCAAAGCTTGTTTTGTAGATTTTGGTGAACAAACATGAGGAGTAATGGTGCTCTTTACAAAAAACACAATCAACACATGAGCCTGTGCATCGTTTACATCCCAACAAGCTTGTTTTGTAGTAGGCAAAACAACTCTAACAACATTCTTGCAGCGAGACCTGCAACATCCTCAATATCAACTACATCCTTAGAACCAAGACGTACATCAATTACCTCCATAACATTTCAGACGCCCTTGACAAAAGAACATGTTGCATCATGTAAGTCCACGTAGGGTAATTGTCCCTATCCAACTCGTCCTCAGCAGCAAACATCCTGAACACATCTATGTTGTTGTCAGTCATGGAAAATGTCTGCACCTGATGTGAAAACTACCCAAAATGAGGAGAAACAGAGTGAGACTAGCATGTGCTATATAGAACAACCCACAATAGACTATATAGGACCTGTTATGTAGAAAACGGCACTGACAAAATGTTTTCACTAAGTGACAAAATTGCATGTGTAGGCCTGCTTGTAGTGGAACCGTAGGCCAAAATGAGCCCGAATCAAAAATTTTGTTGACCTATTAACGCCCTCCAGAGCTCATTGAAACCCAAGAAAGCGAGAAGGGGTGTGTTCGAGTTGCTGGCGGCTAAGCCGAAGAAGATGCAACTTGCTCTAATACCAATTGTTGGAATTAGGGTTGCAAGAAAACACACAGATTGGAGAAGACAAAGGAAGCTTAAGGCACACAATAGAGAGTGTACTACTTAGTGTGCAATGGAGAGATAGATAGCCCTAGAGTGATGGGCGTATATACAATGCACGGGGGAAAAAACCTCCTAAAGAGAGAAAAAATTTCGAAATCTCTCACCAAGTGTCTCTTCTCAAACCTATAACCTTGGAGGTCTAGTGTGATTGCTATGTCTTGGGACTACCATCACCGCTATATGACAACTGTTTGTTGAGGCTTGTTTTGACTATTCAAGTGCTTGTGGACCATGTTGCGGTTAGCTATAACCTTATGGAAGAAATTTGACCCTAATTTTGGTGCAAGTTTCAAAATGGAAGCACAATTATCTTTTGAGTGTAATTGATGTCAAGAATGCGTTTTCAACAATTCTCTAAAATCTATTTGAGAACTTGTTTGGTAATTCTGCTTGGAATTTTTTTGGAATTACTCCGAGTGGAGTAGTGAGAAATGATGTTTGAGAATGCTTGCACATACTCATGGCCCTAGCCCCTTATGGTTATTTGCAAGGGGAGTATTGAATGTTTGAAAAGTGTTGTTTTTACATATGTTCCGGACCCTTGTGGTTCTTTACGGGGGGAGTATTAATAAGTATGAGTAGTGGCCTCTATATCTCATGGCTCAGACCTTTTTAGGTTATTTGCGGTAGGAGTAATGAGGGACTTATTGAATAGCTCATGACCCGGACCTAGATGGTTATTTGCGGGGGGAGGGTTCATCAACAATTTTATGTTTCTATGTCTTGTAACATGCATAGGTGAGCATTTGTGCTGCATTATGATGTGCCAACCACTTAATATTCCTAATTGGGAAAGATTTCTTGGGTATGTAATTTTAGTGTATCAAGAGACATGTTAGAGATCAACACCGTCTGGGTGTGATGGCTAATTTTACTACATCAAAATATCAAGAGATCCAATCTAGAATGAGACCAAGCTACTGAAGAAAGGATCCGACTTGCAGATCCCGATTGAGGGGCCTAAACCCTAGAAGAAGAAAAAACAGAATCGGCAAGAAAAGAAGAAGCAACAAAAGAAGTTTTACCAACTTGCAAAGTCTTGCCGAGTGGCCTATTTTAAAGACAAGTTCCCACCAACTTACCCGACCCTGTTCGATGTGGCCTAGGGGACATAAATCCATTAAAATAAAGTGGGATCAACACACACTCAATCGTGTGGAGCATGATGATGTTCCAACAATATGGACGCTCTAGATTTCACACTGACATATTGACGTGAAAGTTGTACAGATTTCCACAAAAACGCAATGGTAGCTTAGGACCAGTTGCTTTTAGAGTTTGCTTCTTATCATGTAACTGCTTTTGAGAGGCCAAGGGCCTTCAAATATGAGCCAAGGGATCATTCTATGGAACATGTGAAAAGGTGCAAAGGATGGAATACCGGCAATGTACAGAGTTCAAGCAATATAAAGAAATAACAAAAGGGTGTTAGTGTTTGAGGCCACTGCTCTCTTGGGGTGGAGCTCTGCCACTCCTTGTCTCGTGTTGTGCATCTCTTTCAATTCAATTATTATTTGAAGTGCTTAAATTTGTTCAGAATGCTCTTTTCCATTAGCACATGGTGCCGTCCCTGTGTGACAGCATGCTCTATTTCTAGAGAGATTCCACACAAACAACTTACTGTGTGTGATGTCCTTATCTCTACACAGTGAATTTTTCATGACTCTTTCCATGATTCTTACTTTGCAAGCTAACATACAGAGGTTTCATAGAGCTATGCATACTGCAAGACATGACATGCAAATTTTCCTCTCATGCTTTGGTGTCTCATTCGATCTCAAAAGGGGATAAGAAAAACAAATATTTCCCTTCGATTTAGAGAGAAACTAGTTGGGTCTACAATGTGTGCAATCAAGGATTTTGCAGGGGTGTTGCACAAGAAGTTGGACCAGTGCCAACTGATGCTTTGTATTTCTATGAGCACTAGTTTGAAGGAGAGATAGTCAAGCTAAAGGTTTTACAAGCTAGAGGTCCAGTCTAGCACTTCAAGAGAAGGAGAGTGACTCTAGACATGTGTCTGTAATTGATGGCTCCTTTGCCCTTGGATGAGTTGCGAGATGGTGTGCAAAGTTTTGCGCATTCCTCTTTTCTTTCCAAGAAAGAAGATTCTTCTTTTAGTTAATAAAACTGCCCAATGGACTACAAACTGTCCCTGCTAAAGAGGGCTATGTAAAAATGTAGGGAGACTCTCCCAATGAAAAGGTAAGATATATACAATGATGGCCAAATTAGGATATGGGAGGAGGAAACAAACACATTGGTCTATGGTATTTCCATCTAGTCATGCCATGAACCATGCAATGGATGACTAGTCCATTTGGCGTTGAGAGCCTGAGGTTGCCGCAAGCATGTCTGCACATTAGTTCTATCATCTTCCATAGTAGAGTGACAAGCTCTACTTGGTGTTCGGCAGACGTCGTCTCCGCAAACTTGATCTAAGCATGCATACTACTTCATTTTTGTGCATAATGAAGAAATAAAGAGTCTTATAAGATAAAAATTTTGTTCATTTGTAACATTTGTACATTTTCTTACTCTTGGGAAGTGTTGTAAGCATTGACAAGGTTTAGGTTATCCTTTAATTGTATGCCTTGCATCCATCTAGCATCTTCAAAAGGATAATGTATTGTGGGATAGTATTACCGCCTCTTAGTACCTTGTCTTCATGTCAGAAAATGGACTCGGGCTGCAGTACCTCTTCTTGGTCCTCGATATCCGGTGTGTCTTCAATTGTTGGTTCTTGTGGTGGCTCTCCTTTGTAAGGCTCACCTGAAAAGCATTGTCTATGAGCCAATGGTTGGGCAACTTGAGTTGATAGGCCATCTCATTGATTGGCCTAAGAATTTGGAAGGGACCATAGTACCTTTTTGCTAACTTAGCATAGTACTTTTGGTGTCCCATAGGATTCTTGCCCGTCATGTGCCTTAATCAAGCCTTGGGAAATTTGAGTAAGACCCAATCATTTTCTTTAAAGGCTTGGGCTCTTCTGTGCTTGTCAGCAGCAGTCTTTTACCTTTGTTGTGAGATAGAGATAGCATCCTTAATCTTTTGGAAAGATTCTTGTAGGTCTTGGCTATACTCATCTGCAGCGAAGATCTTCCCGTGCACCTTAAGTAGCAAGGGACTTTTTGACCTTCCCTCAATTACCTCAAAAGGTGCTTTTCCTGTGGAAGTATGTACAATGTTATTGTAGGCATACTCCACTAAGAGTAAGTACTTCTCCCATTGGGATCTTTTATCTACTTCCGTTACATAGGATTTTAGTAGATCGAGAATTGTGAGGTTAGCTATTTCACTTTGGCCATCCGTTTGCGGGGTGATAGGCCGAAGATAAGTTTAGCCTTGTTCCTAAATTATCAAAGTGACCCTTCTAGAAATTACTGGTCATTCTAGGAGCTCTATCTGACATTATGGACATTGTCAAGCGATGGTACTTGAAGATTTGTGAAATAAAGAGGGTTGCCATTTGATGGTCTTTGATAGTCTTTCTGACAAGTATAAAATGAGCTTGTTTGTTGAACCTGTCTACTATCGTCCATATTCTTGTATTCCCATGGATATACTTAGGCAATCCAAAGATAAAATCCATGGATATGCTCTCCCATGGTGAATTAGGGATTGGAAAAGGTTGAAGCAATCCAAGATGCTTCCCTCTATCAAACTTTGTCTTTTGGCATACCACACATTTAGAAACATACTCTTGTATGTTTGATTTCATGATAGGCCAATAGAAATATGTTTCAATCCCCTTTAGGGTAGACTGAATCCCTCTATGCCCTGCATAAGAAGGAGCATGAGATTCATACATTACTTTCTCACGTAGTGAGCTAGTAACGCATAGTCTATTGCAATAGAGAAGATAACCATCTTGTAAAGTGGTCCCTCTTTCTTCCCTAGTGCAAGGGCTGAAATCACATCTCTAAAATTAGGATCAATAGCGTACTCATCTATCATAGAAGATAGATCATTGTGAGTTGCTATGGAAACCGCTTTCACTCTCGGCCATTTTGAGAGTGCATCGGCTACTTGATTATGCTTGCCAGCAATGTGAGCAATATGAAAATGAAATTGCAAAAGGAAATTTTCCCACCTCATTTGTTTGTCAGAGAGTTGGTCTGCATCATGAAGTACTTAAAACTTTGGTGATCCGTTCGCAGAATCAAAGGAGTCCCCAATAAATAGTGCTTCCATGAGTCTAAGGCATGTAGAACTGCAAGGCATTCCTTTTCATATATGCCTAGATCTTGCTCAATAGGATCGAGCCTTTAACTTTCATAGCCTATGGCGTGCCCTTCTTGAGGCAAAACAGATCCAAGGCAATCACTACAAGCATCACATTGGACCTCAAATGGCTTTGAGAGATTCGGTAGTGTAAGCACATGTTGAGAGATAAGCTTTTCTTTCAAAAGCATTGTTCTCCTTGGAAGACCATGTATACCTAACGTTTCTTTTCGTAGGGTCATGTAGTGGTCCTGCTATTAGTGAGAACTTCTCTATGAAGCCTCTATAGTATGCAGACATACCTATAAAGCTCCTTAATTCATGAAGATTCCTTGGTTTATGCCATCCTTTTATTACCTCTAACTTTGATGGATTCATTTGGATGCCATCTTGAGAGATTATGTGACCTAAATACTGAATCTCTTGTAAGAAAAAATCACTTTTCTTTCTATTAACAAAAAGCTTTTTCTCTCTTAGAACTTGAAATATTACCTGGAGGTGTGCTTGTGTTTGTCTAATGAATTAGAGTAGATGATGATATCATCAAAGAACACTGTAGTAAAGGTTTGGTAAGGCCTGAATAGCTTCTCCATCAAGCAGTTGAATGTGGCTGGTGCATCGGTCAAGCAAAAAGGCATGACAATGTATTTGTAAATACCAAACGTCGTTCGAAATGTGGTCTTTACAATGTCTTGATCAATTATCCTTATTTGATGATAGCCACTTTTTAGGTCAATCCTACTGAAGTAGGTAGACCCTTGTAGATTATCAAATAGGTCTTCTACCCGTGTAACGGGAAATCTATTCTTGATAATGATCCTATTTAGTGCTCTATAGTTGACACACATACGATATGTGCCATCTTTCTTTTTCACTAGTAGCACAGGAGAACAAAACGGAGATGAGCTAGGCCTAACCATGCACTTCTCAACTAACTCATGCACTTGCCGCATAATCTCCTCTTGTTGAGCTTGAGAAACTCTATAAGGAGGTTTGTTAGGTGGTGAACTTCTTGGAAGAAGTACAATTGCATGGTCATCATTGCCATGTTTAGGAGGTATCTCACAAGGGATGTTGTCAATAAAGACATCTTAAAACCCTTGAGAAAATTGGATAACTCTAATTCCTTTTAATTTTGTATATTTTCTTTTGCTAAAACATAAGGTTGTGTATGTACAATGGGTATAGTGTTACCCATTTCCTTAGCATCTATATACATATCTTTTTCCCTGAACATAAAGGAGATTCTCCTTTCAGGGAATTTAACATTGGCAGCCATGCAATCAAACCATGGTGCCCCTAGGATTACATCCTCATGCTTGAGAGGAGAGATAAAGAAGTCCTCTTTGTCCACATAGCTTTGGACATGGAGCCTCATTTTCCCGATTAAGGGAGTGACTGAAGCTTCTTGCCCCTTGAAAGTAATGTTTGCGGGTAGGACATCTCCCATCTTGTAGGCTTGTATGCCTAGCTTGGTGTCTAGCTCTATAGATGTAAAATTGTGACTAGAACTAGGGTCAAAGAGAATAAAATCATCATGTTCTCTTACCTTTCCCCAAGCATGGCATAGAGGAGATCCTTTGTGATGATTTTTCTCCTCTTGGATTTCGACCAAGGTAGCTAAGGAGGATCATGGCGGTTGTTCTTTTGGGGACAAGCGTGGTACACATGCCCTTATTTGCCGCACTTGAAACACCGGTTATCCTTGCAATAACTCTCAATCTCTTCAGGAGAGAGTTTATTTTTGCCTTTGTAACCTCCCTTCTCCTTAGCTTTGCTGGAATTGGGCTTAGGAGACTTTTGGACATTATCCCTCCCCTTAGGCTCAGTGGAACCCTTGTTTTTAGGGGGCTTAGAATTCCTCTTAGCCCCTATTTGGAAATTGATTTGAGAGGACACCATAGTATGATGTATTTCCACCGATATGGTGTGTGGCCTGTGGGAGTTGACATACTCTGCCATTTCTTCGGTTAAGCCCGCACAAAATTCCCGCTTTTTCTCTCCACAATTCAACTTTTTTGAAGACAGTGGCTTTGAGTTGTAGGTCCCAAAACTTGTCTACATATTTGTGGATGGATTCATAGGGAGAGAGATTCAAGATTCGCCATTCGATGAGTACTTTGTTTTGGCATCGGTGGCCAAAAACTGCTTCATAATGGAAGCTCTTAAATCTTTCCATGTTTGTGGATCTTTACATTTGGCTCTTAGGCTAGACCACCATTTTTGGGCGGACTTTTGAAAGTGCAAAGCTACATGGCATAGCTTAGAGGACTTCGTGAAGCCCTCATCTCCGAGCGCCACATCAAATTGTTGGATAAAGGACAAGACTTTGTCTGTAGCACCAAAAGTGCCATCGTAGGTAAGGAAAGAGATGCTCTTCCCTCCCTTTTTGAACTTCTTGAGCTTGGATGACCTCTTCCACGCGGCATAGGATTTCCTATGGCCTCTTCTTTTTGATGGTTCAAAGGTTGCACCATCACTTTCTTCAAAAGATGAAGAATTTTAGGAAGATGGAGAAGAGGGTGACCTCTTTCTTGCCTTTTTCTTTCCTTGATCTTTGTTGTCTTCACCATCACTTTCATAAGAGGAAGAGGATGAAGAAGATGGAGAAGAGGGTTTCCTCTTTCTCGCCTTTTTCTTCTCTTGCTTTTGTCATCCCTCTTTGAAGTATGGTGTGGAGAAGTATGTGATGGTCTTATGCATGTTGGAGGCAATGGAGAGCATTTAGCCCGCCATCTTCGTGGAGCCATCTCTATTGAGGTGGTGGGAGACTCACTTCTTTATCGTTCCTTTGGTAGAGGCTCTCGAGTTCTCCTTTGAGAAGGAGATGCGTCATCAAGGAGCAAATTTCGGAGCCCTTCATAGTGATCCTCTTCTTCTTCCCGAATCGGAGAGAGACCTCTTTTGTAAGTCTTGCAAGGAGGCTTCCTAGGTGCTCTCTCGTCATGGTGGGGAGCTTGGAGAATCCCATGGTCACGAAGCTGCCATTGCACTTCACTTTGGAGGGATGGATTGCCCATGGCTTATTGAAGCCTAGAAACAAGATAGTTAACAAGCATTGGGGCATCATTAGTAGCTTGCTCATTAGCAAAATCAAAGTTATCAACATTAATTTCACTCTCTTTACTATTTTCAGCCATTCTAACAACTTTTTGGTGTAAACTTTCTAGTTGTACTTTGGCACTTCAAGCCCTAGTTGTTACTATACCAGTGGCTTGAATACCATTAATTGCAAGGAATAGAAGAGAGGGTCATTGAACACCAAAAACACACCGGCTCCTGTCAAGCTTCTAATAGCTCAATAGTGGTTAAGCCGGAGGCAAGCGCCATAGGACTCCACTATTAAGACCATAGCTCTTGACAGTGATGCCCCGTTAACTGCACAAAGGCAGGCGCACTGCAAGTCTGAAAAATCCCTATTCTACTTACTCACATGCAATTAATAGTACCAACCATTGATTGCTAGCTTGAGGACCTCCCTTCTTGAGCAAGAAAAGAGAAACCTTGTGCTCTGATACCAATGTAACATTTACTAGTCTAGTAACTTGTGTGTAGCGGAAAATAGCATGAGCATGGTGAGCATTTCATTAGAATAGATTCCTAATGAGAATAACAAGAGTGCTTGGGTGGAGAGAGCAACAAAAGCGTAACACCTAGTTAGATAGCATGAACAATACTTCAAAAGAGTGAGAATTAAGCAAATGACAACAGTTGAGGACTGGATTTGCATGGAGCCGGTCCCCCCTCCAAAAGGCTTTGTATTATGGTTTTTCCCATCAAGAGAGACATTTTACAATACAATACTTTGTTTTCCTTAAATTCTAGCTAGTGCAATGAAGATGGAAACTTCATGCACTAAGAAAAACATTTATTGAACACAACATCAATTCCCTCACGGTCTCAGACCCAAGACCTCACACACCTTTGAAGATGGTGAGAGCTAGCGGGGTATAAGAGTAGATTTAGAGGAAGAAGGAGTATTCTTACAAGAAAGATGTACATCTCCTCACATAATCACTCATATTAGCATATCTTAGCTTAGTGATTAGCATGGTAGAGGATATGAGCATGCATTGAAGCTTGGCTCTTGGTTGGATTTGCATCACAAAGCCAAGAGTTGTTGGTGTAGGCCTCCCTTCTCACAAGCTTGGAGTGGAGTAGGTGATAAGCTTTCCATTAAAGCTTGAGAAGGAGAGAGGGTATTCTTACTCCACACATGAGCTAGTGTGAGTGTGTAGGTGATAATGCCTTTGAAAAATCAGCCCCTCTCTCTCTCTCTTGGTCAAGCCCTCTTGCTAGCATCCTATTGGTCCTCCCCAGGCTTAGCCAATGGTAATTAAGCAGCATAAGTGATAGCCTTCTGACATGTGTCCCCCTTTCCCATTCTGTGAGAGATTTAGGTAATTAATAAATGCAACTAAACTCTCATTGGACCCCTTTGCCTCCCGGCCAATAGGAATCACGCAAGCCATTTGGCTGTTGAATGCTCATTGGACCCCTTGGGAGACTGTCCAATAGTCTTCTAGAGAGCTTAACTCCCATTGGTTCTTTTATTAAGTGTTTTTAAATTAATTAAACTAGATTTACTCTAGCCTAATTCTCATTGGTCCACCTCCAAGGCCATCCAATAGGATTTGAGTACACCTTGAGGGCATCTGGGCTAGGGAGCTGACATGTGTCCCTCATTCACTTTGTGTAAAGGGAGCTTGTGTGTGTGTGTGTGTGTGTGTGTGTGTGTGTGTGTGTGTTTCTCTCTCCTCCCTACTTGCAAGGCTCGCCCCCTCCTATGTAGGGATTGATAAAGACTTTTTGTGACACACACTAAGCACCCAATTTCCCTAGCGTTTGACCTTTGGAGACACCTTTGAATTTTGGAACCTTAGCATTTTGGAACTCTTAATGGGCTGCACCTTAGGGTCTTTTAATCCCTATTGCTGTAGATTGCTATTTTGCAGATGGGTCCCCCTTTGGATCCCTATTTTCCCTCCTTTGGATCCCTACCAATATTCTAGCTTTTTCTCCCCTGGCACTTCCCCATATTAAATGATCATTTAGGAGAATTAGATATAATTGCTTATTATGACACTTACTCCAGGCCTGACTCCTCTTTGATGATGTGGGTAAGATCACCGATGTCCAGCTCTTGGGAGGAGGGTACTATTAGATAGAGTTCAAGTGTCTAGAGATGACATCTAAGGTGATTTCAATGAGCCTGCTTGGTATCCAAGGAGCTCAAGCTACTGCAGACGATGGCATCATGGTTTTGACCAGACTATAAATGTGCTTGAGGAGGAGGTTGATTTGCCTATATCGGTTTTCTTCTTAGGCATGAGGAGAGAGTACCTTCCTCTTCTCCCCATGTTTGAGACAATTTTGGAGTCTCCGCACATTGTAGCTTTAATTGTGTGTGGCCAAGGCCATGGGTTTACCTACTGTGTGGGTTCTTGTTCAAGGCACACACTCCCTCCCGAAGATGATACTTCTACCTTGTGTGAGTAGGGGTTGGATCAGACATAATGTGGAGTATTTGGGTCTCCTAAAATAGTGCTTCATTTGCAGACAAATGGGCCACTTTGCAAAGGCCTCAACACATTCTAGGGATCATACAACTGACAATTGGCAGCAGGTGCCTGTTGGTCATGGTGGGTTGCGAGCGATAGGGACAAGCTTGCTACACTACTCCCCCTCGTGGCCGACCTCTTGCAACTTAGCAACATTAGGTTCCGACAGGGACCTTTTTGACCCCCTTCAGCAAGACCCCCAGAGCAGACTCGGTCCTCTTCAACTCCTCCCCCTCCTCCTCCCTCAAACACTGCCGCTTTGCCTCCCCCGTCTCCCCCCACCTCGTCCACCTTCATCTGCACCTGCCACTTCTCCTCTCTCCCCGGTGGGGCACTCAGCCTCATCTTCCGACCCCACTGCTACTCCTCCTAAGATGCAGGGGATTAGACACATGTCAATAGCAAGGTGCTCTCTTGGTGATGCTTTCTCCCGAGCCGTGTGGCTTAGGAGGGACAACCCCATTTGAGGCTGCTGCTTTTGGGTCAGACTTCCCCTTTTGATGTAGTCCCTCAAGGGTTTACTAGCTTTGACATTTGCAGACAATGGGACCTCTTTGAATATAGTCTCATGTGATTCCTCTCCCACCACGGGAGGAGGCTTGCTTTCCAGTCCACGTCCTCTTTTTTGCTCAAGGCAATGAGTCTTTGGATCCATTGGTAGGTTTCTCCTTTCCGCCATGTGGCAAGGACCCTATAGAGCGGACCCTCACACAGCTCTTGGCTAGCTCCAGATCTAGGCCACTGAGTTCTCACACCACACAGGGGACCTAGGGGTGAAAAACCCGGTATAGACACTTTGGCCTTCAACCAAGTTCAACGTGACACTGTTGCATGTAGCAAGTTGCAGGCACATTGTGGTGATTTGTTAGATGACACTCATATCCCTCCATGCTATGTATTTGTACATGAGGATTCTTCGACAGAGGATGTAGCCCTATGGGCTGCATGCTTGGAGTGGGCCTGGGTGGGACAGTCACTCCAAACGTGCTTTTCTAGAGGTTGCTCGGATGTGGATTACTCCCCTTTCAATACAACCTCAAAGATAGCGAGGTTGGCTAGTATTGCAACATCTATTTTC
Organism: Adiantum capillus-veneris; assembly: GCF_014529385.1. Classification (NCBI taxonomy): domain Eukaryota; kingdom Viridiplantae; phylum Streptophyta; class Polypodiopsida; order Polypodiales; family Pteridaceae; genus Adiantum; species Adiantum capillus-veneris. The sequence continues at coordinate 180,053,452 of NC_140933.1, read as the reverse complement.
TCTCATTGAGCCCATGAGAATTGTCTCATGGAAGTGCATGGATTAGGTGGTCCCCAATTTCAATGTCAGATGGGGGGTCAATTGCATCAGGAGCTTCATCGATGCCTGTGAGTGGTGAGATTGATATTCCTAGGAGTATCATCTGTGTGAGATCCACATTAGACATGCTGGTCAATTTTGCATGGTCGCTATGAGGTGTTTTGGTGAGCTCTATTTGGACCTTGAGGTATCGGAGGCGGGGGGTATATATGACTATTGTGGATTCTTGAAAGGAGGCCATTGTGGTCAAAGGTATTATTGTGCCAGGTAGATCTCAGTGGGTTACTATATAGATTCAAGGTTTCCTCATGGGTTTCTGAACATTTACACGCCCAATGTGGCAAGTGCATGTGCTGAGTTTTTGTCTCATGTTGTCGAGTCTTTGCCGCATGTAGAGAAATGGTGTGCTAGGGGGACTTCAACATGTTGGAGGACCCCTCTCACAGGATAGGAGGTGGCCATGCTTTATTGCATGGGGCGGAGTTGGCAGCTTGGGATCAGCTATGTATGACTATGGGGGTTTTTTATGTTTAGCAACACTCTAGGTTTTGTGAGAAATGTCAAAAGAAAAGAACAGACTGAACAAATTTTAAGCACTTCAATAAAAACTAAATTGAAAGAGAGAGAGCACATGCAACACAAAGTGGAGGAATTCTACCCCAAAGAGTATTGGCCCCAAACCTTGGCTCCCCTTTTGGTATTTCTTTATATTGCATCAAAAGAGTACAAGCCGGTACTCCATCCTCTGCTCCTTCTCCGAGAAGAGTGCCAGAGAATGAGCCCTAGCCTCATATTTAAAGGCCCTTGGCCATTAAAAGCAGTTTACATGAAAAGCTTTAAATTCAAAAGCAACTAGTCCAAAAAGCATATGGCCGAAAAGCAGCCACACAATCTACAAAACTTTGTACAATCTACCACGTTAGCAAGCCAATGCAAGGTGCAAAAATCCATACAATCTACCACATCAACAGATTAGCATGAACTATGGAAATCTGTACATCTACTGCTTTTTCTTCTTCATTTAGGGTTTAGCCCTGGGTCAACATCTGCAAGTTGGTTCCGTTCTTCAGTGGCTTGATACGCAGCAATTTAAGACAAAATATCACAAAACTACTGACGTGTCAATTCACTGAAGAACAAACAACAATAGAAGAAGAAGTCCTACCAACTTATGGGACCCCGTATGATGGGGCCCAAGTGACATAAAGAAATTAAAATAAATCTAGACCCTCACACACACACAAAGATAGCATAGAAAATTGATGACGTTGGAGAGGGGGAATGGGGGAGCACGCTCGGCACAAACAAAGGGCCTCTCTATAGCTCAGGGTATCCACAATCCCCTATCCTTTTGGAAAACAAATTCAAAACAACATTGCACACTAGGAGACCACTGCCTGCTCAATTTCCACTGTTCTCACACTCCACAAACCCACCACACCAAGCGTACCTACTACCAGGGCATGTCTCTACCCTTACACACGCTGGTGCAGCTCAAATATGTTGACCCATGGAAAGGCTCATTGTGGCAGGTGTATGGTAGTAGGCAGTGTCGCGACAATGTGCTTGAGCCTGTCTTGGGCACCAAGTGTCACAGGTACCGTTGGATGTGTATGCTAAGTCGGCCATTTAACAGGCCAGACATGGTGCAAAAGATTTGCGAGTCACAATGCTTGAAGATGCACGAAAAATTTTGTGAGGCGTCGTACATTGTGGCAAGGGAGGAGAATATCAACGAGGTGATCTCTTTGGTGTTCAAAGATAGGTGGGGCCGCCATTGCAGTAGAAGGCAGCGCGGGGTGGCAGAAAGTAAACGCTAGGAGGGGACCAAGACGGGGGGGGGGCAACAGAGAGCAGCCAAGAGGACCAGGACAGTTCTCAGACAGGGATGAAGGAAGAGCAAGTGACGGTGTGTAGCAAGGAAGGGCCACGTACCACCCAAATTTTATAGCCTATAATTGATGCATGCCGTGAGGGTTTTGATGGAGCACTACAGATATTTTCTAGAACATGACAGAGGGACGAAGAGCCACGGAGTGCCGGCCGTTGTAAGGTAGTGAATGAGTGGGAGCACTGATTGAAAGGCCGTGAGGAGCTGCATAGTATAGTATGTGATGGTCTTATGCATGTTGGAGGCAATGGAGAGCATTTAGCCCGCCATCTTCGTGGAGCCATCTCTATTGAGGTGGTGGGAGACTCACTTCTTTATCGTTCCTTTGGTAGAGGCTCTCGAGTTCTCCTTTGAGAAGGAGATGCGTCATCAAGGAGCAAATTTCGGAGCCCTTCATAGTGATCCTCTTCTTCTTCCCGAATCGGAGAGAGACCTCTTTTGTAAGTCTTGCAAGGAGGCTTCCTAGGTGCTCTCTCGTCATGGTGGGGAGCTTGGAGAATCCCATGGTCACGAAGCTGCCATTGCACTTCACTTTGGAGGGATGGATTGCCCATGGCTTATTGAAGCCTAGAAACAAGATAGTTAACAAGCATTGGGGCATCATTAGTAGCTTGCTCATTAGCAAAATCAAAGTTATCAACATTAATTTCACTCTCTTTACTATTTTCAGCCATTCTAACAACTTTTTGGTGTAAACTTTCTAGTTGTACTTTGGCACTTCAAGCCCTAGTTGTTACTATACCAGTGGCTTGAATACCATTAATTGCAAGGAATAGAAGAGAGGGTCATTGAACACCAAAAACACACCGGCTCCTGTCAAGCTTCTAATAGCTCAATAGTGGTTAAGCCGGAGGCAAGCGCCATAGGACTCCACTATTAAGACCATAGCTCTTGACAGTGATGCCCCGTTAACTGCACAAAGGCAGGCGCACTGCAAGTCTGAAAAATCCCTATTCTACTTACTCACATGCAATTAATAGTACCAACCATTGATTGCTAGCTTGAGGACCTCCCTTCTTGAGCAAGAAAAGAGAAACCTTGTGCTCTGATACCAATGTAACATTTACTAGTCTAGTAACTTGTGTGTAGCGGAAAATAGCATGAGCATGGTGAGCATTTCATTAGAATAGATTCCTAATGAGAATAACAAGAGTGCTTGGGTGGAGAGAGCAACAAAAAGCGTAACACCTAGTTAGATAGCATGAACAATACTTCAAAAGAGTGAGAATTAAGCAAATGACAACAGTTGAGGACTGGATTTGCATGGAGCCGGTCCCCCCTCCAAAAGGCTTTGTATTATGGTTTTTCCCATCAAGAGAGACATTTTACAATACAATACTTTGTTTTCCTTAAATTCTAGCTAGTGCAATGAAGATGGAAACTTCATGCACTAAGAAAAACATTTATTGAACACAACATCAATTCCCTCACGGTCTCAGACCCAAGACCTCACACACCTTTGAAGATGGTGAGAGCTAGCGGGGTATAAGAGTAGATTTAGAGGAAGAAGGAGTATTCTTACAAGAAAGATGTACATCTCCTCACATAATCACTCATATTAGCATATCTTAGCTTAGTGATTAGCATGGTAGAGGATATGAGCATGCATTGAAGCTTGGCTCTTGGTTGGATTTGCATCACAAAGCCAAGAGTTGTTGGTGTAGGCCTCCCTTCTCACAAGCTTGGAGTAGGTGATAAGCTTTCCATTAAAGCTTGAGAAGGAGAGAGGGTATTCTTACTCCACACATGAGCTAGTGTGAGTGTGTAGGTGATAATGCCTTTGAAAAATCAGCCCCCTCTCTCTCTCTTGGTCAAGCCCTCTTGCTAGCATCCTATTGGTCCTCCCCAGGCTTAGCCAATGGTAATTAAGCAGCATAAGTGATAGCCTTCTGACATGTGTCCCCCTTTCCCATTCTGTGAGAGATTTAGGTAATTAATAAATGCAACTAAACTCTCATTGGACCCCTTTGCCTCCCGGCCAATAGGAATCACGCAAGCCATTTGGCTGTTGAATGCTCATTGGACCCCTTGGGAGACTGTCCAATAGTCTTCTAGAGAGCTTAACTCCCATTGGTTCTTTTATTAAGTGTTTTTAAATTAATTAAACTAGATTTACTCTAGCCTAATTCTCATTGGTCCACCTCCAAGGCCATCCAATAGGATTTGAGTACACCTTGAGGGCATCTGGGCTAGGGAGCTGACATGTGTCCCTCATTCACTTTGTGTAAAGGGAGCTTGTGTGTGTGTGTGTGTGTGTGTGTGTGTGTGTGTGTGTTTCTCTCTCCTCCCCTACTTGCAAGGCTCGCCCCCTCCTATGTAGGGATTGATAAAGACTTTTTGTGACACACACTAAGCACCCAATTTCCCTAGCGTTTGACCTTTGGAGACACCTTTGAATTTTGGAACCTTAGCATTTTGGAACTCTTAATGGGCTGCACCTTAGGGTCTTTTAATCCCTATTGCTGTAGATTGCTATTTTGCAGATGGGTCCCCCTTTGGATCCCTATTTTCCCTCCTTTGGATCCCTACCAATATTCTAGCTTTTTCTCCCCTGGCACTTCCCCATATTAAATGATCATTTAGGAGAATTAGATATAATTGCTTATTATGACACTTACTCCAGGCCTGACTCCTCTTTGATGATGTGGGTAAGATCACCGATGTCCAGCTCTTGGGAGGAGGGTACTATTAGATAGAGTTCAAGTGTCTAGAGATGACATCTAAGGTGATTTCAATGAGCCTGCTTGGTATCCAAGGAGCTCAAGCCTACTGCAGACGATGGCATCATGGTTTTGACCAGACTATAAATGTGCTTGAGGAGGAGGTTGATTTGCCTATATCGGTTTTCTTCTTAGGCATGAGGAGAGAGTACCTTCCTCTTCTCCCCATGTTTGAGACAATTTTGGAGTCTCCGCACATTGTAGCTTTAATTGTGTGTGGCCAAGGCCATGGGTTTACCTACTGTGTGGGTTCTTGTTCAAGGCACACACTCCCTCCCGAAGATGATACTTCTACCTTGTGTGAGTAGGGGTTGGATCAGACATAATGTGGAGTATTTGGGTCTCCTAAAATAGTGCTTCATTTGCAGACAAATGGGCCACTTTGCAAAGGCCTCAACACATTCTAGGGATCATACAACTGACAATTGGCAGCAGGTGCCTGTTGGTCATGGTGGTTGCGAGCGATAGGGACAAGCTTGCTACACTACTCCCCCTCGTGGCCGACCTCTTGCAACTTAGCAACATTAGGTTCCGACAGGGACCTTTTTGACCCCCTTCAGCAAGACCCCCAGAGCAGACTCGGTCCTCTTCAACTCCTCCCCCTCCTCCTCCCTCAAACACTGCCGCTTTGCCTCCCCCGTCTCCCCCCCACCTCGTCCACCTTCATCTGCACCTGCCACTTCTCCTCTCTCCCCGGTGGGGCACTCAGCCTCATCTTCCGACCCCACTGCTACTCCTCCTAAGATGCAGGGGATTAGACACATGTCAATAGCAAGGTGCTCTCTTGGTGATGCTTTCTCCCGAGCCGTGTGGCTTAGGAGGGACAACCCCATTTGAGGCTGCTGCTTTTGGGTCAGACTTCCCCTTTTGATGTAGTCCCTCAAGGGTTTACTAGCTTTGACATTTGCAGACAATGGGACCTCTTTGAATATAGTCTCATGTGATTCCTCTCCCACCACGGGAGGAGGCTTGCTTTCCAGTCCACGTCCTCTTTTTTGCTCAAGGCAATGAGTCTTTGGATCCATTGGTAGGTTTCTCCTTTCCGCCATGTGGCAAGGACCCTATAGAGCGGACCCTCACACAGCTCTTGGCTAGCTCCAGATCTAGGCCACTGAGTTCTCACACCACACAGGGGACCTAGGGGTGAAAAACCCGGTATAGACACTTTGGCCTTCAACCAAGTTCAACGTGACACTGTTGCATGTAGCAAGTTGCAGGCACATTGTGGTGATTTGTTAGATGACACTCATATCCCTCCATGCTATGTATTTGTACATGAGGATTCTTCGACAGAGGATGTAGCCCTATGGGCTGCATGCTTGGAGTGGGCCTGGGTGGGACAGTCACTCCAAACGTGCTTTTCTAGAGGTTGCTCGGATGTGGATTACTCCCCTTTCAATACAACCTCAAAGATAGCGAGGTTGGCTAGTATTGCAACATCTATTTTCTCTCATTGAGCCCATGAGAATTGTCTCATGGAAGTGCATGGATTAGGTGGTCCCCAATTTCAATGTCAGATGGGGGGTCAATTGCATCAGAGCTTCATCGATGCCTGTGAGTGGTGAGATTGATATTCCTAGGAGTATCATCTGTGTGAGATCCACATTAGACATGCTGGTCAATTTTGCATGGTCGCTATGAGGTGTTTTGGTGAGCTCTATTTGGACCTTGAGGTATCGGAGGCGGGGTATATATGACTATTGTGGATTCTTGAAAGGAGGCCATTGTGGTCAAAGGTATTATTGTGCCAGGTAGATCTCAGTGGGTTACTATATAGATTCAAGGTTTCCTCATGGGTTTCCTGAACATTTACACGCCCAATGTGGCAAGTGCATGTGCTGAGTTTTTGTCTCATGTTGTCGAGTCTTTGCCGCATGTAGAGAAATGGTGTGCTAGGGGGGACTTCAACATGTTGGAGGACCCCTCTCACAGGATAGGAGGTGGCCATGCTTTATTGCATGGGGCGGAGTTGGCAGCTTGGGATCGGCTATGTATGACTATGGGGTTTTTTATGTTTAGCAACACTCAGGTTTTGTGAGAAATGTCAAAAGAAAAGAACAGACTGAACAAATTTTAAGCACTTCAATAAAAACTAAATTGAAAGAGAGAGAGCACATGCAACACAAAGTGGAGGAATTCTACCCCAAAGAGTATTGGCCCCAAACCTTGGCTCCCCTTTTGGTATTTCTTTATATTGCATCAAAAGAGTACAAGCCGGTACTCCATCCTCTGCTCCTTCTCCGAGAAGAGTGCCAGAGAATGAGCCCTAGCCTCATATTTAAAGGCCCTTGGCCATTAAAAGCAGTTTACATGAAAAGCTTTAAATTCAAAAGCAACTAGTCCAAAAAGCATATGGCCCGAAAAGCAGCCAGCACAATCTACAAAACTTTGTACAATCTACCACGTTAGCAAGCCAATGCAAGGTGCAAAAATCCATACAATCTACCACATCAACAGATTAGCATGAACTATGGAAATCTGTACATCTACTGCTTTTTCTTCTTCATTTAGGGTTTAGGCCCTGGGTCAACATCTGCAAGTTGGTTCCGTTCTTCAGTGGCTTGATACGCAGCAATTTAAGACAAAATATCACAAAACTACTGACGTGTCAATTCACTGAAGAACAAACAACAATAGAAGAAGAAGTCCTACCAACTTATGGGACCCCGTATGATGGGGCCCAAGTGACATAAAGAAATTAAAATAAATCTAGACCCTCACACACACACAAAAGATAGCATAGAAATTGATGACGTTGGAGAGGGGGAATGGGGGAGCACGCTCGGCACAAACAAAAGGGCCTCTCTATAGCTCAGGGTATCCACAATCCCCTATCCTTTTGGAAAACAAATTCAAAACAACATTGCACACTAGGAGACCACTGCCTGCTCAATTTCCACTGTTCTCACACTCCACAAACCCACCACACCAAGCGTACCCTACTAGGGGCATGTCTCTACCCTTACACACGCTGGTGCAGCTCAAATATGTTGACCCATGGAAGGCTCATTGTGGCAGGTGTATGGTAGTAGGCAGTGTCGCGACAATGTGCTTGAGCCTGTCTTGGGCACCAAGTGTCACAGGTACCGTTGGATGTGTATGCTAAGTCGGCCATTTAACAGGCCAGACATGGTGCAAAAGATTTGCGAGTCACAATGCTTGAAGATGCACGAAAAATTTTGTGAGGCGTCGTACATTGTGGCAAGGGAGGAGAATATCAACGAGGTGATCTCTTTGGTGTTCAAAGATAGGTGGGGCCGCCATTGCAGTAGAAGGCAGCCGCGGGGTGGCCAGAAAGTAAACGCTAGGAGGGGACCAGAAGGCGGGGGGGCCAACAGAGAGCAAGACCAAGAGGACCAAGGACAGTTCTCCAGACAGGATGAAGGAAGAGCAAGTGACGGGGCTGTAGCAAGGAAGGGCCACGTACCACCATCAAAGGGTAGAGAAGAGATTGATGCATGCCGTGAGGGGGTTGGAGCACTACAGAGAGGGTCCTAGAACAAGCGAAGAAGAGCACACGGAGACGAGCCGAGTGCTGGCCGGTGTAAGTAGAGGATGAGTGGGAGCACGATTGCTAGAAGGCCGTGAGGAGCTGCATAACAGGTAGGGGGACCACCTGGGTGTCGCGGCATGAGCTACAAGGAGCTGCGAGGGTCGCCGACTCCACGGTGTAGATCAAAAGGGAGTATGAGGTAGGTATATTATATGCTGGGTGTTTTTTCCATTTCCCCCTTCCCATCAGTGGTGCCCCCACTCAGGATATACTGATTGCTCAAGTGATGGTGTGGTGTAGTAATATGGTGCCAGATTTTGAGTTGGTGCTCTCAGGTGAACAGGATGCTGAAGATTGGATCTCAGATGTAGAGCTCTGGATGTTGTCGATGTGGATGGTGACCGATGAAGCCAAGGCAAAGGCTGTGCCGCTGGTGATGCGAGGGAAAGTCAAAGCTTGGTTCGAGGGGTTGGAAGTTCTTGATCGGCAATCATGGAAGGTGATTCGAGCTTGATTTGTCAAAGATTTCCAGCAAAGGCTTTAAACTGTAGAAAAGTGGATTCTCAATTAAAGGCATTAAAGCAAGATGTGTCTGAAGACTTCAGTGTGTTTCTAACCAAGTTTGAAGAGATATGGAAGCAACTAGCTACTGCTACCCAGCTGCAAAGTGGATATGTTTTCAAGATCTAGAGGTTCATGGCGTGCTTGCATCCGAGGATTAGAGACAACGTGGAAGCCGATGCGGATACCTATGAAGACATGGTCTATCTGGCAAAGATCAAAAGTAGATAGGTTAAGCGGAAATTCAAGCTGGGCGTGTTGAAGCCAATAGATTCTATGCCTGTTGTTGCAGAGATAGCCAAGTATTCTTTGGTCCAACCAACGGTGTTTCCAAGTGTTTGAAGTGCAAGGTCTGTCGAGTAAGGCCTACTGTTGACTATGTTCCTTGGAGATTTCTAGTTTTTGATGTGCATTTATTGAGGGTGTATGAGCTTGTCAATGAGGAGAAGCTCCAGATTGCGATGAACCAAGATTCGGGAGCGATAGCAGATATGGAGGTTCCGATGTGGATTGAAGAGTTAAAGCCTCTTCTTGTGGAAAGTTTGTATGAAAACATAGCAGAATGCAATTAGGTTGCAAATACCAAGGGTTCAAAAGCTGATGAAGAAAGTGACCAAAGCTATGGTGATGGTCAAGCTTTTGTGGAACAGCGGGCGAATGAAGATGCAGATATGCAGTCGCTATATGATGCCTATGATGATGAAGATACAAGCTCGAGTAGTTGGGAGACAAGCGAAGAGGATGGAGCATATGAGTCCACATCCTATGGCAAGGGGACGGAGTCTGATGAGCCTAAGCTGGTAAAGGTAAAGTTTCCCTCTTATGTGTATGATGATATGGTAGTAGCCCATGTGCAAGAAGAGCAGGTGCTCAAAGAATAGCAGGATGCAGGTGAAGAGCCAGTTTGCAAAGACCAGGGGGTTGGGCAACCATCTCTCGTGCCTTGTGATGGTCAGGGCATATTGACTGAAGAAGAATGTCTTGATGAAGATGATGGGGATTTGATGAGCCGGTGGCCGATGTTGATGACGAGACGCAGATTTTGATTGCTAAAGCGATGGCGAGGATACAGGATATGCAAGGTTGTGTGCCTGATCCAGTGACGTTTGAAGCACCTACAGATGAAGTGGCTATGCAAGCGCCGCTATGCCAATTGTTGCAGGTTGTTTTTCTTGAAGACATGGATACTATGGAGGAGTCTCTAGCCGATGGCTGGGGAACACAGGATACGGAAGCTGTGTAGGGTGTACAAGCTTGTTTTGGGTGGGAAAATGATTCATGCATGCAGTTTTTTGAAGGATGGTGTTATCGAGCTTTACAGGAATGGTTGGCTTACAAATTTATAGGTGCAAAGCAGGGGTGGTGTGCATATGCTTTACAGATGGATGATGATGAGCAATACCATATCTTTGATCTAGGTGGAGTTTACACTATGCTTGGGGAAGCCTGCGGCTTTCCATTTGACCCGTGCGGGCTCTACAATAGAATCTCTCTCTATCTATTGTTGAAAGGACGCCCTTTCAACAACGTTTTCATAAAGATTCCATTAAAGATTCGTCAAAGATTCTATAAAGATTCCACATGAAGATGGTGATGAAGTAATGAAGATGAAGATGGATGCTGCAACATAAAGATACGAGTTCATGGACGTCATCGAGTATCCCGTTATTATTATTTTGAGCCATTACGGCCACTTTTGTTTTGTTTACGGGAACCTCATATTATAAATCGGCACTTGTATTTTGGCCGCAGATGCTTGTATAATGAGTAAAGCCAACTCAGTTTCTTGTAATTAAGCTCTGTAGAAGCCTAGGGACAATTCAGGTCATTTGGCCGGACATTAGGTTTGAAGGCTTTGTATATAAGCTAAAACCTAAGTCTTTGTAAAAAACACATTACGTTATCTCAATTAATATACAGTCGTGGGTTTTGCAGCACATGGTAGTGAGCTTCACGCACACACACCGTCGCACACACTAATCACATTGCAGATATGAGAGTAGGAGCGAGTTAGCATCGAGGAGCTCTCCGTGTCAACGCAAGCAATGCAAGCCGAGGACCACATCGCGAGCCCACCTGCTACGAGCTATATTTGGTCATAAGTACCTCAAACGACATCTGTTCTGAATGATCAAGTAGTCATTAGAGTCAGGGCGAGAAGCTCTTCGTGTTGATGTCTTTGTAGATCAGTTTCGGACACTTTTGAAATTGATGTTTTGAGTCTATCGCGATAGCGATTAGAGGTCTTACAGTTATGGTTTTCAGGGTTTAGGTGTTTGGCCATATAGGATATGTCCTTGTGAGTCTTGCCCTCCGATTTCGAGTCATTCCGATATGATTTGAGACTGTTTCGAGCTTGTAGTGTTTCGTAGGATGCGTTGTCTGTTTCTTTGCTTTATGGTAGTGTTGTGGTAGGATTAGTGACTGTAGAGTGTTGTTCGTGTCTAGCTCAGGGTTGACAACCCAGAGATTGCCTCCATGCCCTAATCGGGTCAGCTACGTCCTCGGATTGACAGTTTGTTGGTCTGTGTTCTCGCTGTGCTCCATCGTCCATCGCGGCGTACCCGCTAACATTGGCACCGTTGCCGGGGAAGAAGCGCCTAAACTAGCGTAGACCGCATCACTCGTGTTTGATAGTATATCATTTCTCTAGAGTTTTCTAGAGTGTTGTCACCCTTTGCCTTCTTAGTGGGAAATCAGAGAGCAGATCTCTTGATTGAGGGATAGCCAGGGAGCCTGCATCTCGCCGAGGTGGTCCACCATGAGGTTGAGGTATGGTTATATCATTTTGTTGTGTGTTTAGATTAGGTTCTATAGCTCGTGTATTTGGTTCTGACTTATGGTTGTGAAGAACTTGAAAGAAAAAAAAAATGCAAAGAAAAACGCAAAAGGTAAGCAGGAGGCTGTTTGCTTGCTAGAAAGCAAAAACAACCATTCAACCATCCAAAGTAGGACTTTCGGTAGTGTAGGACATCTGATGTTGATCTAGAGCAATTTTGACATGAAAATGTGCTTGAAAACACAAAAGGCGAAATTGTGCTAATTATGGTAAAAGTGCTCTAAAATGGTCGGTTGAAAGCCGATTTGAGTGCTTGTTTTTGCATTGGAGACCTTAAGGTGGGAGGAAAACAGAGATTTGGTCCAATAATAATAATAAAAAAACTCTAAAAACCCAAAAAAACAAAAATCTGAAACCAAATCTGTAATTTTCAACAAAAAAAAGTTTGACCTCAAGACCTTGTTTTGCATATGCTCTACAGCTTGTATTTGAAATTTCAAAGCATTTGCATCAGTGCTTGTGTATCTAAGTGGGAATTTGCTTTTTCTGAGTGTAAGGAAGTGAACTGTGAAATGCTTGAATCCAAAGGAAAAGAAGTCCAAATTGAATGAAACTTTGGGGATAGGCTTCTAAGGGAATTGGGAACCAAACTGTTCAAAAACAAAGAAAAAAATCACTTCCCAGTGGCTCTCTGCTTAGTCTATCGTGATAGACTGGTGAATTGGAGATAGAATCACAATCAGGCAAAACCCCTCATACCACAGGTAAAACACATCAATACAAGGCTGGTCCGAAAAAAATGAGTGTACTTGGACACCTGCTTGACCACTAAACCTCAAGTCTCGTGTTTTGAGTCAGACTTCAGAGACAAATTGGGTAAAGGGACTTGACCAAATTTCCAAACCTTGTGAAACTTGGTATACATGATCTATAGAGGGTAGGGAACACATCTGTGTAGAGAAAATTTGAAAACAGTTTCATTTTAGCATACTTGGTGAGTCTATCGCGATAGACAAAGAACCCAATGATAGAAATTGAATTTTTCAAAAACCCGTGTGACATAGCTTGGAAAGGTGCTATCAAGGACACATAAAAATTTTGAAGTCATTTGGACATCAGAAAGTGCGATAGACTGGTGAATTGGAGATAGACTCACAATCAGGCAAAACCCCTCATACCACAGGTAAAACACATCAATACAAGGCTGGTCCGAAAAAATGAGTGTACTTGGACACCTGCTTGACCACTAAACCTCAAGTCTGGTGTTTTGAGTCAGACTTCAGAGACAAATTGGGTAAAGGGACTTGACCAAATTTTCAAACCTTGTGAAACTTGGTATACATGATCTACAGAGGGTAGGGAACACATCTGTGAAGAGAAAATTTGAAAAAAGTTTTATTTTAGCATACTTGGTGAGTCTATCGCGATAGATAAAGAACCCAATGATAGAAATTGAATTTTTCAAAAACCTATGTGACATAGCTTGGAAAGGTGCTATCAAGGACACATAAAATTTTTGAAGTCATTTGGACATCAGAAAGTGGGTCTAAGACCATTTGAGAGGATTCAGCTTGTAGAAAACACCAAATCTGGTCTAACTGACAAAGTAAAATCCAAACCACTTGAAAATTGGCAGGAGGACTAAGGAGAGGTGTTGGAACACAGTGGTATAGTCAAAGTTCAAGTTTGACCTATAAAAGGGGTAGTACTTGCTGAGTCTATCACGATAGACTCAAAGCAGGGCCAAAGAAATTGAAATTTTCAAAACCCTCTGGAGCATAGCTTGTTTAGCCTCTCAGGAGGTTACACACAAAATTTGGTGGATTTTGGACATTGGGAAGTCATCCTAAGTCTCTTTCTAAACTCAGAATTCTAGAGTTGGAGTTAGAGACCTAAGAAAAAGTCCAAAACAAGTGGAAATTGGTGAGCAAGGTGTACACAGCATAGGGAAAGTGGTAAAGAGAAATCTGGGAAATTTTCAAAACTGAAGAGTCTGCTGAGTCTATCACGATAGACTGAGGCTTTTTCCCAGAAATTGAAATTTTTGAAAACTGACCTTATAGCCTTGTTTCTACATGTTGTTGTGAGCCTATGGTTAAAATTTGAGTGAATTTGGAGTATTGTAAGTGCATCTAAGAGGATTACTTCATAAGATCAGAAAAGAGGCTGTTGTTTGAAGAAAGTGACAAAGGAAAAGTATTCCAAATTGGTTGAAACTTGGTGAGTAGTATCTCAAGAGAAGGGGGAACTCAAATCTGTGAAAACAGTTGAAAAACTGTATCCCAGTAACACTCTGGTGATTCTATCCCGATAGACTCAGGAATTCACTGTAGAAAAATCAAAATTCAAATCTGACTTCATATTTGGGTTCAGAAGGCCCATTATACCCTGTACACAAAGTTTGAGTGCATTTGGACATCTGCAAGGGGTACTTGGTGAGTCTATCGCGATAGACAAGTCAGGAAAAATTTTTGAGAATTTTTTTGAAACCAAGTATACCACTAGGTTTATCATTGCCTAAGGAGTGCACACACCAATTTTGGGCTCAAATTGACCACTTGCAAAAACATCAGATAGAGAAACTTTCCAAATTACATCTCACTGTTTTGGTCATAACTTTCACATACGGACTCCGATTCCAAAACTTTTTTTATCAAAACGTAGCTTGAGAGCAGCATTACAGATCTTAGAGTAAATTGACCAAAATGGTTGCCAACTTAATACATTTTGGTCAGTTATGAAAAGAACGTTGTTTAAGGCCTCAAAATGCATCCGGAAGTCAGGGGTGTTTAAAACCGACAATTTGAGAGAATTGTGAGAAAACACTCATGGTTTTGGACATAGTTTTGGATTTTCCCTGACCAAAACACTTGAACACACTGAGAGAGGCATTACTACAGCAAGCTAGAGCTGTAAAGCCTAGAAGTCATGTCTACATCAGACTTAGACTCAGCTTATACAAGCATATGGATTGCAGGGATAGATGAGCACCCGCCCAGAATAGATCTTCCAAACCTACAGTACATAAAGACCAATTTTTGGAAAGAGTTTGGACGTATAACCATGAAAGTGAAGGACTATATAGGTATATTAATGGAAATCAATTCAACCTTTACAGTTGCGTAGAGCTTTACCCAAATGAGTTGACAGAGTACAAGCTCTTATATGTCTATACATACGAGGTCGACCGACAATGGACATCTTTATTTGTTGACAAGTATGGACGAGAATATAGAGCTGTAGAAAGGACAAATCCGCGAACCAAATTAGAGATGAGTGGATATTTGGTCAATGAAGGAGGACCTCAGATACATCCATCAAACACAGGAACCTCTAAGAGAATTCCAAAGAGGGGACCACCACCTGGATTTCCTCCTAGAGCGATAACGAGAGATGAAACAATACCAGAGAGGAGTATGGTTCTATACTTTGCACCCCAAAGTATAAGACCATCTCAGCTAAGAAAATGGGTACATAGAAATTAAATGGCATAGGAGACCCATACGCCCATGTCTCGGCTTTCAAGCAAGTCCTACGAGCAGAACAAGTAGAGGACTTCCACACGCAGTATGAGGGTTTTGGACTTACATTGGAGGACAATGCACAAGCATGGTTTTAACTATTGAACCGGAGAGAGTTCACAACCATTGAGAAAATGTTGGATGAATTTGTTCAAGAATTCTCCAAGAGGGGCATAAAACATAACACCCTTCCTAAGATTCAGGAATTTAAACAAGGCAAAACAGAAACATTGCGACATGCAATACTGCGTTTCAAGCAATATGTTGCTAGATGTCCTACCCAAGAGTTACCCACGCCAGAATGTCAGATCCTATGCTTCATCAGAGGGCTTAGGAATGAGAATCTCTAACACAAAAGATTGAAGCAGTAGAAGGGTGGAAGGAAGGCCACAAAGGTGTGCAAACTAGAGGGAGGGATGCAACCATCAAACGAAGGAGTGCCAGGAGCTGCCTTGATTGAAAGCTGCAGAAGAATTCCGTCATTGAAGGTATTGGGGGAGCTCGTGAGCCAGTTTGAAGGCCACATGCTACGAGGAAAGATCAGCGGACTGTGCTACTTTTGTACGCAAGCTGTCACGAGTCAAAGAAAACTAGATGCGGATTGTCCTATCCATGTACATGCAGGGAATAGTGCTACATGCATGGGAAAGAAAAATAGCAATAATCCAATTGTTTACAGTGTTGCCTTAAATAGTTTCGATCTCTTTTCACTACTGTATTATTTTGCCTGAATGGTATGCATGTAAGACGATATCTGCTAGCCAAAAATCAAGCTTGTCATATGTGCGGGTTGCCTTGGATGTCTTGAGGATCCGAGTTTGTATTGCCAATTGATGATTGTCAAAGTTCCTGCAAGTATTTGTGTATGTCGTCGAGTGGTTGGGTATGGGCGTATGGGTTGTCTGAGGCTGGGTGTATGCAATAGTCGTTTGCAGAATATGTGATAGTGTGTGTGATTCTGTGTGGGTAGGAGTGCGGGTTGATCCTTGGGCTATAGAGAGGCAGGTATATTATATGCTTGGTGTTTTTTCCCACTTCCGCCTTCCCAATGCTCACAGCAGCTCAATCTCACTCTCTCACACAAAACACCATCGGTCCGGGGGGCACACACATCCGCACTGTCGGCACCAAGAGGAAACATGAAAGCAAAGAGAGGGAGAGAGAGGGGGGAAGGGTAAACAACAACAAGACGGGGCCACAGTGGCTCGATTGCACTTCACAAAACACGTACTCAGGCTTACACTGCCATCACCATGGCCATTTTCATAAGAAAATACAAAGGGATTTGTCAGGCACACTTCTGTGCCAGAGAGCTCCACTCTGCAGGCTTCAAACAGCCCAAAACAAAAGCCCCTAATTTGACTTTTATAGGGGGTTTTCAATATGGGAAATTGCCACCTTATTGGTCCATCTGGTACCCTAATTTGGTATTTTTGGGAAGGCGGCACCGCCTTGCTTCATATGCTCAATCCTTCTCTCTTTTGCACTGGGGGGTGCAAGAAGGTTGATGCTTTGAATGTTTTCAGATAGGGTATACATACAATACTTGTCCTCAAAAAGCCAAGACATCCTTAGAGAAACCTCCATCTTGAAGAGTAGATTGACCAGCAAGACCATCTCCCGCTAAGAGAGTTAGACCTACCATTGGACTTGTACCTAATATTTACAACATAAATATGGAAAGTTTAAATTAATGCAAAGAATAATAGAAAAATCAATGGCTTGAAAGTCTTAATATTCTTTGACCCAGTTACCCACTCTTCTAGTGACCATCGAAGGGTACCAAGGAAAAGCTGATTTTCACATCATGAAGTTGGGCTACTAAATTGCTCTCTTGGGCATGCCTTGGCACGACAGATCCAGAACCAAACAATCAGATTGATGTAGAAGGACAAACCAGTTGTCCTCAAAGTTCAACTATCTGAAAGAAACCCTAAATGACCTTTTTGTTTGCTTTGTATTTAGATACCTTTTGAGAAAATATTATCTGAAATTGTTTGATATGGATTGTACCTATTTTAAACTTGTAGGTGCCAATTTGAGAATTGTTTGACTCTAGTTTAATGATGGCTTCAATAATTTATGCTTTACTCCCTAGTACTGAAGAGAAGAGGGGTGTTAGCTCCCGATGTGCACCCAGTCAAGTGTTGTTGGTAGGAGAAAGAAAGGATTGTTTCATGCTCCCATGGTCACAATGACACGGCTACCCTCTTGCTGAGGTGATGATGAAAATTTTTTACCTCATGGGAGGTTGGTTTGCTTGGACTGTGGCTACCTATTCCGAGAGATAAGCATTTGGACATTGAGTTTGCTAATAACTTAGGCTTGTCTTTGGAGGGCTTGGACGCCAACATGCACGGCGGGTGTGAGAACTCTCTTGAGGTGTTTTTCTTGTGCGTCTAGAGCCTTGATTAACTAGCAAAAGACAATGGCTTTCTAGGTAGGTAGTGCTCCCATGTTTGATTGCTCTCCTGGAGAGGGCTTTAGGTGGACCCCCTAGGAATACAAGTATGATACTTGGGTTGTCATGTTGGCTTGGTTTTGTTGTCAAAGCAACAAATTTTTTCTCTCCTACTTTCTATCAACGAGAAATTGCTTCATTAGAGTTTGGCATGGCTTTCTCTTGCTGAAGTGCGAACCATGTGCTTCTTGCTACTATGTGGTACCTTATGTCTTGCTGGATTTTCTAGAGTTCTTGCATCAGCCAACAAGAGAGGTTGATCAAGAATTTTCTACGTTCAAGGAAAAACACATACTCTACTTTGGCCAAAGTCTCTTGGAAGGTCATCATCACTTTACCTTGCTCTTTCGGAGTGTTGGGGATCATCGACCCAGCACGACAGAGTAGATTCCTCCTTGGGAATCTTATTGTCAAAGGTTTACTTCCAAGAGAGAAGCCCTAGCAAGAGTTGTTGCTTCACCGGATTCATACCCATGGAGCCCTTTCACTTGCTAGATTTTCATGTAGTTGCACAAAGTGCCTAAGAAAGAGATGCGTTAGTCTTGGGAGTAGCTATGAACTATCCTTGAGCAACGCCAACCCACATGCATCGAGGAGAATTTTGAGGCACACACTTACATGAAACCCTATTGTCAGCACACAGCGAGGCCACATGGTTGGTAGCGAACCTCATGTCTCTTGGCAAAGGGTCCAACCTTCACTATTGGGGACTGTATTGTAGTTTACACCACTCCTTGAGGGGGTTGCAAAGAATGTGTCAAGATTGTAGAGGCTATATTGCCTCACAGGATTTTTTGCAAAATACACAGACATAAAAGGATAGTCCCACACCTAATTTCCTTCTTTACTTGGTAAAGAGACAAGATAGGTATCTGCGAGAAGTGGTACAAATGAAATTTGGGACAAATTAAATCTTCCTTCCATCAATTATTGTTGTAAGCAACTCATAAGTAAGGCCCAAATATTTTGCAACTCCATGCTAGATGGGGGTTTTCACGTGACAAGAGGTCCTCATTTCAATTAAGGTTTGCTCAACACAGGTTCTCACGAGTTCCCGCCAACTTATGGAACATCCAATGCGGCCCAAGTGCCACAAAGACAATAAATAAAGCTAGACCCACACACACACAAAAGATAGTGTAAAAATTGATGACGTGGTAGTTGTACGAACAACCCATAATTCACGTTGGTTGTTGATATGGCAAACTGTATACATTTCCGCAATTCATGTTGCAACATGCTGACGTGGTAGGTGTACGGATTTCTATGATTTCACATCTGGAAGATTTTCAATGCCAGATTTTGAGGCCAAATGCTTGTAGAGTTTGATGCTTTTCATGCTAACGTGGTAGGTGTACAAATTTCCATGATTTACGATGGGTATCTTCTCAGTGCAAAATTTTGAGGCCATATGCTTTTAGAGTTTGATGCTTTTCATAGGCCAAGGGCCTTTAAATATGAGCCAAGCACTCTTTCTTTGGCATGCTTCTGTGTGAAGCTGCAGAGGATGGAAAACCAAAAATGTACTGAGTTCAAGCAATATAAAGAAATACCAAAAGGGATGCCAACATTTGAGGTCAATGCTCTCTTGGGGTGGAGCTCCGCCACTCCCCGTCTCATGTGTCGTGCATATCTATTAGTTCAGTATTATTTGAAATTCTTAAAGTTGTTTAGTCTATTCTTTTTCATTGGCAGGTGGTGCCCGTCCCTGTTACATTGATGCAAGTGCAATGGGACCCGAGGGCATCATTTCCACTTGAAACCCAACACCACTATCTGTAGGATTCCCCATGGCATGGTAGGTGTGGCTTTGGATTCTTATGGTCATGCCTACACTTTGTATAGCTAGCTAGTACACATAGTGTTGCAGTTTGGTCCCCTCCCACAATCCCAACAATTTGCTTTGAGATCATTTCATTGAGCAGTAGGATGATCGTGATATAAGAGGGCCGACATACACTTCAACCTACCATAGAGCTTGTACCTTAGGAGTGGAACAAAAAAATAGAGAGTTGTTGGAAGCTCATTTATGATCAACAACCAGAAATTGTGGTTAATCTAGAGAGCCCATTGCTTTAGCATCTTCAAGGCTTGACTTGGCCACCAGCAGAGATAGTATGTGCCATCTGGCTGGAGCTAATCCATACACTTAGGGCAAGTTTAAGAGACTTCATGAAGCTTTGACTGCATCTGAAAACAACACAAGGCCTTCTTGCGACTTTGGAAACCAGGGCCCTCTTTCACCATGGTTCATGGCATGACTAGATGGAAATACCATAGACCGATGTGTTTATTTCCTCCTCCGACTTCCTAATTTGGCCATCATTGTATATATTTTACCTTTTCATGGGAGTGTCTCCCTACATTTTTACGTAGCCCTCTTTAACAGGGACAATTTGTAGCCCATTGGGAAATTTTATTAACTAAAAGAAGAACCTTCTTCCTTGGAAGAAAAAAGAGGAATGCGTAAAACTTTGCACACCATCTCTCAACTCATCCAAGGATAAAGGAGCCATCAATTGCAGACACATGTCTAGAGTCACTGGCCTTGTCTTGAAGTGCCAGACTAGACCTCTAGTTTGTAAAACCTTTAGCTTGACTATCTCTCCTTCAAACTAGTGCTCATAGAAATACAAAGCATCAATTGGCACCTGATCTAGCTTCTTGTGCAATACCCCTACAAAATACTTGATTGCACGCATTGTAGACCCGATTGATCTCTCTCTGTATGGAAGGGAAATCTTTGTTTATCCTATCCCCTCTTGAGATTCAATGAGACAGCAAAGCATGGGAGGAAAAGTTGCATATCATGTCTTGGAGTATGCATAGCTCTATAAAACCTCTGAATGTTGGCTTGCAAAGTAAGAATCATGGAAAGAGTCATGAAAACTACTTAGAGTGAAGGAGATCACATAGAGTAAGTTGTTTGTGTGGAATCTCTCTACAAATAGAGCATGCTGTCACACAGGGATGGCACAATGTGATGATGGAAAGAGTAGTCTAAAAAACTTTAAGCACTTCAAATCATAATTGAATTGAAAGAGATGCACGACACGAGACAAGGAGTGGTAGAGTTCCACCCTAAGAGAGCAGTGGCCCCAAACGCTGACGCCCTTTCGTTATTTCTTTATATTGCTTGAACTCTGTACATTACCGGTACTCCATCCTCTGCACCTTTACACAAAAACTTTCCACAGAATGATCCCTTGTCTCATATTTGAAGGCCCTTGGCCTCTCAAAAGCAGTTACATGATAAGCATCAAACTCTAAAAGCAACTCGTCCAAAAGCTACCATTGTGTTTTGCGGGAATCCGTACAACTTTCACGTCAACATGTCAGCGTGAAATCTAGAGTGTCCATATTGTTGTCACATCATCATGCTCTGCACGATTGAGTGTGTGTGTTGGTCCAGCTTTATTTTAATGGGTTTATGTCCCCTAGGACACATCGAGCAGGGTCTCGTAAGTTGATGGGAACTCGTCTTTAAAAATAGGTCATTTGGCAAGACTTTGCAAGTAGGTAAAACTTCTTTTACTGCTTCTTATTTTCTTGCTGATTGTGCTTCTTCTTCTTCTAGGGTTTAAGCACCTCAACCGGGATCTGCAAGTTGGCTCCACTCTTTAGTGGCTTGACACAGTTGGGACAAAAAGTTTGTAAAAATATAGCTGGAATAAATAATCACAATTATTTATATCTGCTTCAAAACTTCAAAATTTTCACATTTGAGTACACCAGAAGGTCAAGCACATCAAGTAGAGCTCACAAATCAATTTTGGTGAAATTTAGATCCCAAAAGTGAGACTTAAGCCAGATTCTCGAAATCAGAGTCTGTGAACACAAAACAATTGATAAACTTGATCAGATTTTGTCCAAACTTGTTGAAACTAGTCTTGTGACTTAAACAAGTTGTATACTTGCCAAACCAATACAGAGAGTGTAAAAAATTGATAAAAGTAAATAATCACGATTATCTACTTCTGCTATCCAGAGACATCAATTTCGACTTTTGAACTTATACAGTGTTAGACCAACATAATATAAAGCCACCAGGCAATTTTGGGTTCAATCGGATCAAAATTGGTACATGTTCACTTAGTTTCCAGGTTGTAGATTAAACCTTTGATTTTTTGCTAAACTCAAATCTAAAAATTTTGACTCCCATAGCTTGATTTGAAGTATACACAGAGACCAATCACAAGAGTTATCAAAAACTCTATTGTCTTTATAGAAGGATAGCTAACTTGATCAAATTTGTACAAGAATCAAGTTGTGAAGGAGGAATCAGTGGCTTGACAGAAAGTTGCAATCGAATCAAGTGGAAATTGAAAACAAGTCAATTCAAAGGTGAGTACTCTATCCAGGGCTTCGTAAGTCTATAAGAACCTTAGATCTCGTCGTGTACTAAAAATCAAGGTATACTTGGAGAAACCTCCAGTAGAGTATCCACTGAAGAAAGCGTGAATCAAGGAAATTTCTAGCACACAATTCTTGAAGAAGTTTCAGACACTTTTTCAGATTCAACATCCAAATTTCTTCTAACTCTACTCACTCAAAAATTGGAACGACAATGCGCTATAAGCATATACTATCTTTTTACAAGACTAGCCGCCATGGAGCGCAAGTTTACTTAGACTCTAACGGGGAGTATGCTATTTGCATTGATGACCATGGTATTGAGTTTGAAGAAGAGGTTAGGGAAAACAAACAGGGAAAAATGTACATGGACATAAACGAAACTCAGTATGTACAAGCCGAAAACCCTGATGTGGTAGACAAATGAGGTTTAGAAGTGAACACCATAATCCCAGATATGTCAGCAAAAGAAGGACCACCAATTTTAGAATTCGAGGGATACGATCAAGTAGATTTGAAGCCTTTGAAATGTCGTAGTACGGATAATCCTATGATCGGGATCTATTGTTGGGAAGATAGAAACATAAAAGATCTTTTGTGGACTTTGCATGCCAAACCAGGACAACTAACGGCCAAGAAGATCATCTATATCTTCAAGATCGAAGATAAGGGATCAGCTGACCTACCAACCTACCTGTTTAGGGATTGTTATAATAGCAACTTTGTTATAATGACTCCTGAGGAGGTAGAGCAAACCAAATATCAAGGGTATTCCATAAGGGATTGGATCTTGGGGCAAGGACTAGAAACAAATCCAAGAGATGAATACCGTGAGAGATAATCTGAGAGTAATGTGAAGAAACCAGAAACCACCTCATCACGTAGAAAACCGGTGACACTAAGGTCAGTCTAGGGCTACATGAGTCACTATTTCCAACAGATTGGTTTGAAGGACTCAGAACAGGACCAACTCCCAGAAGACTTGGAGTTGAACCAAATAGACGTATCAGACCAGTTGATTTTTAAAAATGGGTCAGAAAATACAGTGGATCAGGGGATCCATATGACCACTTAGCAAGCTTTAAGCAAGTGCTAAGAGCAAAGCGTATATTTGATTTCCATACTCAATTTGAGGGGTTTGGAATGAAATTAGAAGGAAAAGTTGTGACATGGTTCATTCCATTCCACCGAGGTCAATCATGGACTTGAACACATTAGCTCAAGGATTTCTAGCTGCATGTTTCAAAACAGGGATCAAACACAATACTGTAGCTCAAATATACAGCTTTAAACAGAAACATGGTGAGTCTGTTAGGGATTGTGCAACTTGAATGAAACAATACATTGCCAGATTCCCATGACTAGAGATACCTCCAGAAGAACAACTCGTATCCTTGTTTCTAGAAGGATTGCTAAACAAATAACTTCATGCTATACTCTATAGTAAAAAGCATACAACCCTAGAAGAGTGTGTGTCAGATGCTATTAACTCAGGAGACAATTGATATTTTCAACGAAGAAGATGTCCCAGGATAACCAAAGTGACAAAACAACATCCACTAAACCAGCACAAGTGGGAACGACTGCTGCAGTACCACTCTCAGCCATAGAAGATATGCTTAACACTAGAATGGTAACCTAACAGGACATAAAAGTGTCCTTTCAGGGTTTTGGGAAAAAATTCCAAAACAATAGTAGATCCACTCATTTTGAAAAATCCTTTCATGAGCTTATAGTTCAATAACTACTACATATGGAAAAAAATAAGAAACTTGTAATTTTTCTCATCCCTTGGTCACTACAAGCCTCCAAAGTTGATGGACCAGTGCATTTTTCCCAAAACAGCAATTTCTTACGGTTGATTGCATATAAATAAGAGTGAGGATTTTTGTAGGACATGAGATAAAATGCCCCGTTAACTTCAATGGGTTGGTGACCAAAACATATGGTTACTTTTACCTCACTAATTTTTTTTTGGGCAAAAAAAAGGTACAAAAAAGTTGCATTTTTGCCATTCTACGGACCTATCATCAAAGTTTCTATAGTCACGCTCAATACAGATACTATATACATGTTTTCTTAGTTCCCTTTGGGCCTTTGGATTCAAAAGGAGCCATAGAGCATGTCAAAAGGATAATGGATCTCTTACAATTGGAACCTTGGGGGCAATGATAAAGTGCTAAATACAGCAAACATGAAAAAACTGGGTTTAGCATTATGACCTCTAGAAACCCATAGAAACTATTCAATATCTAGCCAAGTTTTTAGTCTATGATTAGATATGGTTACTAACTACAAAATACACACAATTGGCCTAAGAAACTAGCAATATTGAGAAATTTATACTTGCTACTCTAAAATGTATCGTATTCTTCAGCAATCAAAAAACTCAACCATCATCATATACTATGCTATATAGCATATTAGGTCCCCCAAAACTCAATATAGATTAGCTTTATGTTATATATTACACTTACACAATCAAAATTGAATTTGGATATCAAGAAAGCCCCAAAAAAATCCTAAAAGTGCTAATTTTGGCCAAAAAACAGGATTATGCAATTCTTCTAAATTGGTCATAACTTTCAATTTTAACACTTAGCTCTCCCTACAAGCATCAAAACATGTTGAGAACTATGAAGGCCTAACCTCTAGCCATCTAAACCTCACAAACATGAAGTTTAGAGTGGTATAGTTGCCAAAAAATAAAAAAAGACCAAAAACAGGACTCGTTTTTTCATACAGTTTAGGTTCAAAAATGTTGTGCAAGAGTAAGGTTAATGGTGAGATCGATCAAAAAAAATGCTAAGTTTTTTTCAGCTCATAAGGCAACTTTGTGGATATATAGCACCTAGAAATCCATTTTCATACTCTTCAAATAATTCAAGAAAAATGGTCACTTAACAAGACACAAAAGTGTCCAAGGACATAAAAGTGCCATGTTACCATTCTAGTGTTAAAAGGATGAACGACATGATGACCAACATGCAAAAAGAACCTATGAGGGGACCAGGACAACAAATACCTCAATAGGGACAACCAACTAGGCAACAAAAATGGTTTGCAATCGAGGGTAAATGGACCAACCATGAGACCCACCAGTGCTACTTCACACCAAAGTATGATGGGAATGTTCAGTACGTACCCATGAGGCCATAAGAACAACCCATGTACAGATATCAGCCTAATATGGCCCAAGCTCAAAGACCACCAATGGGTATGGAAAGACCTCAACCTGTGTTGGAACAATAACTTCCGTATCCAGGACATAATGCAGTGCATGTAATGTTGAGAGAGAGAGAGAGAGTGCACAGAAATAGAACCCCAAAGTGTGTAGAATACACATGAGATGATGTATATATAGAGGGGACCTGGGTGCCATATATAGAGAAGCCATATATTGAGTAGCTTTCACATATAATCTCAACATCCCCGCACAAATAAGGGTCCCTTACTATGGATGAAAAAACCCTTGGGGGATCAAGGGAAAAACCCACAGCTCTATATACACCCACCGTTATATTATAAAAATCATTGAATATACAAAAGTTCATGAGGAGCTACATCACTCCTTTTACAATGAGTATTTTATGAGGAGCTACATCACTCCTTTTACAATGAATGTTCTATGAGGAGTTACAGTACTCGTATCCTATCAAATACAATAATGAATACAAAGGTTCAATAAAGAGGTGTAAAGGCTATCGATTAGCTCGTAATCAAAAGTGTCTCCATGAATTTTCTATGTAGCTTGTCATCACTATCGCATCACCAAACATATCTTCATGTTGTCATCAATATGGCATCACCAAACTTGTCTTCATAAATCTTTTATTGTCACGAAGTTTGTCTTCATGAAATCAATTCTTTGATCAATCCTACATAGATCACCAAAAAAACATAGTCATGAAAATTATTAGCATCGTTAGTGAAATAATTACGTTCACGATGCCATAAGAGATGGTTTGCAACGTCACTCTTTTGATGACATATATACGCACGACAACATATGTGGACATAAAGTATGAGCATAAAAAGTACAAGATGCATGATACGTAATGCAAATGACATGTGTGTATACTACATAACTCGACATTTATCAACGTAGTGATATCAATGAGTATCATCAAGGTATTAACAAAATATCATCATTGTATCAATAAAAATGAATAAATCACCATGGTATCAACGCAAAGCATCATAGAATAATCATTGTATCAACGAAACAACATCATGGTATCATCGAGAATAACCATGGTATCAACAAAACAACATCATGATATCACCGAGAATAACCATGGTATCAACAAAAAAACATCATGGTATCATCGAAAATCAAATAGCATGACTGTTCACCATATCCTCCACTAGCTTTCGCATACCTCCTTTTCCAAAGTTAGTTCCTAATGGCATACCTATCTCCCGCAGATGGATCTTGCCATCCTTAAAAAACACAAGATCTCTTTTTAAGGAATCACTAAAGCTATCACAATCCCTTCTCCCATGGTCTGTGCCATCACATCATATGCATCTGTGCACAAATCCTTCTTTGCTTTGGTATTTTTGTCCTGCCAACAGGTTGTCATTTCTCTTCAGGCCTTGTTAGCTTTAACTTCATTTCTTGCATGCCCTTAACAAGCTCATCAAGCATTGAATTATCAACTTTTGTACTCACAATAGTAGGGTTTGGTGGAATCTATGACGTGCTAGGAGGAGAGGTAGTACCATTCACCACCATCTTGTCCCTACGAGGTTGCCTCTTAGCAAGCAATGAGACTGCGTCTTCAACCTCTTTCCACTCAGCCTTTAGACCCTATTCTGTATTCTTGTCTTCAAGGAGTAGCTCTAGCTTTTCTTGGAGCTCATGACCTACAGCTTGAAGGAAAAATTTGGTCTTCTCACTATCCAAAGTAGCCCGATTTGTTCCTAACAGTTGAGCATAGCGTCGCTCAAACTCTCTCAATAGTTCGGTGATGAAAAGTCTTTCTTTTGGCTTTGCAACCCATTCCAAGAAGGTCCTTTTTGTAGCCCTTTCAGAGTCCTCCATGAAGTATTCCTCCTTTATGGATAATTTGAATTGCTCCCAACCTTCTCCATGCTCCTCCCT
This sequence comes from Adiantum capillus-veneris, assembly GCF_014529385.1. NCBI lineage: Eukaryota > Viridiplantae > Streptophyta > Polypodiopsida > Polypodiales > Pteridaceae > Adiantum > Adiantum capillus-veneris. The sequence goes on along the minus strand of NC_140933.1, from coordinate 180,026,527 downwards.
GATTCCCCTTACATGGTCTCTAATCTCGGGGACCACAACAAGCTCAAAACTACGAATCATGTCCACCTCTGGAACGCATTGTAGCTCCATCTCCTTTACATAACCACGAAGAAACTTTGTGACATCTTTCCCTTCAAATTGGTCCATTTTGTTCACAATAGCTTGAAGGGCTTTGGTAGCTGACACCTCCCTTCTTTCTACAGCCTGTTGGTGTTGCATAAACATGGCGAATGCTTGAAACATTTGCATTGTGCCTTGATCAAAACGCATGCCTTGTTGCTCTTGCTGATCCATAGCTTTAATTATTTGTAATCAAACCATTCAAAACAAGTATTTGAACCCCCACCCCAGCTCCTTCGCATCAGGTTCACCAGAAATGTCCCCTTCTCTCTCTTCCCCGCGGAATGATGAGCTGATGTGTCAATTTTTGGGCCATTTTGCCACTTTGGACCAAAACTAGGCCATTTTCAGCTCATTTTTTACCCAAAAAATGTCATTTTTTATGTGAAAAATCCCAAACGGAGTCAGAAAAAATCCTAAATTTGTGGGATCACTTGCATAAGCATAAAAGGCATAGATAAGCATCATTTTCCATCAATATACCATTTTGGGTGACTTTCCATGCAATCCTGCAACGGCGCCTGATAGCTGCTATTTTTGGCAATTTTTACCCGCATCAATCTTTATAGGTGAGATGAGTGTTCCACCATGAAACAATTGAAATATATACATTTTAAAACCAAATTAAGCATCTTATCAAGTGGAAAAGCACTCAAATGTGCCACATCCAGGGCCACAACTCCCCGGATAGGTATATACATGATAGCGACCGCAGTAGCCGCTTTAGCATATATCCCAATATGTACATGATTGCTTTTATTTCCATGATCAAGACGTGTCAAAAGTGAGGTGAATGATTTTATTCCACACTATGTACGTGCCACATCACGACAACGTGGAATAATTTACTGCATTTACTCTAGCTCCTGTGTCGACCAAAGCATTCGTGCTATGATTGTTGAGTTGTACTTTGATGTGCAGGTCCATTCCATCTAACCAGTCATCATCTGTTAAAACTACATCTTCAGGTAATTCCCATTGTTGGTCATCTATTTCCAGCGTGTTGATGTGAATCGGTATCTGTTGATTTTTTAGAGCAGCTTTCCTTTTGAGTACCCAAAGCCGAGCTTCCTCTTGGGCTTCATCAATAATATGCTGTCGTTTAATCTTCCTTTGTTTGCCTGCATGCATTCTTTCTAGCAATTCATTGGTTAGTGGCAAATTGTATTTCTTTAAACGATATCCACTAATCCAATTAGCCATTGGTTCACCATCTAGGGTGGACAATTTTACTGCTCCACTTGGAGATACATCTTTAATAATAAATGGTCCATTTCCCTTTTTCTTAAACTTGGTAATGTGTTGCTTAAGGGAATAGACTAAAACTAAGTACCTTTTCTTGAAGGTTTTTGTGATTAAGTGGGAATCAAATAACTTTTTTTGTTTTCGCTTTTGTGCATAGATGTGAGCTACGACAGTTAGCCTTTACTCATCTAGCTTTTCCAAATCTTCCAATGTTGGTAGTTTTTGCAATGCAAATGGCAGTAACCTTGGCCACTCTCCAAGCTTACCTTCACAACCCTTAGCTAAAGCTTTGATTATTGGAGGATGCCCTCTTTCACTTTTGCCATTTCCCTCTGGGTTATAAGCACAAGTTAAATCTAGTTTGATGCCCATTCTAGAGAAGAATTCTTGCTTCATCAGCATCCAATTCTCCTCTATCTGCAATTATCTTTCCCACACACCCATAGCGATAGATCACATCTTCAAGAAGAAATTTACATATAGCTTGTGTACTCTTTGTCCTCAATGCTCGCTCTTCAACTTGATTAGACAAATCTTCTATTGCAAGCACCAAATACCTCATTTGCCAAAGTCCCAAAGGCATTGTAACCAAATCCACAACCCATGTGTAATGCATGGCTAATGGATAAGTAGGATGTAGTCCATCATGATGCCGTACATTTGAATACATTTGGCATGTCACACAAGACTCCACAAACTGAGCCACATCCTTATACATCCCTTTCCACCAGTACCTTTCTTTTACTTTGGAAAATGTTGCCCATACACCTCAATGTCCTGCCCATAAAATTTCATGGAACTCCTTGATGATTTGTTGCTGAGCAACCTTATCGCATACTACGCGCAAGGGTGTTCCATCTCTTCATTTAGGATGATTCCATAAGTAGCCATCCCTCAATAAGTATCCATATGCTTTTCTTCTTATCCTCTTAAATTCTTGTTGAGTCCAATCATCCTGCTTCTGCAGAGTACTTAAGTAGCGACCTATCAAGATCCATTCATCCTCATATAGTTCCTCTGAAAAGGAGTCAAGTGAAGACAGAAAACATGCATGACTACTCTTTGCACGATCAATAGTGTAAAACTTTGTGCCAACATCATCTTCCTCAATAATTATATCCTGTTCACCTTCATACCTTGCCCTAGATAGCATATCTGCCATTGGATTAGCTTTCCCTTCGATATGCTTGAACTCAGGATTCAAGGACTTTATGTAGGCTATCCATCGCAGCATTGCAATATCAGGAGTCGAACAGTTTGTGATCATTCCAAGAAGTGGCAAACAATCAGTTTTCACAACCACTGATGCCCCTATCAAGTACTCCTTGTCACACCTCAATGTTGTAACCACCCCCCATAGTTCCCTTTTTACTTATGCATAATCGCGTTGGCGAGAACTCAAAATCTTGGCTCTAAATCTCACCACATACCTTTTTCCTTCATCATCATCTTGCCCTATTGCCCATCCTATCCCTGTAGGACTCATGTCTACTGTCACAATGACAGGTCTCTCACATGCATAGTCTACCTTTCTCAAGGTTGGTGATGAAAGATGTAGCTTCTTTAGCTTTCTCATGGATTTTGTGTGCTCTTCTTCCCATCGAAACTTTTGATTCTTTCTCAACAACCTATAAAGGGGATCTACTACATGTGCATAATGTGGTATCCAAATAAGGTAGAAGACGCAAGCACCAAGCAATCTTCGAACTTCAGTTATAGTTGTACATGTTTCTTTCATGTTTTTGATTGCATCCATATTTTTTGGACAGGGCTTTCTACCATAAGGACCACACATATGCCCCACAATCAAAACTTCATTGACACCAAATACAGATTTTTTCCCTGACAGGGTAAGATTAACTTCTTTGAGCTTTGTCAAAATCTTCTCACAATCTTCAATATGGTCTGCAACAAACTCCATAGCTTCATCTTTATCTTTGTCTTCACATCCTTTGATGGGCACATCATCAAGAAATGGCATTGTGATTTGAGGTATGAAGTCACGTAGAGCCTTGTTCATCCCATTCATCATATGTGCAACTGAATTTGTTGCTCCTTGAGGTAAGGTACACATCCTTACCAGTCCCAAAGGTGTTTTCATAGTTGTCAGATCTCTACTCTCAACATCTAGCTGAAATTGATCGTACCCTGAATAGAGATCTCCCATTGAGTAAATTGGCCTCCCTGCAAACGGCTCTGTGAATTCATCCACTATAGGACCTGTACCCACATTCCTAATGGTAACCTTGTTTACAGGTTGCATATCTTGTATGAACCGCAAAGCTCCATTCCTCTTAGGCACAGTGAACCACCTGTTTGAATATGGTGCACAAAAAGGCTCCAAGATACCCATGCTAATCTTTTCATTAAGTAGTTCTATTAACTTTGGCAAATGTGCTTTCGGAACCGGAATTGGGCGTAGATTCCAAGGTACATGAGGGATAGTGAAGATCACCATAGGTGCAACAACATTAGGATCAACACACCCTATCTCATGTGGCTGGAAAGAAAAAGCCTTACCATGTCTTGAAAGAATTTCTTTAAAACTCTTCTTCTCTTCTTCTGTTAAAAACTCTTCACAGCCAACTTTTATCTCTTTTAGGGATTCAATTGTGAACTTGTGTCCAGTTCTTTTTGGATCCCTGAGACTCGGCTGCAAAGAAGCTTGCTCTAGCTTTTTCCTGCAATCTGGGGGTAAAGGTAAGGCCACTGGTCTCACTTTCTTTGCCACCGTTTTGTACTTGGTCTCCACAAGCACTTCCAGTCCTTCATTAGCATTGAAATCTTTTTTATCTTCAAAAGGCTCAATCATATCATACATTTCCATAGAGCATACTTCCACAATGTGGGTTCCATCTTGCATGCTAGAATCCATCATAGCTTCAAGCTAAAGCATAGTATCTATATGACAAACTTGTTCAAAGAAACCTGAAATGTATTCACTATCCTCTATGAGACTAGTTTCTTTCATGTATTTCTATACACTATATACATATTGTCGCACACTTCTTTTCATATCCTCAAGCTTCATAAAACATACTGACCCATGCTCTGTTAATCCCTGGAAACCTGGAGAAAAAGCTTCTTCTCGCTTTGGGTCAGGCGAGAATCTTTTTCTTCTTGTACCATTTCAATCCCGCTTCACAATGGTACATGGCCAAAACCCCTTGTCTCCCTATACTCTTTGAACTCTTTGTTCGCTTTTGGTAGAGGATACTCACGAAGACTATTGCAGTTCCTCTCGTGATTCACACACACTGTCAAAAATTGCACATCTCGCTTCCCATCTCTTCTCTTTACCCTAGCATAAGCAGAACCATCATCCAAGACCTTTGTTTCCATGCGAACGGCTGTCATGTATGGCTGCCCAAGGATAAGAGGATAGGTAGACATCTCCTGCACAAAGAAATTTTGCTCATCCTTGACATTGCCAATCGTCACTTTCACATTTGGACAAGCCCCATACAGCTCTCTTGATGAGTTATTTGCAGCTCTAATCATCCACCCATGGTCTATGTCTATCGGCCACTTACCCTTCATGTAAAGACTCTTGGACATAAGATTGATCTCAAATCCATGATCTATCAATGCAACATATGGCTCCTCAAGATCGCCCACCTTGACTAAAGTTTCTGTTGTAGCTCTTGCCCAATGAATTTTTTGGAGTAGTGGCTTTTATAGGAGGCTTCATCTTCATCATCATCATCTACAAATCTAGCATGTGCATATCTTCGAGAAGACTGGTAGCATCCTACCACACTGTCAGCGCAATCACTCTCTTGGACATGTATTCCATGTGCCTTACGTGACTCCCCTTCACCCTCAGACTGTGGAAGAATAGACTTAGTGAGAGTTTGTCTCTTTCTTTTTATGATATCTATAATTTCTTCATGAATATCGCGTTTAGCAATGCCAAGAACCTCACCCAAGGTAAAATCAACTTTGCTATTCAAAATCCTTTCCTCCAATACCTGCTTTAAGTTTGTGGCAGCTTCAATGTCAGATTGTAGTTTGTATGCAGGGCCTTTTGCTTTAGCTTTTCCTTGCTATTTCTTCTTCCCTGTAGATGCCTCCTCCATAGGAATTAGGAGGAGGAGGCACATGCGGTGGAGCGTCATAAGAAGGTCCTGGATCTTTTCTTCCACCAGCTCTTGTAACCCTCTTTGAAGTAGAAGAACCTACATCTCCATTCTCATGTCTGCGCTTCTCTTCCACAATTGCTTCATTGTTATAGCATTTTTCAAGATGGGCATGCACCGATAAAGAGTCCACAGGGTCATCCCAACCTGTTGTATGACGTATGCAATCACCAGCTTCATGTAATACCTGTTTAGTTACCTTCACTTTTTCGGCTGAGGCTACTGCATATTGCCACAAGCTATCAACCTCCTCAAAATCATCTAGATTATACTTTAACACTTTCTTTGGAATTAGCTCTATCTTTGCCCCATAGGTAGCAGCCTCCACTGGGGACCACCAAGCTTTGCTGTATTTGGTCAACAAGCCATGCAGCATAGGGAGAATAGTGAGATGGTTCATCATTCTTCTGAGAGTTTGTCTATGCTTTTTATGCTTATGCGAGTGATCCCACAAATTTAGGAATTTTTCTGACTCCACTTGGGAATTTTCACATAAAAAATGGCATTTTTTGGGTTAAAAATGAGCTGAAAATGGCCCAGTTTTGGTCCAAAGTGGCAAAATGGCCCAAAAATTGACACATCAGCTCATAATGCCATGGGGAAGAGAGAGAAGGGGGATTTTTACAGAAAAAATCAGAAATTTTTCTCTACTGTGCAATTGATTCCATGGTTGCTCAATCTATGTGTAGGGCAGTCCCACCTCTTCAAAATCTTGTATCTGAGCTAGTGAGGGAGTGAATTTTGGTTTCCCCTTATCAAAATGGTGTGTAGGCTTCACTTTCAAAGCTCTTAAATCTCTGCAAAATCATAAAATGGTTGCCAAGAAGGTGGAAGCTCGAGCATTCCTTTCGACTGTTTGATGTTACGATGACTATGTAATTGGGGGCAAGGCTACATGATACCATGAAAGAGGTTTGGGTTCTGATTGAGAATTATGCTTGTATGAGCATCAAGGTTTCATGGCTGAAACATTAGTGTTTTTCAATGGTCTTTTTAAGTGAAATTGAATGTGATTTGATGATCCTCTCATCATACTCTCGACTACGAAAACAAGCAATTTCCAAGCACGATAGGAAAGAGGGTTTGTGACTTTGTTGTCACGAACGCTCTTAGATTCTCTGTCACCCTTAGAAAGAGGGTTGGTGATTCTCTACAAACTCTTTCTCGCAAAGGGTTTGTGACTCTCATCATAAACTCTCACAGCCAGAGGTTCTGCACCTTCCCAGCTAGACCGCACACTTTCCGACAACGTACAAGAAGGCAACGAGTCAAGCATTGATAGCAAGAATAATGACAATCAAAGGATGCAACGAGAACCCAACTCCAACATTGGGAGTAGTCAACTTGAACGTGATAGTACATGGATGTTCATGTCCTCATCAATATGTATGCTTACTAGATGAACACATGAATGAGACGAAGATTCTTGGAATTCCCTGGATGCAAACATACAAAGAAGTACCTGATTGGGATACAAATCAGCTAAAGCTATCACCTAAAGGATGGAAACTCATTGTTCCAATTGCATCAAGCAAGGAGGAATGGAAAAGAAGCAATCAGCAGACCAAACCACGAAGTAGTCAATCTTCTCCATCCCCTCGACAATCAAATGCTACAAGTAGCATGCAAGGAGTCAGGCAAATTTGGGTACCAAAAGCACAGCTTAAGGATAAACCAATTCAGATCTGGGTGCCTAAAACTTCACCAACAAAACAAAAGAAGGTTCCAAGGGAAAACACCGAGACGAGCATCTCTGAGAAAGGAAACTAGCATGAAAATGGTTTGGAAGAAAAAAGGAGCACGTATCTTCTCCACAAACCATAAAACCAATCAACCAATGGCAAGTTAAGTCTCAAAAGACTCCACCACACCATACAACACTAAGCAGACCAAGCTACCAATGACGAGAAAAAGCTCGACAACAGTCAAAAGTAGTACCAACAGCTCAAGCAATTAGTGTGCTAAAGCATCCTGAGGGTACAATTAAACAGAGACCACACAAGCTACAATATTTTCTCTTTGAAAGACATCAGCAACAAACCTCGACATCAAAAACCCTTGAGTTAATTACTTAAGACCCAGCTCTTGCACATCATAATGGTTTGAACTGCATTGATCTTCATAGCATGGTAGAGCCAAGCACGGCTATGCATAGACACGATTGTCCAACCCATGCACACAGTCGTCTTGAATTACGCGATCTAGGAGGGGTGGAAGTGCACTAAGTACTAAGTAATTATGGGTAATGTTTGAAGAGGGAGGAAAAGTTTGATGTTAACCTGTGATTTTTTGCAAAATTACCTAATAATGCCCTTATAATCCATCATCAAGGAAAAATTCACTGAGAATATCTTCTCGATGAGTGTAAATAGTATATATACTATCAGAAAATCATCCAAAATAGTTCTTTTTTGGGTAATTTTAATCATTTCTATTGATAATTGCTACAAACGAGAGCGCGGAGTTTCCTGCAAAATACTTAAAATAGCATAGAGCAAGCCATAAACAAACAAATCTACATACCTAACGAGTTTCGTAGCACATAATCGAGGCCATAAGCCGAGAGATAGAGAGACATGAGAGAGAGAGAGAGAGAGAGAGAGAGAGAGAGAGAGAGAGAGAGAGAGAGAGAGAGAGAGAGAGAGAGAGAGTAGAGAGTAAGAGCAACGCACGTGCAGGCGCACCTCCTAGAGCGGAGTGCTACACCAGCACGACGAGAGAGAAGAAGTACATAGACATTGGGTGCAATCTCCCTCCGTGCAAGAGTGACCATTTCCCTCTTGCACGTATTTCATTTATAGATTTCTTGAATGGTCAAATTGAGTACAAACTGGCTGACCGGTCATAAATGGCCAAAGCTCATAAAAGAGCACTTAAACAATAAAATGTACAATATATATATCTCCATTCGCATACGCCTAGCTTGATCCGGTCTTTTCCTCTTGTCACAGCTGCAATAAACAATAAAATATCATTTCCATAACATACCTCTCCGTTGGAAAGCAACTGTCCTCAGTTGTGAAGATAAAAGTCTACAAACAATACTTGTCAAAAACAATGATTAGAATTCTATATCAAATAGTAAGGAGATCCATAAAAATAGACAACATCGCTTATGCCTGCCGTCATCCACATACTACCTATTCTAGTGTCCCATACCACTAGAATAAGCAGTATATGTCATACCCTGATGAATCAGGATATCATTGGTTACACTCATCATCAATCTCATAATGTCAAGTCTCATCACATAAACACTACCGTAATAATCACCAGATACCAAATCCCAATCCAATTCCAATTCCAATTCCACAATATAAGTCCAAATCCAAATCACTTTCAGTATGTACACGGGTAACAAAGTCATACCAGTTGCAGTGGTGGCTAGCCACTACAGCATGATTTTGTCATCGGTGTTGCCTCATCCGGCGAGTCTACCAACAAGACGTGCTTCCTAAATCGGCGAATCTGCATTAATGCTGCCTAAATTGGCGAATCTGCATTTAGCCTTGTGAATCTGTACTTTTTCAGTGTGCTGCCTAAATCGACGAATCTGCATAGATAACTGGTGTTGCCTAAATCGGCGAATCTACACCAAGATGAGCATTTACACACTGCCTAAATCGGTGGATCTGTGTGCATGTGACCAATGGACTAGAGGATGGGGCCCGAAAAGTGGTCAAAAAACAGTTGGCCGATTGGCCGGTGGCCAGTAGTCAATGGCCGGTGGCCGGTGGTCGGAATTCAATGGCCAGTGGCCGATGGCCGAATTCAAAAGGGGACTTGTCTTCTCAAGGGCGGCCACACCTGGATGGATTGGAGGGTCCGATTTGGACTTATCTACACAACGGCGGCTACGCATGGTTACCTCTCATGAGAGAGGGAAACCCTTTTAACCTATAAAAGGAGGCAAAAGACACTCACGTACTGAGCACAGTGAGATATGAGTGGAGAAACTCCTACATCAACAAACCTTCTTGGAAAGGTGGAAGCTATTGAAACATCTTTTGAGGTCACATGTGCTACATTTATTCCTTGAAACACCCATCATCTCCTTCTTTCGCATTGCATGCTTTTGTTGACAAATTTCTCATATGCATATAGAGTGTCCAATAATTGGCACTTGCATCAGGCACTATTTTGTGTTTCACCCAAGCACTCACCTTTCATGAACATGTACTTCACGTTCAACTGCTCAACTCCAATAAGAGCGTATACCACAAAAGGCATTTTTTTTCCCACCGGGTTTTTTCCCTTTGGTCATCCAGGTTTTAGACACTAATCTCAAGACACCTATCACCATCCTCTTGTACATATTCCTTCTACATCAACAATAAGGAAATGCCACTCAAATCAATTGACAAATGAATTGGAGCACCAATTTCAGATCATAGCATACTTCTCCTCAATGGCGAGTCACAGAATGGCCTTCAATGACAAAGCTACAAACAACACTAACAATGATTGCATTGCACAAGGAACAAATAAGTCCCCAATGAAGAATAGAAATAAAAGTAATCAAAGGATCTCAAAAGATGAATGGTTATGATGATAGATGTCCGCTCTAATGGATCATAGTTCTTGTTGTGGTTTGACAAAGATACAAGCGGTGCAACAGATGAAGCCAATACGACAGCAAAGTGTTGACCGCTGGGTCAACAACACAACATAACTCAAGAACAAAGAAGTCCTCAATGACAAAGAGCAGACATAAGGGTAATCAGAGGATCTCAAAATCTTGTCCTTGATAATGCGCATCGAATTCTCGGCAGGGTTTTGAACCTCAAATTAGAATAATTAAGTCCTGGATTCGGCCTGACAGACAGACTTTTCATTGGAGTGCAACTTGGCCTAAAGAAGTTAAGGCTTACAAAGTTGTCATTGGCTCACAAGATCAGAAAGCCAATCACTCAATTCTACAGATTGTGGAAGTTGTTTCTGAGAATCACAAATACTCCGAATTGACAGATTTGCTGGAGAAAGTGATGGATGAAGCTTTCTCTATCCATGATGATAAGAGTCAAGTTAAACGACATTGGGTTCTTTTTGAATTTAGATCTGGCAGTAGACCTATAATGACAGAAACAGATGCTACAGCTCGAAGCGTTGATGTGAAAGACATAAAGTTCGTCATCAATTATGATTTTCCTGAATCATGTGAAGACTATGTACATCAGATTGGACGAACAAGACAAGCTATTGCAAAGGCTATAGTCTATACTTTCTTTACAACAACAAAACGACAGCCAAGACCACATCGCCATCGACAATCAAGTCATGTCAGGGACGACATGAACGCCCAAGGGGGGAATGTTGACCGTTGGGTCAACAACGCAACATAACTCAAGTTTCATACCAAAGTCTTATCTTTTGTGAGTAATGAAATGCTGTGGATTATGGCTAGAAACATCATTTGCAATGAGTACTTATTCTAGTTTCAGAAGCCGGGGTGCAATGGCACTTCCAGATTGTAAATACAAAGCCATTTGACCCTTTCAACCCCATTTTTGGTTAAACCTAAGGTAGCCTTAGTATATAAGGTACCTAGGTCATTTTGTAAAGAGGACTTTAATCATAATCAAAACTTTAGCTCTGATGTCTACTATGTGTGAGAGAGAAAGAGAGTGAGTGTGAGCTTTATCCTCTCTCTACGCCTGGCTCGCTCAACACATTGGAGATATGATTGCACCATTGTTGTAGGCTCGAGGAGACTTATGCGACAACGCCAAGCATTGCACGCGAGATGAAGCACACGCGCCGATGCATCTACGAGCTATTTGTGGCCGTAAGTGTATCAAATGATGTCTATTTTCTGCGTGCTAGTAGTCTATATAATAGTGGCAACATAAGCTACGCATAGGTACTCATAAATTTTAGTTTTGGGCACTTTCAAAATTTTGCTCTGTCATCCTACGCGTTTTCCGGAGACAGGTTTAGAGTGAGGGTTTTGAGTGTAGAAGCGTAGGGATAGGTGTATCCTAGTGAGGGGATGGTGTTCCTTAAGTTTCATACGAATCTGGCATGATTAGGTGAGTTACCTTCCGTATGTGTGTATGTGGCTAGGTGGTGTAGTTGAGAGCAGTGAGGTTCTTGATTGTGGTTTAGTTGGCCTTCCAGAGTGTTGTATGTGTAGGATAGTCTCAGCATAACAAGATAAAGAGATTTCCTCCGTGTGCCTATCGTGTCATCTGTGTCCTCGATTGACATTATGTTGATCTAGGTAGTGTTCGCATGCACTTCATGGGTGTGTGAGTCGCTCCCGTCCAACACACTTCCAAAAATCGGCTCGTCAATGGTGGGCTAGCCTTTTTGGAAACGGTGAAGCCCCAAAGGCATGGAAAACTCTACGAGTTTCCATCATGAAGCAATTCCTTGCAAGTGATGCAAAAGACAAAGTGCTCACCGAGTGACGGAGTTTGAGGCTTCTCTCTTATGATTCTATCCACAAATATGTGGACAAGTTTTGGGATCTACATCTCAAGGCTACTGTCTATCAAAAGATAGACTTTGCCAAGCAAAGGCAAAAATTTTGTGCGGGATTACCTGAAGAAATTGCCAAGTATGTCAGCTCCCAACAATCTGGTTCTATTACCGAAGTAATCCACCACACCATGGTTGCTTTCTGCATCAATTTCCAACAAGGGGCTAGAGAGAATTTCAAACCCATGGAAAGCAAAGACAAAAATGATGCAAAGGGAAAAACCAATGTCCAAAATTCTTCCCAAGGCACTTCCTACAACAACAACAATAGGTCCAAGGAGGAGGGAGTTTACAAAGGTAAAAACAAACTCCCTCATGAAGAGCTTGAATCTTTTTGCAAGGACCATAAGTGTTTTAAGTGTGGGGAGCAAGGACATGGCTATCATTCTTGTCCCAAGAAAAATGCTCGCAATGAGACTCCTAGGGATTCCACCATCGAAGATCCAAAAGAGGATGCTCATTGCAAAGGATCGTCTCTCTCCTATGCTTGGGGAAAGGTAAGGAAGCATGATTCCTTCATCTTGTTTGACCCTGGCTCTACTCACGACTTCATATCAACAGAGTTGTCCACGAAGTTGGGCATTCAACCTTTTGAGATGGGAGATATTGTAGCAGCTGACACAGCTTTCAAGGGACAGCAAGCCTCCATTACTCCCTTGATTGGGAAGTTGAGGCTTCATGTCTAAAGCTCTGTGAACAAAGAAGAATTTTTCATCTCTCCTCTCCAACATGAGGATGCTATCCTAGGGGTGCCATGGTTTGATCGCATGGTTTCCATCATGAAGCTCCCTGAGAGGAGAATCTACTTCACCTTTAGGGGAAAGAACATGTGTATAGATATCAATGAGTCTGGCCGTACTATACCACTTGTAAATCCTCTTGCCCTTGATAAATCAATGAAGAGCTCAGTTTCTGCGTACATGATTTTTGTCAAAGAGTCCCTAAAAGGTCTTAATGTTTCATCAAAGGTGAATGGTAGGAATCAAGAAGAGTTAGACTTGTCTAACTTTCTAAAAGGATTCCAAGATGTGTTCATCGATGATATCCCTATGGACTTACTTCCAAGACGAGGGGATGATGACCATTAAATTGAGCTCCTATCAGGAAGCTCATCACCTAATAAACCTCCTTATTGAGTTTCACAAGCTCAACAAGAGGAGAACATGAGGCAATTGCATGAACTAGTGGAAAAAGGGATGGTGAGGCCTAGCTCCTCTCTATTCTGCTCATCATTACTTTTAGTGCAAAAGAAATATGACACATATCACGTGTGTCGACTCTAGAGCACTAAATACGATCACTAACAAATGCTCCAGCTGTATTTAGATCGACGATGGACAAAAGTCTTCAGGTCACTCAAATTCTGTTGAGGAGTACAAGGGACACCTCCAGGTAATCTTTCAAGTTGTGTGAGAGAATAAGCTTTTCATAATCAAAAGAAAAGTGAAGTTTTTCTACAAGAAATTCAATATTAAGGCCACATTATCTCAAGATGGTATCTGTAGGGATACATCAAAGTTGGAGGTAATAAAAACATGGCCTAATCCAAATCTACATGTGCTAAGAAGGTTTATTGGCATGTGTGCATACTATAGATGCTTCATAGCAAAATTTTCTCAAATACCAGGACCATTGCATTACTTAACAAGGAAGAATGTTAAGTACTCATGAAGTGATAAAGGACAAAATGCTTTTGACAAGCTCAAAGAGAAGCTTATCTCTCAACTAGTCCTCAGCTTCCGGATCTCTCATAGCCATTTGAGGTCCAATTGATGCTTGGAGGTGATTGCCTTGGAGTAGTCTTGCTTCAAGAGCGCTTGCCATAGCATATGAGAGTCGAAGGCTCAATGGGTAACAGAAGAAGAGAAGAAGAGTTTTAAAGAAATTCTTTCAAGACATGGTAAGGCTTTTTCTTTCCAGCCACATGAGATAGGGTGTGTTGATCCTAATGTTGTTGCACCTATGGTGATCTTCACTATCCCTCATGTACCTTGGAATCTACGCCCAATTCCGGTTCCGAAAGCACATTTGCCAAAGTTAATAGAACTACTTAATGAAAAGATTAGCATGGGTATCTTGGAGCCTTTTTGTGCACCATATTCAAACAGGTGGTTCACTGTGCCTAAGAGGAATGGAGCTTTGCGGTTCATACAAGATATGCAACCTGTAAACAAGGTTACCATTAGGAATGTGGGTACAGGTCCTATAGTGGATGAATTCACAGAGCCGTTTGCAGGGAGGCCAATTTACTCAATGGGAGATCTCTATTCAGGGTACGATCAATTTCAGCTAGATGTTGAGAGTAGAGATCTGACAACTATGAAAACACCTTTGGGACTGGTAAGGATGTGTACCTTACCTCAAGGAGCAACAAATTCAGTTGCACATATGATGAATGGGATGAACAAGGCTCTACGTGACTTCATACCTCAAATCACAATGCCATTTCTTGATGATGTGCCCATCAAAGGATGTGAAGACAAAGATAAAGATGAAGCTATGGAGTTTGTTGCAGACCATATTGAAGATTGTGAGAAGATTTTGACAAAGCTCAAAGAAGTTAATCTTACCCTGTCAGGGAAAAAATCTGTATTTGGTGTCAATGAAGTTTTGATTGTGGGGCATATGTGTGGTCCTTATGGTAGAAAGCCCTGTCCAAAAAATATGGATGCAATCAAAAACATGAAAGAAACATGTACAACTATAACTGAAGTTCGAAGATTGCTTGGTGCTTGCGTCTTCTACCTTATTTGGATACCACATTATGCACATGTAGTAGATCCCCTTTATAGGTTGTTGAGAAAGAATCAAAAGTTTCGATGGGAAGAAGAGCACACAAAATCCATGAGAAAGCTAAAGAAGCTACATCTTTCATCACCAACCTTGAGAAAGGTAGACTATGCATGTGAGAGACCTGTCATTGTGACAGTAGACATGAGTCCTACAGGGATAGGATGGGCAATAGGGCAAGATGATGATGAAGGAAAAAGGTATGTGGTGAGATTTAGAGCCAAGATTTTGAGTTCTCGCCAACGCGATTATGCATAAGTAAAAAGGGAACTATGGGGGTGGTTACAACATTGAGGTGTGACAAGGAGTACTTGATAGGGGCATCAGTGGTTGTGAAAACTGATTTTTGCCACTTCTTGGAATGATCACAAACTGTTCGACTCCTGATATTGCAATGCTGCGATGGATAGCTTACATAAAGTCCTTGAATCCTGAGTTCAAGCATATCGAAGGGAAAGCTAATCCAATGGCAGATATGCTATCTAGGGCAAGGTATGAAGGTGAACAGGATATAATTATTGAGGAAGATGATGTTGGCACAAAGTTTTACACTATTGATCGTGCAAAGAGTAGTCATGCATGTTTTCTGTCTTCACTTGACTCCTTTTCAGAGGAACTATATGAGGATGAATGGATCTTGATAGGTCGCTACTTAAGTACTCTGCAGAAGCAGGATGATTGGACTCAACAAGAATTTAAGAGGATAAGAAGAAAAGCATATGGATACTTATTGAGGGATGGCTACTTATGGAATCATCCTAAATGAAGAGATGGAACACCCTTGCGCGTAGTATGCGATAAGGTTGCTCAGCAACAAATCATCAAGGAGTTCCATGAAATTTTATGGGCAGGACATTGAGGTGTATGGGCAACATTTTCCAAAGTAAAAGAAAGGTACTGGTGGAAAGGGATGTATAAGGATGTGGCTCAGTTTGTGGAGTCTTGTGTGACATGCCAAATGTATTCAAATGTACGGCATCATGATGGACTACATCCTACTTATCCATTAGCCATGCATTACACATGGGTTGTGGATTTGGTTACAATGCCTTTGGGACTTTGGCAAATGAGGTATTTGGTGCTTGCAATAGAAGATTTGTCTAATCAAGTTGAAGAGCGAGCATTGAGGACAAAGAGTACACAAGCTATATGTAAATTTCTTCTTGAAGATGTGATCTATCGCTATGGGTGTGTGGGAAAGATAATTGCAGATAGAGGAGAATTGGATGCTGATGAAGCAAGAATTCTTCTCTAGAATGGGCATCAAACTAGATTTAACTTGTGCTTATAACCCAGAGGGAAATGGCAAAAGTGAAAGAGGGCATCCTCCAATAATCAAAGCTTTAGCTAAGGGTTGTGAAGGTAAGCTTGGAGAGTGGCCAAGGTTACTGCCATTTGCATTGCAAAAACTACCAACATTGGAAGATTTGGAAAAGCTAGATGAGTAAAGGCTAACTGTCGTAGCTCACATCTATGCACAAAAGCGAAAACAAAAAAAGTTATTTGATTCCCACTTAATCACAAAAACCTTCAAGAAAAGGTACTTAGTTTTAGTCTATTCCCTTAAGCAACACATTACCAAGTTTAAGAAAAAGGGAAATGGACCATTTATTATTAAAGATGTATCTCCAAGTGGAGCAGTAAAATTGTCCACCCTAGATGGTGAACCAATGGCTAATTGGATTAGTGGATATCGTTTAAAGAAATACAATTTGCCACTAACCAATGAATTGCTAGAAAGAATGCATGCAGGCAAACAAAGGAAGATTAAACGACAGCATATTATTGATGAAGCCCAAGAGGAAGCTCGGCTTTGGGTACTCAAAAGGAAAGCTGCTCTAAAAAATCAACAGATACCGATTCACATCAACACGCTGGAAATAGATGACCAACAATGGGAATTACCTGAAGATGTAGTTTTAACAGATGATGACTGGTTAGATGGAATGGACCTGCACATCAAAGTACAACTCAACAATCATAGCACGAATGCTTTGGTCGACACAGGAGCTAGAGTAAATGCAGTAAATTATTCCACGTTGTCGTGATGTGGCACGTACATAGTGTGGAATAAAATCATTCACCTCACTTTTGACACGTCTTGATCATGGAAATAAAAGCAATCATGTACATATTGGGATATATGCTAAAGCGGCTACTGCGGTCGCTATCATGTATATACCTATCCGGGGAGTTGTGGCCCTGGATGTGGCACATTTGAGTGCTTTTTCCACTTGATAAGATGCTTAATTTGGTTTTAAAATGTATATATTTCAATTGTTTCATGGTGGAACACTCATCTCACCTATAAAGATTGATGCGGGTAAAAATTGCCAAAAATAGCAGCTATCAGGCGCCGTTGCAGGATTGCATGGAAAGTCACCCAAAATGGTATATTGATGGAAAATGATGCTTATCTATGCCTTTTATGCTTATGCAAGTGATCCCACAAATTTAGGATTTTTCTGACTCCGTTTGGGATTTTTCACATAAAAAATGACATTTTTTGGGTAAAAAATGAGCTGAAAATGGCCTAGTTTTGGTCCAAAGTGGCAAAATGGCCCAAAAATTGACACATCAGCTCATCATTCCGCGGGGAAGAGAGAGAAGGGGACATTTCTGGTGAACCTGATGCGAAGGAGCTGGGGTGGGGGTTCAAATACTTGTTTTGAATGGTTTGATTACAAATAATTAAAGCTATGGATCAGCAAGAGCAACAAGGCATGCGTTTTGATCAAGGCACAATGCAAATGTTTCAAGCATTCGCCATGTTTATGCAACACCAACAGGCTGTAGAAAGAAGGGAGGTGTCAGCTACCAAAGCCCTTCAAGCTATTGTGAACAAAATGGACCAATTTGAAGGGAAAGATGTCACAAAGTTTCTTCGTGGTTATGTAAAGGAGATGGAGCTACAATGCGTTCCAGAGGTGGACATGATTCGTAGTTTTGAGCTTGTTGTGGTCCCCGAGATTAGAGACCATGTAAGGGGAATCAGGGAGGAGCATGGAGAAGGTTGGGAGCAATTCAAATTATCCATAAAGGAGGAATACTTCATGGAGGACTCTGAAAGGGCTACAAAAAGGACCTTCTTGGAATGGGTTGCAAAGCCAAAAGAAAGACTTTTCATCACCGAACTATTGAGAGAGTTTGAGCGACGCTATGCTCAACTGTTAGGAACAAATCGGGCTACTTTGGATAGTGAGAAGACCAAATTTTTCCTTCAAGCTGTAGGTCATGAGCTCCAAGAAAAGCTAGAGCTACTCCTTGAAGACAAGAATACAGAATAGGGTCTAAAGGCTGAGTGGAAAGAGGTTGAAGACGCAGTCTCATTGCTTGCTAAGAGGCAACCTCGTAGGGACAAGATGGTGGTGAATGGTACTACCTCTCCTCCTAGCACGTCATAGATTCCACCAAACCCTACTATTGTGAGTACAAAAGTTGATAATTCAATGCTTGATGAGCTTGTTAAGGGCATGCAAGAAATGAAGTTAAAGCTAACAAGGCCTGAAGAGAAATGACAACCTGTTGGCAGGACAAAAATACCAAAGCAAAGAAGGATTTGTGCACAGATGCATATGATGTGATGGCACAGACCATGGGAGAAGGGATTGTGATAGCTTTAGTGATTCCTTAAAAAGAGATCTTGTATTTTTTAAGGATGGCAAGATCCATCTGCGGGAGATAGGTATGCCATTAGGAACTAACTTTGGAAAAGGAGGTATGCGAAAGCTAGTGGAGGATATGGTGAACAGTCATGCTATTTGATTTTCGATGATACCATGATGTTTTTTTGTTGATACCATGGTTATTCTCGGTGATATCATGATGTTGTTTTGTTGATACCATGGTTATTCTCGATGATACCATGATGTTGTTTCGTTGATACAATGATTATTCTATGATGCTTTGCGTTGATACCATGGTGATTTATTCATTTTTATTGATACAATGATGATATTTTGTTAATACCTTGATGATACTCATTGATATCACTACGTTGATAAATGTCGAGTTATGTAGTATACACACATGTCATTTGCATTACGTATCATGCATCTTGTACTTTTTATGCTCATACTTTATGTCCACATATGTTGTCGTGCGTATATATGTCATCAAAAGAGTGACGTTGCAAACCATCTCTTATGGCATCGTGAACGTAATTATTTCACTAACGATGCTAATAATTTTCATGACTATGTTTTTTTGGTGATCTATGTAGGATTGATCAAAGAATTGATTTCATGAAGACAAACTTCGTGACAATAAAAGATTTATGAAGACAAGTTTGGTGATGCCATATTGATGACAACATGAAGATATGTTTGGTGATGCGATAGTGATGACAAGCTACATAGAAAATTCATGGAGACACTTTTGATTACGAGCTAATCGATAGCCTTTACACCTCTTTATTGAACCTTTGTATTCATTATTGTATTTGATAGGATACGAGTACTGTAACTCCTCATAGAACATTCATTGTAAAAGGAGTGATGTAGCTCCTCATAAAATACTCATTGTAAAAGGAGTGATGTAGCTCCTCATGAACTTTTGTATATTCAATGATTTTTATAATATAACGGTGGGTGTATATAGAGCTGTGGGTTTTTCCCTTGATCCCCCAAGGGTTTTTTCATCCATAGTAAGGGACCCTTATTTGTGCGGGGATGTTGAGATTATATGTGAAAGCTACTCAATATATGGCTTCTCTATATATGGCACCCAGGTCCCCTCTATATATACATCATCTCATGTGTGTATTCTACACACTTTGGGGTTCTATTTCTGTGCACTCTCTCTCTCTCTCTCTCAACATTACATGCACTGCATTATGTCCTGGATACGGAAGTTATTGTTCCAACACAGGTTGAGGTCTTTCCATACCCATTGGTGGTCTTTGAGCTTGGGCCATATTAGGCTGATATCTGTACATGGGTTGTTCTTATGGCCTCATGGGTACGTACTGAACATTCCCATCATACTTTGGTGTGAAGTAGCACTGGTGGGTCTCATGGTTGGTCCATTTACCCTCGATTGCAAACCATTTTTGTTGCCTAGTTGGTTGTCCCTATTGAGGTATTTGTTGTCCTGGTCCCCTCATAGGTTCTTTTTGCATGTTGGTCATCATGTCGTTCATCCTTTTAACACTAGAATGGTAACATGGCACTTTTATGTCCTTGGACACTTTTGTGTCTTGTTAAGTGACCATTTTTCTTGAATTATTTGAAGAGTATGAAAATGGATTTCTAGGTGCTATATATCCACAAAGTTGCCTTATGAGCTGAAAAAAACTTAGCATTTTTTTTGATCGATCTCACCATTAACCTTACTCTTGCACAACATTTTTGAACCTAAACTGTATGAAAAAACGAGTCCTGTTTTTGGTCTTTTTTTAATTTTTGGCAACTATACCACTCTAAACTTCATGTTTGTGAGGTTTAGATGGCTAGAGGTTAGGCCTTCATAGTTCTCAACATGTTTTGATGCTTGTAGGGAGAGCTAAGTGTTAAAATTGAAAGTTATGACCAATTTAGAAGAATTGCATAATCCTGTTTTTTGGCCAAAATTAGCACTTTTAGGATTTTTTTGGGGCTTTCTTGATATCCAAATTCAATTTTGATTGTGTAAGTGTAATATATAACATAAAGCTAATCTATATTGAGTTTTGGGGGACCTAATATGCTATATAGCATAGTATATGATGATGGTTGAGTTTTTTGATTGCTGAAGAATACGATACATTTTAGAGTAGCAAGTATAAATTTCTCAATATTGCTAGTTTCTTAGGCCAATTGTGTGTATTTTGTAGTTAGTAACCATATCTAATCATAGACTAAAAACTTGGCTAGATATTGAATAGTTTCTATGGGTTTCTAGAGGTCATAATGCTAAACCCAGTTTTTTCATGTTTGCTGTATTTAGCACTTTATCATTGCCCCCAAGGTTCCAATTGTAAGAGATCCATTATCCTTTTGACATGCTCTATGGCTCCTTTTGAATCCAAAGGCCCAAAGGGAACTAAGAAAACATGTATATAGTATCTGTATTGAGCGTGACTATAGAAACTTTGATGATAGGTCCGTAGAATGGCAAAAATGCAACTTTTTTGTACCTTTTTTTTGCCCAAAAAAAAATTAGTGAGGTAAAAGTAACCATATGTTTTGGTCACCAACCCATTGAAGTTAACGGGGCATTTTATCTCATGTCCTACAAAAATCCTCACTCTTATTTATATGCAATCAACCGTAAGAAATTGCTGTTTTGGGAAAAATGCACTGGTCCATCAACTTTGGAGGCTTGTAGTGACCAAGGGATGAGAAAAATTACAAGTTTCTTATTTTTTCCATATGTAGTAGTTATTGAACTATAAGCTCATGAAAGGATTTTTCAAAATGAGTGGATCTACTATTGTTTTGGAATTTTTTCCCAAAACCCTGAAAGGACACTTTTATGTCCTGTTAGGTTACCATTCTAGTGTTAAGCATATCTTCTATGGCTGAGAGTGGTACTGCAGCAGTCGTTCCCACTTGTGCTGGTTTAGTGGATGTTGTTTTGTCACTTTGGTTATCCTGGGACATCTTCTTCGTTGAAAATATCAATTGTCTCCTGAGTTAATAGCATCTGACACACTCTTCTAGGGTTGTATGCTTTTTACTATAGAGTATAGCATGAAGTTATTTGTTTAGCAATCCTTCTAGAAACAAGGATACGAGTTGTTCTTCTGGAGGTATCTCTAGTCATGGGAATCTGGCAATGTATTGTTTCATTCAAGTTGCACAATCCCTAACAGACTCACCATGTTTCTGTTTAAAGCTGTATATTTGAGCTACCGTATTGTGTTTGATCCCTGTTTTGAAACATGCAGCTAGAAATCCTTGAGCTAATGTGTTCAAGTCCATGATTGACCTCGGTGGAATGTTTTGGAACCATGTCACAACTTTTCCTTCTAATTTCATTCCAAACCCCTCAAATTGAGTATGGAAATCAAATATACGCTTTGCTCTTAGCACTTGCTTAAAGCTTGCTAAGTGGTCATATGGATCCCCTGATCCACTGTATTTTCTGACCCATTTTTAAAAATCAACTGGTCTGATACGTCTATTTGGTTCAACTCCAAGTCTTCTGGGAGTTGGTCCTGTTCTGAGTCCTTCAAACCAATCTGTTGGAAATAGTGACTCATGTAGCCCTAGACTGACCTTAGTGTCACCCGGTTTTCTACGTGATGAGGTGGTTTCTGGTTTCTTCACATTACTCTCAGATTATCTCTCACGGTATTCATCTCTTGGATTTGTTTCTAGTCCTTGCCCCAAGATCCAATCCCTTATGGAATACCCTTGATATTTGGTTTGCTCTACCTCCTCAGGAGTCATTATAACAAAGTTGCTATTATAACAATCCCTAAACAGGTAGGTTGGTAGGTCAGCTGATCCCTTATCTTCGATCTTGAAGATATAGATGATCTTCTTGGCCGTTAGTTGTCCTGGTTTGGCATGCAAAGTCCACAAAAGATCTTTTATGTTTCTATCTTCCCAACAATAGATCCCGATCATAGGATTATCCGTACTACGACATTTCAAAGGCTTCAAATCTACTTGATCGTATCCCTCGAATTCTAAAATTGGTGGTCCTTCTTTTGCTGACATATCTGGGATTATGGTGTTCACTTCTAAACCTCATTTGTCTACCACATCAGGGTTTTCGGCTTGTACATACTGAGTTTCGTTTATGTCCATGTACATTTTTCCCTGTTTGTTTTCCCTAACCTCTTCTTCAAACTCAATACCATGGTCATCAATGCAAATAGCATACTCCCCGTTAGAGTCTAAGTAAACTTGCGCTCCATGGCGGCTAGTCTTGTAAAAAGATAGTATATGCTTATAGCGCATTGTCGTTCCAATTTTTGAGTGAGTAGAGTTAGAAGAAATTTGGATGTTGAATCTGAAAAAGTGTCTGAAACTTCTTCAAGAATTGTGTGCTAGAAATTTCCTTGATTCACGCTTTCTTCAGTGGATACTCTACTGGAGGTTTCTCCAAGTATGCCTTGATTTTTAGTACACGACGAGATCTAAGGTTCTTATAGACTTACGAAGCCCTGGATAGAGTACTCACCTTTGAATTGACTTGTTTTCAATTTCCACTTGATTCGATTGCAACTTTCTGTCAAGCCACTGATTCCTCCTTCACAACTTGATTCTTGTACAAATTTGATCAAGTTAGCTATCCTTCTATAAAGACAATAGAGTTTTTGATAACTCTTGTGATTGGTCTCTGTGTATACTTCAAATCAAGCTATGGGAGTCAAAATTTTTAGATTTGAGTTTAGCAAAAAATCAAAGGTTTAATCTACAACCTGGAAACTAAGTGAACATGTACCAATTTTGATCCGATTGAACCCAAAATTGCCTGGTGGCTTTATATTATGTTGGTCTAACACTGTATAAGTTCAAAAGTCGAAATTGATGTCTCTGGATAGCAGAAGTAGATAATCGTGATTATTTACTTTTATCAATTTTTTACACTCTCTGTATTGGTTTGGCAAGTATACAACTTGTTTAAGTCACAAGACTAGTTTCAACAAGTTTGGACAAAATCTGATCAAGTTTATCAATTGTTTTGTGTTCACAGACTCTGATTTCGAGAATCTGGCTTAAGTCTCACTTTTGGGATCTAAATTTCACCAAAATTGATTTGTGAGCTCTACTTGATGTGCTTGACCTTCTGGTATACTCAAATGTGAAAATTTTTGAAGTTTTGAAGCAGATATAAATAATTGTGATTATTTATTCCAGCTATATTTTTACAAACTTTTTGTCCCAACTGTGTCAAGCCACTAAAGAGTGGAGCCAACTTGCAGATCCCGGTTGAGGTGCTTAAACCCTAGAAGAAGAAGAAGCACAATCAGCAAGAAAATAAGAAGCAGTAAAAGAAGTTTTACCTACTTGCAAAGTCTTGCCAAATGACCTATTTTTAAAGACGAGTTCCCATCAACTTACGAGACCCTGCTCGATGTGTCCTAGGGGACATAAACCCATTAAAATAAAGCTGGACCAACACACACACTCAATCGTGCAGAGCATGATGATGTGACAACAATATGGACACTCTAGATTTCACGCTGACATGTTGACGTGAAAGTTGTACGGATTCCCGCAAAACACAATGGTAGCTTTTGGACGAGTTGCTTTTAGAGTTTGATGCTTATCATGTAACTGCTTTTGAGAGGCCAAGGGCCTTCAAATATGAGACAAGGGATCATTCTGTGGAAAGTTTTGTGTAAAGGTGCAGAGGATGGAGTACCGGTAATGTACAGAGTTCAAGCAATATAAAGAAATAACGAAAGGGCGTCAGCGTTTGGGGCCACTGCTCTCTTAGGGTGGAACTCTACCACTCCTTGTCTCGTGTCGTGCATCTCTTTCAATTCAATTATGATTTGAAGTGCTTAAAGTTTTTTAGACTACTCTTTCCATCATCACATTGTGCCATCCCTGTGTGACAGCATGCTCTATTTGTAGAGAGATTCCACACAAACAACTTACTCTATGTGATCTCCTTCACTCTAAGTAGTTTTCATGACTCTTTCCATGATTCTTACTTTGCAAGCCAACATTCAGAGGTTTTATAGAGCTATGCATACTCCAAGACATGATATGCAACTTTTCCTCCCATGCTTTGCTGTCTCATTGAATCTCAAGAGGGGATAGGATAAACAAAGATTTCCCTTCCATACAGAGAGAGATCAATCGGGTCTACAATGCGTGCAATCAAGTATTTTGTAGGGGTATTGCACAAGAAGCTAGATCAGGTGCCAATTGATGCTTTGTATTTCTATGAGCACTAGTTTGAAGGAGAGATAGTCAAGCTAAAGGTTTTACAAACTAGAGGTCTAGTCTGGCACTTCAAGACAAGGCCAGTGACTCTAGACATGTGTCTGCAATTGATGGCTCCTTTATCCTTGGATGAGTTGAGAGATGGTGTGCAAAGTTTTACGCATTCCTCTTTTTTCTTCCAAGGAAGAAGGTTCTTCTTTTAGTTAATAAAATTTCCCAATGGGCTACAAATTGTCCCTGTTAAAGAGGGCTACGTAAAAATGTAGGGAGACACTCCCATGAAAAGGTAAAATATATACAATGATGGCCAAATTAGGAAGTCGGAGGAGGAAATAAACACATCGGTCTATGGTATTTCCATCTAGTCATGCCATGAACCATGGTGAAAGAGGGCCTTGGTTTCCAAAGTCGCAAGAAGGCCTTGTGTTGTTTTCAGATGCAGTCAAAGCTTCATGAAGTCTCTTAAACTTGCCCTAAGTGTATGGATTAGCTCCAGCCAGATGGCACATACTATCTCTGCTGGTGGCCAAGTCAAGCCTTGAAGATGCTAAAGCAATGGGCTCTCTAGATTAACCACAATTTCTGGTTGTTGATCATAAATGAGCTTCCAACAACTCTCTATTTTTTGTTCCACTCCTAAGGTACAAGCTCTATGGTAGGTTGAAGTGTATGTCGGCCCTCTTATATCACGATCATCCTACTGCTCAATGAAATGATCTCAAAGCAAATTGTTGGGATTGTGGGAGGGGACCAAACTGCAACACTATGTGTACTAGCTAGCTATACAAAGTGTAGGCATGACCATAAGAATCCAAAGCCACACCTACCATGCCATGGGGAATCCTACAGATAGTGGTGTTGGGTTTCAAGTGGAAATGATGCCCTCGGGTCCCATTGCACTTGCATCAATGTAACAGGGACGGGCACCACCTGCCAATGAAAAAGAATAGACTAAACAACTTTAAGAATTTCAAATAATACTGAACTAATAGATATGCACGACACATGAGACGGGGAGTGGCGGAGCTCCACCCCAAGAGAGCATTGACCTCAAATGTTGGCATCCCTTTTGGTATTTCTTTATATTGCTTGAACTCAGTACATTTTTGGTTTTCCATCCTCTGCAGCTTCACACAGAAGCATGCCAAAGAAAGAGTGCTTGGCTCATATTTAAAGGCCCTTGGCCTATGAAAAGCATCAAACTCTAAAAGCATATGGCCTCAAAATTTTGCACTGAGAAGATACCCATCGTAAATCATGGAAATTTGTACACCTACCACGTTAGCATGAAAAGCATCAAACTCTACAAGCATTTGGCCTCAAAATCTGGCATTGAAAATCTTCCAGATGTGAAATCATAGAAATCCGTACACCTACCACGTCAGCATGTTGCAACATGAATTGCGGAAATGTATACAGTTTGCCATATCAACAACCAACGTGAATTATGGGTTGTTCGTACAACTACCACGTCATCAATTTTTACACTATCTTTTGTGTGTGTGTGGGTCTAGCTTTATTTATTGTCTTTGTGGCACTTGGGCCGCATTGGATGTTCCATAAGTTGGCGGGAACTCGTGAGAACCTGTGTTGAGCAAACCTTAATTGAAATGAGGACCTCTTGTCACGTGAAAACCCCCATCTAGCATGGAGTTGCAAAATATTTGGGCCTTACTTATGAGTTGCTTACAACAATAATTGATGGAAGGAAGATTTAATTTGTCCCAAATTTCATTTGTACCACTTCTCGCAGATACCTATCTTGTCTCTTTACCAAGTAAAGAAGGAAATTAGGTGTGGGACTATCCTTTTATGTCTGTGTATTTTGCAAAAAATCCTGTGAGGCAATATAGCCTCTACAATCTTGACACATTCTTTGCAACCCCCTCAAGGAGTGGTGTAAACTACAATACAGTCCCCAATAGTGAAGGTTGGACCCTTTGCCAAGAGACATGAGGTTCGCTACCAACCATGTGGCCTCGCTGTGTGCTGACAATAGGGTTTCATGTAAGTGTGTGCCTCAAAATTCTCCTCGATGCATGTGGGTTGGCGTTGCTCAAGGATAGTTCATAGCTACTCCCAAGACTAACGCATCTCTTTCTTAGGCACTTTGTGCAACTACATGAAAATCTAGCAAGTGAAAGGGCTCCATGGGTATGAATCCGGTGAAGCAACAACTCTTGCTAGGGCTTCTCTCTTGGAAGTAAACCTTTGACAATAAGATTCCCAAGGAGGAATCTACTCTGTCGTGCTGGGTCGATGATCCCCAACACTCCGAAAGAGCAAGGTAAAGTGATGATGACCTTCCAAGAGACTTTGGCCAAAGTAGAGTATGTGTTTTTCCTTGAACGTAGAAAATTCTTGATCAACCTCTCTTGTTGGCTGATGCAAGAACTCTAGAAAATCCAGCAAGACATAAGGTACCACATAGTAGCAAGAAGCACATGGTTCGCACTTCAGCAAGAGAAAGCCATGCCAAACTCTAATGAAGCAATTTCTCGTTGATAGAAAGTAGGAGAGAAAAAATTTGTTGCTTTGACAACAAAACCAAGCCAACATGACAACCCAAGTATCATACTTGTATTCCTAGGGGGTCCACCTAAAGCCCTCTCCAGGAGAGCAATCAAACATGGGAGCACTACCTACCTAGAAAGCCATTGTCTTTTGCTAGTTAATCAAGGCTCTAGACGCACAAGAAAAACACCTCAAGAGAGTTCTCACACCCGCCGTGCATGTTGGCGTCCAAGCCCTCCAAAGACAAGCCTAAGTTATTAGCAAACTCAATGTCCAAATGCTTATCTCTCGGAATAGGTAGCCACAGTCCAAGCAAACCAACCTCCCATGAGGTAAAAAATTTTCTCATCACCTCAGCAAGAGGGTAGCCGTGTCATTGTGACCATGGGAGCATGAAACAATCCTTTCTTTCTCCTACCAACAACACTTGACTGGGTGCACATCGGGAGCTAACACCCCTCTTCTCTTCAGTACTAGGGAGTAAAGCATAAATTATTGAAGCCATCATTAAACTAGAGTCAAACAATTCTCAAATTGGCACCTACAAGTTTAAAATAGGTACAATCCATATCAAACAATTTCAGATAATATTTTCTCAAAAGGTATCTAAATACAAAGCAAACAAAAAGGTCATTTAGGGTTTCTTTCAGATAGTTGAACTTTGAGGACAACTGGTTTGTCCTTCTACATCAATCTGATTGTTTGGTTCTGGATCTGTCGTGCCAAGGCATGCCCAAGAGAGCAATTTAGTAGCCCAACTTCATGATGTGAAAATCAGCTTTTCCTTGGTACCCTTCGATGGTCACTAGAAGAGTGGGTAACTGGGTCAAAGAATATTAAGACTTTCAAGCCATTGATTTTTCTATTATTCTTTGCATTAATTTAAACTTTCCATATTTATGTTGTAAATATTAGGTACAAGTCCAATGGTAGGTCTAACTCTCTTAGCGGGAGATGGTCTTGCTGGTCAATCTACTCTTCAAGATGGAGGTTTCTCTAAGGATGTCTTGGCTTTTTGAGGACAAGTATTGTATGTATACCCTATCTGAAAACATTCAAAGAATCAACCTTCTTGCACCCCCCAGTGCAAAAGAGAGAAGGATTGAGCATATGAAGCAAGGCGGTGCCGCCTTCCCAAAAATACCAAATTAGGGTACCAGATGGACCAATAAGGTGGCAATTTCCCATATTGAAAACCCCCCTATAAAAGTCAAATTAGGGGCTTTTGTTTTGGGCTGTTTGAAGCCTGCAGAGTGGAGCTCTCTGGCACAGAAGTGTGCCTGACAAATCCCTTTGTATTTTCTTATGAAAATGGCCATGGTGATGGCAGTGTAAGCCTGAGTACGTGTTTTGTGAAGTGCAATCGAGCCACTGTGGCCCCGTCTTGTTGTTGTTTACCCTTCCCCCCTTCTCTCTCCCCTGCTTTCATGTTTCCTCTTGGTGCCGACAGTGCGGATGTGTGTGCCCCCCGGACCGATGGTGTTTTGTGTGAGAGAGTGAGATTGAGCTGCTGTGAGCATTGGGAAGGCGGAAGTGGGAAAAACACCAAGCATATAATATACCTGCCTCTCTATAGCCCAAGGATCAACCCGCACTCCTACCCACACAGAATCACACACACTATCACATATTCTGCAAACGACTATTGCATACACCCAGCCTCAGACAACCCATACGCCCATACCCAACCACTCGACGACATACACAAATACTTGCAGGAACTTTGACAATCATCAATTGGCAATACAAACTCGGATCCTCAAGACATCCAAGGCAACCCGCACATATGACAAGCTTGATTTTTGGCTAGCAGATATCGTCTTACATGCATACCATTCAGGCAAAATAATACAGTAGTGAAAAGAGATCGAAACTATTTAAGGCAACACTGTAAACAATTGGATTATTGCTTTTTTCTTTCCCATGCATGTAGCACTATTCCCTGCATGTACATGGATAGGACAATCCGCATCTAGTTTCTTTGACTCGTGACAGCTTGCGTACAAAAGTAGCACAGTCCGCTGATCTTTCCTCGTAGCATGTGGCCTTCAAACTGGCTCACGA
Organism: Adiantum capillus-veneris; assembly: GCF_014529385.1. Taxonomy (NCBI): domain Eukaryota; kingdom Viridiplantae; phylum Streptophyta; class Polypodiopsida; order Polypodiales; family Pteridaceae; genus Adiantum; species Adiantum capillus-veneris. The sequence continues at coordinate 179,997,345 of NC_140933.1, read as the reverse complement.
GCTCCCCCAATACCTTCAATGACGGAATTCTTCTGCAGCTTTCAATCAAGGCAGCTCCTGGCACTCCTTCGTTTGATGGTTGCATCCCTCCCTTCTAGTTTGCACACCTTTGTGGCCTTCCTTCCACCCTTCTACTGCTTCAATCTTTTGTGTTAGAGATTCTCATTCCTAAGCCCTCTGATGAAGCATAGGATCTGACATTCTGGCGTGGGTAACTCTTGGGTAGGACATCTAGCAACATATTGCTTGAAACGCAGTATTGCATGTCGCAATGTTTCTGTTTTGCCTTGTTTAAATTCCTGAATCTTAGGAAGGGTGTTATGTTTTATGCCCCTCTTGGAGAATTCTTGAACAAATTCATCCAACATTTTCTCAATGGTTGTGAACTCTCTCCGGTTCAATAGTTAAAACCATGCTTGTGCATTGTCCTCCAATGTAAGTCCAAAACCCTCATACTGCGTGTGGAAGTCCTCTACTTGTTCTGCTCGTAGGACTTGCTTGAAAGCCGAGACATGGGCGTATGGGTCTCCTATGCCATTTTAATTTCTATGTACCCATTTTCTTAGCTGAGATGGTCTTATACTTTGGGGTGCAAAGTATAGAACCATACTCCTCTCTGGTATTGTTTCATCTCTCGTTATCGCTCTAGGAGGAAATCCAGGTGGTGGTCCCCTCTTTGGAATTCTCTTAGAGGTTCCTGTGTTTGATGGATGTATCTGAGGTCCTCCTTCATTGACCAAATATCCACTCATCTCTAATTTGGTTCGCGGATTTGTCCTTTCTACAGCTCTATATTCTCGTCCATACTTGTCAACAAATAAAGATGTCCATTGTCGGTCGACCTCGTATGTATAGACATATAAGAGCTTGTACTCTGTCAACTCATTTGGGTAAAGCTCTACGCAACTGTAAAGGTTGAATTGATTTCCATTAATATACCTATATAGTCCTTCACTTTCATGGTTATACGTCCAAACTCTTTCCAAAAAATTGGTCTTTATGTACTGTAGGTTTGGAAGATCTATTCTGGGCGGGTGCTCATCTATCCCTGCAATCCATATGCTTGTATAAGCTGAGTCTAAGTCTGATGTAGACATGACTTCTAGGCTTTACAGCTCTAGCTTGCTGTAGTAATGCCTCTCTCAGTGTGTTCAAGTGTTTTGGTCAGGGAAAATCCAAAACTATGTCCAAAACCATGAGTGTTTTCTCACAATTCTCTCAAATTGTCGGTTTTAAACACCCCTGACTTCCGATGCATTTTGAGGCCTTAAACAACGTTCTTTTCATAACTGACCAAAATGTATTAAGTTGGCAACCATTTTGGTCAATTTACTCTAAGATCTGTAATGCTGCTCTCAAGCTACGTTTTGATAAAAAAAGTTTTGGAATCGGAGTCCGTATGTGAAAGTTATGACCAAAACAGTGAGATGTAATTTGGAAAGTTTCTCTATCTGATGTTTTTGCAAGTGGTCAATTTGAGCCCAAAATTGGTGTGTGCACTCCTTAGGCAATGATAAACCTAGTGGTATACTTGGTTTCAAAAAAATTCTCAAAAATTTTCCTGACTTGTCTATCGCGATAGACTCACCAAGTACCCCTTGCAGATGTCCAAATGCACTCAAACTTTGTGTACAGGGTATAATGGGCCTTCTGAACCCAAATATGAAGTCAGATTTGAATTTTGATTTTTCTACAGTGAATTCCTGAGTCTATCGGATAGAATCACCAGAGTGTTACTGGGATACAGTTTTTCAACTGTTTTCACAGATTTGAGTTCCCCCTTCTCTTGAGATACTACTCACCAAGTTTCAACCAATTTGGAATACTTTTCCTTTGTCACTTTCTTCAAACAACAGCCTCTTTTCTGATCTTATGAAGTAATCCTCTTAGATGCACTTACAATACTCCAAATTCACTCAAATTTTAACCATAGGCTCACAACAACATGTAGAACAAGGCTATAAGGTCAGTTTTCAAAAATTTCAATTTCTGGGAAAAAGCCTCAGTCTATCGTGATAGACTCAGCAGACTCTTCAGTTTTGAAAATTTCCCAGATTTCTCTTTACCACTTTCCCTATGCTGTGTACACCTTGCTCACCAATTTCCACTTGTTTTGGACTTTTTCTTAGGTCTCTAACTCCAACTCTAGAATTCTGAGTTTAGAAAGAGACTTAGGATGACTTCCCAATGTCCAAAATCCACCAAATTTTGTGTGTAACCTCCTGAGAGGCTAAACAAGCTATGCTCCAGAGGGTTTTGAAAATTTCAATTTCTTTGGCCCTGCTTTGAGTCTATCGTGATAGACTCAGCAAGTACCCCTTTTATAGGTCAAACTTGAACTTTGACTATACCACTGTGTTCCAACACCTCTCCTTAGTCCTCCTGCCAATTTTCAAGTGGTTTGGATTTTACTTTGTCAGTTAGACCAGATTTGGTGTTTTCTACAAGCTGAATCCTCTCAAATGGTCTTAGACCCACTTTCTGATGTCCAAATGACTTCAAAAATTTTATGTGTCCTTGATAGCACCTTTCCAAGCTATGTCACATAGGTTTTTGAAAAATTCAATTTCTATCATTGGGTTCTTTATCTATCGCGATAGACTCACCAAGTATGCTAAAATAAAACTTTTTTCAAATTTTCTCTTCACAGATGTGTTCCCTACCCTCTGTAGATCATGTATACCAAGTTTCACAAGGTTTGAAAATTTGGTCAAGTCCCTTTACCCAATTTGTCTCTGAAGTCTGACTCAAAACACCAGACTTGAGGTTTAGTGGTCAAGCAGGTGTCCAAGTACACTCATTTTTTCGGACCAGCCTTGTATTGATGTGTTTTACCTGTGGTATGAGGGGTTTTGCCTGATTGTGAGTCTATCTCCAATTCACCAGTCTATCGCACTTTCTGATGTCCAAATGACTTCAAAATTTTTATGTGTCCTTGATAGCACCTTTCCAAGCTATGTCACACGGGTTTTTGAAAAATTCAATTTCTATCATTGGGTTCTTTGTCTATCGCGATAGACTCACCAAGTATGCTAAAATGAAACTGTTTTCAAATTTTCTCTACACAGATGTGTTCCCTACCCTCTATAGATCATGTATACCAAGTTTCACAAGGTTTGGAAATTTGGTCAAGTCCCTTTACCCAATTTGTCTCTGAAGTCTGACTCAAAACACGAGACTTGAGGTTTAGTGGTCAAGCAGGTGTCCAAGTACACTCATTTTTTTCGGACCAGCCTTGTATTGATGTGTTTTACCTGTGGTATGAGGGGTTTTGCCTGATTGTGATTCTATCTCCAATTCACCAGTCTATCACGATAGACTAAGCAGAGAGCCACTGGGAAGTGATTTTTTTCTTTGTTTTTGAACAGTTTGGTTCCCAATTCCCTTAGAAGCCTATCCCCAAAGTTTCATTCAATTTGGACTTCTTTTCCTTTGGATTCAAGCATTTCACAGTTCACTTCCTTACACTCAGAAAAAGCAAATTCCCACTTAGATACACAAGCACTGATGCAAATGCTTTGAAATTTCAAATACAAGCTGTAGAGCATATGCAAAACAAGGTCTTGAGGTCAAACTTTTTTTTGTTGAAAATTACAGATTTGGTTTCAGATTTTTGTTTTTTTGGGTTTTTAGAGTTTTTTTTTATTATTATATGGACCAAATCTCTGTTTTCCTCCCCCCTTAAGGTCTCCAATGCAAAAACAAGCACTCAAATCGGCTTTCAACCGACCATTTTAGAGCACTTTTACCATAATTAGCACAATTTCGCCTTTTGTGTTTTCAAGCACATTTTCATGTCAAAATTGCTCTAGATCAACATCAGATGTCCTACACTACCGAAAGTCCTACTTTGGATGGTTGAATGGTTGTTTTTGCTTTCTAGCAAGCAAACAGCCTCCTGCTTACCTTTTGCGTTTTTCTTTGCATTTTTTTTTTCTTTCAAGTTCTTCACAACCATAAGTCAGAACCAAATACACGAGCTATAGAACCTAATCTAAACACACAACAAAATGATATAACCATACCTCAACCTCATGGTGGACCACCTCGGCGAGATGCAGGCTCCCTGGCTATCCCTCAATCAAGAGATCTGCTCTCTGATTTCCCACTAAGAAGGCAAAGGGTGACAACACTCTAGAAAACTCTAGAGAAATGATATACTATCAAACACGAGTGATGCGGTCTACGCTAGTTTAGGCGCTTCTTCCCCGGCAACGGTGCCAATGTTAGCGGGTACGCCGCGATGGACGATGGAGCACAGCGAGAACACAGACCAACAAACTGTCAATCCGAGGACGTAGCTGACCCGATTAGGGCATGGAAGCAATCTCTGGGTTGTCAACCCTGAGCTAGACACGAACAACACTCTACAGTCACTAATCCTACCACAACACTACCATAAAGCAAAGAAACAGACAACGCATCCTACGAAACACTACAAGCTCGAAACAGTCTCAAATCATATCGGAATGACTCGAAATCGGAGGGCAAGACTCACAAGGACATATCCTATATGGCCAAACACCTAAACCCTGAAAACCATAACTGTAAGACCTCTAATCGCTATCGCGATAGACTCAAAACATCAATTTCAAAAGTGTCCGAAACTGATCTACAAAGACATCAACACGAAGAGCTTCTCGCCCTGACTCTAATGACTACTTGATCATTCAGAACAGATGTCGTTTGAGGTACTTATGACCAAATATAGCTCGTAGCAGGTGGGCTCGCGATGTGGTCCTCGGCTTGCATTGCTTGCGTTGACACGGAGAGCTCCTCGATGCTAACTCGCTCCTACTCTCATATCTGCAATGTGATTAGTGTGTGCGACGGTGTGTGTGCGTGAAGCTCACTACCATGTGCTGCAAAACCCACGACTGTATATTAATTGAGATAACGTAATGTGTTTTTTACAAAGACTTAGGTTTTAGCTTATATACAAAGCCTTCAAACCTAATGTCCGGCCAAATGACCTGAATTGTCCCTAGGCTTCTACAGAGCTTAATTACAAGAAACTGAGTTGGCTTTACTCATTATACAAGCATCTGCGGCCAAAATACAAGTGCCGATTTATAATATGAGGTTCCCGTAAACAAAACAAAAGTGGCCGTAATGGCTCAAAATAATAATAACGGGATACTCGATGACGTCCATGAACTCGTATCTTTATGTTGCAGCATCCATCTTCATCTTCATTACTTCATCACCATCTTCATGTGGAATCTTTATAGAATCTTTGACGAATCTTTAATGGAATCTTTATGAAAACGTTGTTGAAAGGGCGTCCTTTCAACAATAGATAGAGAGAGATTCTATTGTAGAGCCCGCACGGGTCAAATGGAAAGCCGCAGGCTTCCCCAAGCATAGTGTAAACTCCACCTAGATCAAAGATATGGTATTGCTCATCATCATCCATCTGTAAAGCATATGCACACCACCCCTGCTTTGCACCTATAAATTTGTAAGCCAACCATTCCTGTAAAGCTCGATAACACCATCCTTCAAAAAACTGCATGCATGAATCATTTTCCCACCCAAAACAAGCTTGTACACCCTACACAGCTTCCGTATCCTGTGTTCCCCAGCCATCGGCTAGAGACTCCTCCATAGTATCCATGTCTTCAAGAAAAACAACCTGCAACAATTGGCATAGCGGCGCTTGCATAGCCACTTCATCTGTAGGTGCTTCAAACGTCACTGGATCAGGCACACAACCTTGCATATCCTGTATCCTCGCCATCGCTTTAGCAATCAAAATCTGCGTCTCGTCATCAACATCGGCCACCGGCTCATCAAATCCCCATCATCTTCATCAAGACATTCTTCTTCAGTCAATATGCCCTGACCATCACAAGGCACGAGAGATGGTTGCCCAACCCCCTGGTCTTTGCAAACTGGCTCTTCACCTGCATCCTGCTATTCTTTGAGCACCTGCTCTTCTTGCACATGGGCTACTACCATATCATCATACACATAAGAGGGAAACTTTACCTTTACCAGCTTAGGCTCATCAGACTCCGTCCCCTTGCCATAGGATGTGGACTCATATGCTCCATCCTCTTCGCTTGTCTCCCAACTACTCGAGCTTGTATCTTCATCATCATAGGCATCATATAGCGACTGCATATCTGCATCTTCATTCGCCCGCTGTTCCACAAAAGCTTGACCATCACCATAGCTTTGGTCACTTTCTTCATCAGCTTTTGAACCCTTGGTATTTGCAACCTAATTGCATTCTGCTATGTTTTCATACAAACTTTCCACAAGAAGAGGCTTTAACTCTTCAATCCACATCGGAACCTCCATATCTGCTATCGCTCCCGAATCTTGGTTCATCGCAATCTGGAGCTTCTCCTCATTGACAAGCTCATACACCCTCAATAAATGCACATCAAAAACTAGAAATCTCCAAGGAACATAGTCAACAGTAGGCCTTACTCGACAGACCTTGCACTTCAAACACTTGGAAACACCGTTGGTTGGACCAAAGAATACTTGGCTATCTCTGCAACAACAGGCATAGAATCTATTGGCTTCAACACGCCCAGCTTGAATTTCCGCTTAACCTATCTACTTTTGATCTTTGCCAGATAGACCATGTCTTCATAGGTATCCGCATCGGCTTCCACGTTGTCTCTAATCCTCGGATGCAAGCACGCCATGAACCTCTAGATCTTGAAAACATATCCACTTTGCAGCTGGGTAGCAGTAGCTAGTTGCTTCCATATCTCTTCAAACTTGGTTAGAAACACACTGAAGTCTTCAGACACATCTTGCTTTAATGCCTTTAATTGAGAATCCACTTTTCTACAGTTTAAAGCCTTTGCTGGAAATCTTTGACAAATCAAGCTCGAATCACCTTCCATGATTGCCGATCAAGAACTTCCAACCCCTCGAACCAAGCTTTGACTTTCCCTCGCATCACCAGCGGCACAGCCTTTGCCTTGGCTTCATCGGTCACCATCCACATCGACAACATCCAGAGCTCTACATCTGAGATCCAATCTTCAGCATCCTGTTCACCTGAGAGCACCAACTCAAAATCTGGCACCATATTACTACACCACACCATCACTTGAGCAATCAGTATATCCTGAGTGGGGGCACCACTGATGGGAAGGGGGAAATGGAAAAAACACCCAGCATATAATATACCTACCTCATACTCCCTTTTGATCTACACCGTGGAGTCGGCGACCCTCGCAGCTCCTTGTAGCTCATGCCCGACACCCAGGTGGTCCCCCTACCTGTTATGCAGCTCCTCACGGCCTTCTAGCAATCGGTGCTCCCACTCATCCTCTACCTTACAACGGCCAGCACTCCGTGGCTCTTCTTCCCTCTGTGCTTGTTCTAGGACCCTCTCTGTAGTGCTCCAACCCCCTCACGGCATGCATCAATCTCTTCTCTACCCTTTGATGGTGGTACGTGGCCCTTCCTTGCTACAGCCCCGTCACTTGCTCTTCCTTCATCCCTGTCTGGAGAACTGTCCTTGGTCCTCTTGGCTGCTCTCTGTTGGCCCCCCCGCCGTCTTGGTCCCCTCCTAGCGTTTACTTTCTGGCCACCCCGCGGCTGCCTTCTACTGCAATGGCGGCCCCACCTATCTTTGAACACCAAAGAGATCACCTCGTTGATATTCTCCTCCCTTGCCACAATGTACGACGCCTCACAAAATTTTTCGTGCATCTTCAAGCATTGTGACTCGCAAATCTTTTGCACCATGTCTGGCCTGTTAAATGGCCGACTTAGCATACACATCCAACGGTACCTGTGACACTTGGTGCCCAAGACAGGCTCAAGCACATTGTCGCGACACTGCCTACTACCATACACCTGCCACAATGAGCCTTTCCATGGGTCAACATATTTGAGCTGCACCAGCGTGTGTAAGGGTAGAGACATGCCCTGGTAGTAGGTACGCTTGGTGTGGTGGGTTTGTGGAGTGTGAGAACAGTGGAAATTGAGCAGGCAGTGGTCTCCTAGTGTGCAATGTTGTTTTGAATTTGTTTTCCAAAAGGATAGGGGATTGTGGATACCCTGAGCTATAGAGAGGCCCTTTTGTTTGTGCCGAGCGTGCTCCCCCATTCCCCCTCTCCAACGTCATCAATTTCTATGCTATCTTTTGTGTGTGTGTGAGGGTCTAGATTTATTTTAATTTCTTTATGTCACTTGGGCCCCATCATACGGGGTCCCATAAGTTGGTAGGACTTCTTCTTCTATTGTTGTTTGTTCTTCAGTGAATTGACACGTCAGTAGTTTTGTGATATTTTGTCTTAAATTGCTGCGTATCAAGCCACTGAAGAACGGAACCAACTTGCAGATGTTGACCCAGGGCCTAAACCCTAAATGAAGAAGAAAAAGCAGTAGATGTACAGATTTCCATAGTTCATGCTAATCTGTTGATGTGGTAGATTGTATGGATTTTTGCACCTTGCATTGGCTTGCTAACGTGGTAGATTGTACAAAGTTTTGTAGATTGTGCTGGCTGCTTTTCGGGCCATATGCTTTTTGGACTAGTTGCTTTTGAATTTAAAGCTTTTCATGTAAACTGCTTTTAATGGCCAAGGGCCTTTAAATATGAGGCTAGGGCTCATTCTCTGGCACTCTTCTCGGAGAAGGAGCAGAGGATGGAGTACCGGCTTGTACTCTTTTGATGCAATATAAAGAAATACCAAAAGGGGAGCCAAGGTTTGGGGCCAATACTCTTTGGGGTAGAATTCCTCCACTTTGTGTTGCATGTGCTCTCTCTCTTTCAATTTAGTTTTTATTGAAGTGCTTAAAATTTGTTCAGTCTGTTCTTTTCTTTTGACATTTCTCACAAAACCTGAGTGTTGCTAAACATAAAAAACCCCCATAGTCATACATAGCCGATCCCAAGCTGCCAACTCCGCCCCATGCAATAAAGCATGGCCACCTCCTATCCTGTGAGAGGGGTCCTCCAACATGTTGAAGTCCCCCCTAGCACACCATTTCTCTACATGCGGCAAAGACTCGACAACATGAGACAAAAACTCAGCACATGCACTTGCCACATTGGGCGTGTAAATGTTCAAGAAACCCATGAGGAAACCTTGAATCTATATAGTAACCCACTGAGATCTACCTGGCACAATAATACCTTTGACCACAATGGCCTCCTTTCAAGAATCCACAATAGTCATATATACCCCGCCTCCGATACCTCAAGGTCCAAATAGAGCTCACCAAAACACCTCATAGCGACCATGCAAAATTGACCAGCATGTCTAATGTGGATCTCACACAGATGATACTCCTAGGAATATCAATCTCACCACTCACAGGCATCGATGAAGCTCTTGATGCAATTGACCCCCCATCTGACATTGAAATTGGGGACCACCTAATCCATGCACTTCCATGAGACAATTCTCATGGGCTCAATGAGAGAAAATAGATGTTGCAATACTAGCCAACCTCGCTATCTTTGAGGTTGTATTGAAAGGGGAGTAATCCACATCCGAGCAACCTCTAGAAAAGCACGTTTGGAGTGACTGTCCCACCCAGGCCCACTCCAAGCATGCAACCCATAGGGCTACATCCTCTGTCGAAGAATCCTCATGTACAAATACATAGCATGGAGGGATATGAGTGTCATCTAACAAATCACCACAATGTGCCTGCAACTTGCTACATGCAACAGTGTCACGTTGAACTTGGTTGAAGGCCAAAGTGTCTATACCGGTTTTTTCACCCCTAGGTCCCCTGTGTGGTGTGAGAACTCAGTGGCCTAGATCTGGAGCTAGCCAAGAGCTGTGTGAGGGTCCGCTCTATAGGGTCCTTGCCACATGGCGGAAAGGAGAAACCTACCAATGGATCCAAAGACTCATTGCCTTGAGCAAAAAAGAGGACGTGGACTGGAAAGCAAGCCTCCTCCCGGTGGTGGGAGAGGAATCACATGAGACTATATTCAAAGAGGTCCCATTGTCTGCAAATGTCAAAGCTAGTAAACCCTTGAGGGACTACATCAAAAGGGGAAGTCTGACCCAAAAGCAGCAGCCTCAAATGGGGTTGTCCCTCCTAAGCCACACGGCTCGGGAGAAAGCATCACCAAGAGAGCACCTTGCTATTGACATGTGTCTAATCCCCTGCATCTTAGGAGGAGTAGCAGTGGGGTCGGAAGATGAGGCTGAGTGCCCCACCGGGGAGAGAGGAGAAGTGGCAGGTGCAGATGAAGGTGGACGAGGTGGGGGGGAGACGGGGGAGGCAAAGCGGCAGTGTTTGAGGGAGGAGGAGGGGGAGGAGTTGAAGAGGACCGAGTCTGCTCTGGGGGTCTTGCTGAAGGGGGTCAAAAAGGTCCCTGTCGGAACCTAATGTTGCTAAGTTGCAAGAGGTCGGCCACGAGGGGGAGTAGTGTAGCAAGCTTGTCCCTATCGCTCGCAACCACCATGACCAACAGGCACCTGCTGCCAATTGTCAGTTGTATGATCCCTAGAATGTGTTGAGGCCTTTGCAAAGTGGCCCATTTGTCTGCAAATGAAGCACTATTTTAGGAGACCCAAATACTCCACATTATGTCTGATCCAACCCCTACTCACACAAGGTAGAAGTATCATCTTCGGGAGGGAGTGTGTGCCTTGAACAAGAACCCACACAGTAGGTAAACCCATGGCCTTGGCCACACACAATTAAAGCTACAATGTGCGGAGACTCCAAAATTGTCTCAAACATGGGGAGAAGAGGAAGGTACTCTCTCCTCATGCCTAAGAAGAAAACCGATATAGGCAAATCAACCTCCTCCTCAAGCACATTTATAGTCTGGTCAAAACCATGATGCCATCGTCTGCAGTAGGCTTGAGCTCCTTGGATACCAAGCAGGCTCATTGAAATCACCTTAGATGTCATCTCTAGACACTTGAACTCTATCTAATAGTACCCTCCTCCCAAGAGCTGGACATCGGTGATCTTACCCACATCATCAAAGAGGAGTCAGGCCTGGAGTAAGTGTCATAATAAGCAATTATATCTAATTCTCCTAAATGATCATTTAATATGGGGAAGTGCCAGGGGAGAAAAAGCTAGAATATTGGTAGGGATCCAAAGGAGGGAAAATAGGGATCCAAAGGGGGACCCATCTGCAAAATAGCAATCTACAGCAATAGGGATTAAAAGACCCTAAGGTGCAGCCCATTAAGAGTTCCAAAATGCTAAGGTTCCAAAATTCAAAGGTGTCTCCAAAGGTCAAACGCTAGGGAAATTGGGTGCTTAGTGTGTGTCACAAAAAGTCTTTATCAATCCCTACATAGGAGGGGGCGAGCCTTGCAAGTAGGGGAGGAGAGAGAAACACACACACACACACACACACACACACACACACACACACAAGCTCCCTTTACACAAAGTGAATGAGGGACACATGTCAGCTCCCTAGCCCAGATGCCCTCAAGGTGTACTCAAATCCTATTGGATGGCCTTGGAGGTGGACCAATGAGAATTAGGCTAGAGTAAATCTAGTTTAATTAATTTAAAAACACTTAATAAAAGAACCAATGGGAGTTAAGCTCTCTAGAAGACTATTGGACAGTCTCCCAAGGGGTCCAATGAGCATTCAACAGCCAAATGGCTTGCGTGATTCCTATTGGCCGGGAGGCAAAGGGGTCCAATGAGAGTTTAGTTGCATTTATTAATTACCTAAATCTCTCACAGAATGGGAAAGGGGGACACATGTCAGAAGGCTATCACTTATGCTGCTTAATTACCATTGGCTAAGCCTGGGGAGGACCAATAGGATGCTAGCAAGAGGGCTTGACCAAGAGAGAGAGAGGGGGCTGATTTTTCAAAGGCATTATCACCTACACACTCACACTAGCTCATGTGTGGAGTAAGAATACCCTCTCTCCTTCTCAAGCTTTAATGGAAAGCTTATCACCTACTCCAAGCTTGTGAGAAGGGAGGCCTACACCAACAACACTTCGCTTTGTGATGCAAATCCAACCAAGAGCCAAGCTTCAATGCATGCTCATATCCTCTACCATGCTAATCACTAAGCTAAGATATGCTAATATGAGTGATTATGTGAGGAGATGTACATCTTTCTTGTAAGAATACTCCTTCTTCCTCTAAATCTACTCTTATACCCCGCTAGCTCTCACCATCTTCAAAGGTGTGTGAGGTCTTGGGTCTGAGACCGTGAGGGAATTGATGTTGTGTTCAATAAATGTTTTTCTTAGTGCATGAAGTTTCCATCTTCATTGCACTAGCTAGAATTTAAGGAAAACAAAGTATTGTATTGTAAAATGTCTCTCTTGATGGGAAAAACCATAATACAAAGCCTTTTGGAGGGGGGACCGGCTCCATGCAAATCCAGTCCTCAACTGTTGTCATTTGCTTAATTCTCACTCTTTTGAAGTATTGTTCATGCTATCTAACTAGGTGTTACGCTTTTTGTTGCTCTCTCCACCCAAGCACTCTTGTTATTCTCATTAGGAATCTATTCTAATGAAATGCTCACCATGCTCATGCTATTTTCCGCTACACACAAGTTACTAGACTAGTAAATGTTACATTGGTATCAGAGCACAAGGTTTCTCTTTTCTTGCTCAAGAAGGGAGGTCCTCAAGCTAGCAATCAATGGTTGGTACTATTAATTGCATGTGAGTAAGTAGAATAGGGATTTTTCAGACTTGCAGTGCGCCTGCCTTTGTGCAGTTAACGGGGCATCACTGTCAAGAGCTATGGTCTTAATAGTGGAGTCCTATGGCGCTTGCCTCCGGCTTAACCACTATTGAGCTATTAGAAGCTTGACAGGAGCCGGTGTGTTTTTGGTGTTCAATGACCCTCTCTTCTATTCCTTGCAATTAATGGTATTCAAGCCACTGGTATAGTAACAACTAGGGCTTGAAGTGCCAAAGTACAACTAGAAAGTTTACACCAAAAAGTTGTTAGAATGGCTGAAAATAGTAAAGAGAGTGAAATTAATGTTGATAACTTTGATTTTGCTAATGAGCAAGCTACTAATGATGCCCCAATGCTTGTTAACTATCTTGTTTCTAGGCTTCAATAAGCCATGGGCAATCCATCCCTCCAAAGTGAAGTGCAATGGCAGCTTCGTGACCATGGGATTCTCCAAGCTCCCCACCATGACGAGAGAGCACCTAGGAAGCCTCCTTGCAAGACTTACAAAAGAGGTCTCTCTCCGATTCGGGAAGAAGAAGAGGATCACTATGAAGGGCTCGAAATTTTCTCCTTGATGACGCATCTCCTTCTCAAAGGAGAACTCGAGAGCCTCTACCAAAGGAACGATAAAGAAGTGAGTCTCCCACCACCTCAATAGAGATGGCTCCACGAAGATGGCGGGCTAAATGCTCTCCATTGCCTCCAACATGCATAAGACCATCACATACTTCTCCACACCATACTTCAAAGAGGGATGACAAAAAGCAAGAGAAGAAAAAGGCGAGAAAGAGGAAACCCTCTTCTCCATCTTCTTCATCCTCTTCCTCTTATGAAAGTGATGGTGAAGACAACAAAGATCAAGGAAAGAAAAAGGCAATAAAGAGGTCACCCTCTTCTCCATCTTCCTAAAATTCTTCATCTTTTGAAGAAAGTGATGGTGCAACCTTTGAACCATCAAAAAGAAGAGGCCATAGGAAATCCTATGCCGCGTGGAAGAGGTCATCCAAGCTCAAGAAGTTCAAAAAGGGAGGGAAGAGCATCTCTTTCCTTACCTACGATGGCACTTTTGGTGCTACAGACAAAGTCTTGTCCTTTATCCAACAATTTGATGTGGCGCTCGGAGATGAGGGCTTCACGAAGTCCTCTAAGCTATGCCATGTAGCTTTGCACTTTCAAAAGTCCGCCCAAAAATGGTGGTCTAGCCTAAGAGCCAAATGTAAAGATCCACAAACATGGAAAGATTTAAGAGCTTCCATTATGAAGCAGTTTTTGGCCACCGATGCCAAAACAAAGTACTCATCGAATGGCGAATCTTGAATCTCTCTCCCTATGAATCCATCCACAAATATGTAGACAAGTTTTGGGACCTACAACTCAAAGCCACTGTCTTCAAAAAAGTTGAATTGTGGAGAGAAAAAGCGGGAATTTTGTGCGGGCTTAACCGAAGAAATGGCAGAGTATGTCAACTCCCACAGGCCACACACCATATCGGTGGAAATACATCATACTATGGTGTCCTCTCAAATCAATTTCCAAATAGGGGCTAAGAGGAATTCTAAGCCCCCTAAAAACAAGGGTTCCACTGAGCCTAAGGGGAGGGATAATGTCCAAAAGTCTCCTAAGCCCAATTCCAGCAAAGCTAAGGAGAAGGGAGGTTACAAAGGCAAAAATAAACTCTCTCCTGAAGAGATTGAGAGTTATTGCAAGGATAACCGGTGTTTCAAGTGCGGCAAATAAGGGCATGTGTACCACGCTTGTCCCCAAAAGAACAACCGCCATGATCCTCCTTAGCTACCTTGGTCGAAATCCAAGAGGAGAAAAATCATCACAAAGGATCTCCTCTATGCCATGCTTGGGGAAAGGTAAGAGAACATGATGATTTTATTCTCTTTGACCCTAGTTCTAGTCACAATTTTACATCTATAGAGCTAGACACCAAGCTAGGCATACAAGCCTACAAGATGGGAGATGTCCTACCCGCAAACATTACTTTCAAGGGGCAAGAAGCTTCAGTCACTCCCTTAATCGGGAAAATGAGGCTCCATGTCCAAAGCTATGTGGACAAAGAGGACTTCTTTATCTCTCCTCTCAAGCATGAGGATGTAATCCTAGGGGCACCATGGTTTGATTGCATGGCTGCCAATGTTAAATTCCCTGAAAGGAGAATCTCCTTTATGTTCAGGGAAAAAGATATGTATATAGATGCTAAGGAAATGGGTAACACTATACCCATTGTACATACACAACCTTATGTTTTAGCAAAAGAAAATATACAAAATTAAAAGGAATTAGAGTTATCCAATTTTCTCAAGGGGTTTTAAGATGTCTTTATTGACAACATCCCTTGTGAGATACCTCCTAAACATGGCAATGATGACCATGCAATTGTACTTCTTCCAAGAAGTTCACCACCTAACAAACCTCCTTATAGAGTTTCTCAAGCTCAACAAGAGGAGATTATGCGGCAAGTGCATGAGTTAGTTGAGAAGTGCATGGTTAGGCCTAGCTCATCTCCGTTTTGTTCTCCTGTGCTACTAGTGAAAAAGAAAGATGGCACATATCGTATGTGTGTCAACTATAGAGCACTAAATAGGATCATTATCAAGAATAGATTTCCCGTTACACGGGTAGAAGACCTATTTGATAATCTACAAGGGTCTACCTACTTCAGTAGGATTGACCTAAAAAGTGGCTATCATCAAATAAGGATAATTGATCAAGACATTGTAAAGACCACATTTCGAACGACGTTTGGTATTTACAAATACATTGTCATGCCTTTTTGCTTGACCGATGCACCAGCCACATTCAACTGCTTGATGGAGAAGCTATTCAGGCCTTACCAAACCTTTACTACAGTGTTCTTTGATGATATCATCATCTACTCTAATTCATTAGACAAACACAAGCACACCTCCAGGTAATATTTCAAGTTCTAAGAGAGAAAAAGCTTTTTGTTAATAGAAAGAAAAGTGATTTTTTCTTACAAGAGATTCAGTATTTAGGTCACATAATCTCTCAAGATGGCATCCAAATGAATCCATCAAAGTTAGAGGTAATAAAAGGATGGCATAAACCAAGGAATCTTCATGAATTAAGGAGCTTTATAGGTATGTCTGCATACTATAGAGGCTTCATAGAGAAGTTCTCACTAATAGCAGGACCACTACATGACCCTACGAAAAGAAACGTTAGGTATACATGGTCTTCCAAGGAGAACAATGCTTTTGAAAGAAAAGCTTATCTCTCAACATGTGCTTACACTACCGAATCTCTCAAAGCCATTTGAGGTCCAATGTGATGCTTGTAGTGATTGCCTTGGATCTGTTTTGCCTCAAGAAGGGCACGCCATAGGCTATGAAAGTTAAAGGCTCGATCCTATTGAGCAAGATCTAGGCATATATGAAAAGGAATGCCTTGCAGTTCTACATGCCTTAGACTCATGGAAGCACTATTTATTGGGGACTCCTTTGATTCTGCGAACGGATCACCAAAGTTTTAAGTACTTCATGATGCAGACCAACTCTCTGACAAACAAATGAGGTGGGAAAATTTCCTTTTGCAATTTCATTTTCATATTGCTCACATTGCTGGCAAGCATAATCAAGTAGCCGATGCACTCTCAAAATGGCCGAGAGTGAAAGCGGTTTCCATAGCAACTCACAATGATCTATCTTCTATGATAGATGAGTACGCTATTGATCCTAATTTTAGAGATGTGATTTCAGCCCTTGCACTAGGGAAGAAAGAGGGACCACTTTACAAGATGGTTATCTTCTCTATTGCAATAGACTATGCGTTACTAGCTCACTACGTGAGAAAGTAATGTATGAATCTCATGCTCCTTCTTATGCAGGGCATAGAGGGATTCAGTCTACCCTAAAGGGGATTGAAACATATTTCTATTGGCCTATCATGAAATCAAACATACAAGAGTATGTTTCTAAATGTGTGGTATGCCAAAAGACAAAGTTTGATAGAGGGAAGCATCTTGGATTGCTTCAACCTTTTCCAATCCCTAATTCACCATGGGAGAGCATATCCATGGATTTTATCTTTGGATTGCCTAAGTATATCCATGGGAATACAAGAATATGGACGATAGTAGACAGGTTCAACAAACAAGCTCATTTTATACTTGTCAGAAAGACTATCAAAGACCATCAAATGGCAACCCTCTTTATTTCACAAATCTTCAAGTACCATCGCTTGACAATGTCCATAATGTCAGATAGAGCTCCTAGAATGACCAGTAATTTCTAGAAGGGTCACTTTGATAATTTAGGAACAAGGCTAAACTTATCTTCGGCCTATCACCCGCAAACGGATGGCCAAAGTGAAATAGCTAACCTCACAATTCTCGATCTACTAAAATCCTATGTAACGGAAGTAGATAAAAGATCCCAATGGGAGAAGTACTTACTCTTAGTGGAGTATGCCTACAATAACATTGTACATACTTCCACAGGAAAAGCACCTTTTGAGGTAATTGAGGGAAGGTCAAAAAGTCCCTTGCTACTTAAGGTGCACGGGAAGATCTTCGCTGCAGATGAGTATAGCCAAGACCTACAAGAATCTTTCCAAAAGATTAAGGATGCTATCTCTATCTCACAACAAAGGTAAAAGACTGCTGCTGACAAGCACAGAAGAGCCCAAGCCTTTAAAGAAAATGATTGGGTCTTACTCAAATTTCCCAAGGCTTGATTAAGGCACATGACGGGCAAGAATCCTATGGGACACCAAAAGTACTATGCTAAGTTAGCAAAAAGGTACTATGGTCCCTTCCAAATTCTTAGGCCAATCAATGAGATGGCCTATCAACTCAAGTTGCCCAACCATTGGCTCATAGACAATGCTTTTCAGGTGAGCCTTACAAAGGAGAGCCACCACAAGAACCAACAATTGAAGACACACCGGATATCGAGGACCAAGAAGAGGTACTGCAGCCCGAGTCCATTTTCTGACATGAAGACAAGGTACTAAGAGGCGGTAATACTATCCCACAATACATTATCCTTTTGAAGATGCTAGATGGATGCAAGGCATACAATTAAAGGATAACCTAAACCTTGTCAATGCTTACAACACTTCCCAAGAGTAAGAAAATGTACAAATGTTACAAATGAACAAAATTTTTATCTTATAAGACTCTTTATTTCTTCATTATGCACAAAAATGAAGTAGTATGCATGCTTAGATCAAGTTTGCGGAGACGACGTCTGCCGAACACCAAGTAGAGCTTGTCACTCTACTATGGAAGATGATAGAACTAATGTGCAGACATGCTTGCGGCAACCTCAGGCTCTCAACGCCAAATGGACTAGTCATCCATTGCATGGTTCATGGCATGACTAGATGGAAATACCATAGACCAATGTGTTTGTTTCCTCCTCCCATATCCTAATTTGGCCATCATTGTATATATCTTACCTTTTCATTGGGAGAGTCTCCCTACATTTTTACATAGCCCTCTTTAGCAGGGACAGTTTGTAGTCCATTGGGCAGTTTTATTAACTAAAAGAAGAATCTTCTTTCTTGGAAAGAAAAGAGGAATGCGCAAAACTTTGCACACCATCTCGCAACTCATCCAAGGGCAAAGGAGCCATCAATTACAGACACATGTCTAGAGTCACTCTCTTTTCTTGAAGTGCTAGACTGGACCTCTAGCTTGTAAAACCTTTAGCTTGACTATCTCTCCTTCAAACTAGTGCTCATAGAAATACAAAGCATCAGTTGGCACTGGTCCAACTTCTTGTGCAACACCCCTGCAAAATCCTTGATTGCACACATTGTAGACCCAACTAGTTTCTCTCTAAATCGAAGGGAAATATTTGTTTTTCTTATCCCCTTTTGAGATCGAATGAGACACCAAAGCATGAGAGGAAAATTTGCATGTCATGTCTTGCAGTATGCATAGCTCTATGAAACCTCTGTATGTTAGCTTGCAAAGTAAGAATCATGGAAAGAGTCATGAAAAATTCACTGTGTAGAGATAAGGACATCACACACAGTAAGTTGTTTGTGTGGAATCTCTCTAGAAATAGAGCATGCTGTCACACAGGGACGAGCACCATGTGCTAATGGAAAAGAGCATTCTGAACAAATTTAAGCACTTCAAATAATAATTGAATTGAAAGAGATGCACAACACGAGACAAGGAGTGGCAGAGCTCCACCCCAAGAGAGCAGTGGCCTCAAACACTAACACCCTTTTGTTATTTCTTTATATTGCTTGAACTCTGTACATTGCCGGTATTCCATCCTTTGCACCTTTTCACATGTTCCATAGAATGATCCCTTGGCTCATATTTGAAGGCCCTTGGCCTCTCAAAAGCAGTTACATGATAAGAAGCAAACTCTAAAAGCAACTGGTCCTAAGCTACCATTGCGTTTTTGTGGAAATCTGTACAACTTTCACGTCAATATGTCAGTGTGAAATCTAGAGCGTCCATATTGTTGGAACATCATCATGCTCCACACGATTGAGTGTGTGTGTTGATCCCACTTTATTTTAATGGATTTATGTCCCCTAGGCCACATCGAACAGGGTCGGGTAAGTTGGTGGGAACTTGTCTTTAAAATAGGCCACTCGGCAAGACTTTGCAAGTTGGTAAAACTTCTTTTGTTGCTTCTTCTTTTCTTGCCGATTCTGTTTTTTCTTCTTCTAGGGTTTAGGCCCCTCAATCGGGATCTGCAAGTCGGATCCTTTCTTCAGTAGCTTGGTCTCATTCTAGATTGGATCTCTTGATATTTTGATGTAGTAAAATTAGCCATCACACCCACCGACGTGTTGATCTCTAACATGTCTCTTGATACACTAAAATTACATACCCAAGAAATCTTTCCCAATTAGGAATATTAAGTGGTTGGCACATCATAATGCAGCACAAATGCTCACCTATGCATGTTACAAGACATAGAAACATAAAATTGTTGATGAACCCTCCGAACCCTCCCCCCGCAAATAACCATCTAGGTCCCGGGTCATGAGTATTCAATAAGTCCCTCATTACTCCTACCGCAAATAACCTAAAAAGGTCTGAGCCATGAGATATAGAGGCCACTACTCATACTTATTAATACTCCCCCGTAAAGAACCACAAGGGTCCGGAACATATGTAAAAACAAAAGCACTTTTCAAACATTCAATACTCCCCTTGCAAATAACCATAAGGGGCTAGGGCCATGAGTATGTGCAAGCATTCTCAAACATCATTTCTCACTACTCCACTCGGAGTAATTCCAAAAAAATTCCAAGCAGAATTACCAAACAAGTTCTCAAATAGATTTTAGAGAATTGTTGAAAACGCATTCTTGACATCAATTACACTCAAAAGATAATTGTGCTTCCATTTTGAAACTTGCACCAAAATTAGGGTCAAATTTCTTCCATAAGGTTATAGCTAACCGCAACATGGTCCACAAGCACTTGAATAGTCAAAACAAGCCTCAACAAACAGTTGTCATATAGCGGTGATGGTAGTCCCAAGACATAGCAATCACACTAGACCTCCAAGGTTATAGTTTGAGAAGAGACACTTGGTGAGAGATTTCGAAATTTTTCTCTCTTTAGGAGGTTTTTTCCCCCGTGCATTGTATATACGCCCATCACTCTAGGGCTATCTATCTCTCCATTGCACACTAAGTAGTACACTCTCTATTGTGTGCCTTAAGCTTCCTTTGTCTTCTCCAATCTGTGTGTTTTCTTGCAACCCTAATTCCAACAATTGGTATTAGAGCAAGTTGCATCTTCTTCGGCTTAGCCGCCAGCAACTCGAACACACCCTTCTCGCTTTCTTGGGTTTCAATGAGCTCTGGAGGGCGTTAATAGGTCAACAAAATTTTTGATTCGGGCTCATTTTGGCCTACGGTTCCACTACAAGCAGGCCTACACATGCAATTTTGTCACTTAGTGAAAACATTTTGTCAGTGCCGTTTTCTACATAACAGGTCCTATATAGTCTATTGTGGGTTGTTCTATATAGCACATGCTAGTCTCACTCTGTTTCTCCTCATTTTGGGTAGTTTTCACATCAGGTGCAGACATTTTCCATGACTGACAACAACATAGATGTGTTCAGGATGTTTGCTGCTGAGGACGAGTTGGATAGGGACAATTACCCTACGTGGACTTACATGATGCAACATGTTCTTTTGTCAAGGGCGTCTGAAATGTTATGGAGGTAATTGATGTACGTCTTGGTTCTAAGGATGTAGTTGATATTGAGGATGTTGCAGGTCTCGCTGCAAGAATGTTGTTAGAGTTGTTTTGCCTACTACAAAACAAGCTTGTTGGGATGTAAACGATGCACAGGCTCATGTGTTGATTGTGTTTTTTGTAAAGAGCACCATTACTCCTCATGTTTGTTCACCAAAATCTACAAAACAAGCTTTGGATATTGTGGCTGGTCTTTATACAAGCCGAAATGAGGAAAATATTGCTTTGTTTCATAAAGAGCTACAATCAAACATTATGCATGAGGAAGATGATATATACATTGGTGTCAAGGATACCAATGAGCAACTTATTTTTGTAGGTGGAGTCATTTCAGACAGTTACCTTGTGCAGAAATCTAGGCTGTTCTTGATGCCTTGCCATATTCTTACCAAGATTTTGCTAGTACTTGCAGACTTATGACCCAAGGAAATCCTGAAGTTTTCAAGTTCGATGCATTGTGCACATTGTTGTTGCAAGAGTCACTTTCCAAAAAAAACAGGACTAGACAGCGTGCAATTGAACAGGCTTTTATTGCTTCTCAAAGAAAGGGTGTTAGTAGCAATGCAGCAACTTCTTATGGTTTTGCTGCGAGTGGCAAAACTTCTGTTCCAAATGCTTCTGTTGGCAACACTTCATCGGGAAATTATGGTGATAAGGGAAAAAAGAAGATGTGTTACCATTATTGTAAAGTTAATGATTACTTGATTAAGCAGTCATAAGTTGAAGTCCAAAGAGGCTAAGAAGAAAGAGGTTGGTTCCACTGTAAATGCTAGTTCCACTACAAATGCAGCCATTGTTGAGTCTTTTCTGAAAGGAGACTGTGATGCTGCTGTTGATGCAGAATAGTGCAAAGTGCATTTACAATCCTGTTGTCTATGATGCATGCATGTCAGTTGTTGCAAATTCACATGTGTGATATTTCAATAGTGGTGCTACAAAGCACATTACCTCACATCATGAATTGCTCACCTCTCTTGAGTCTCTCCCTCATGCGAATTCGGTCACTTGTGCCAAAAATGCCTCTTATCCTGTTCAGGGAGTTGGAAAGATTGTTCTTATTACTGCAAATGGCAGTTATTTTACACTTGTTGATGCACTTTATGTACCTGGGATCAAGAAGAATCTTTTGTTTGTATCTGCACTTGCTAGACTTAGACCTGTAGTCTAATTTGTCGATGACAGATGTACAATTCAGAATCCCAGTTTTGGTGATAAAATTGTTGCATCTGGCCTTTTGTGCCATGGGCCGTATAAGCTCACTTTGTATGACAAGTGTGGACTAGATTTTGCAAATGCAGTTGCAAATTCAAGGGCTATTTCAGATGCAAAATTGTGGCATGCACGTTTTGGACATCTGAATTTTGTCAGTTTGCTGCGTTTGTAAAAGTTTGATATGGTTGCTTCTTTGCCTCCTCTTGAAGCACCTGTCAAACATGTTTGTGAAGGCTGTATTTTGGGTAAATTATAGCATTCTAAATTTCCAAAGGGTTGTTCAGTTAGGGCCACATGCAGGTTGCATCTTGTGCATAGTGATGTTTGTGGGCCCATGCAAACTTCATCCTTGGGCAATTACCTGTACTTCGTGGCTTTCATTGATGATTACTCTAGGCATGCATGGGAATTCTCTCTTAGTTCAAAGTTTTTATGTGCTTCAAATAATTTGTGGCTATGGCTGAAAATGTCTTGGAATGTACTATGGGCACCCTCTATTGTGATCGAGGGGGGGAGTATATGTCTCATGAATTTAATGCATTTTTGGCTAGTCGTAGGATAAAACACCAATGTAAAATTCCTTATACGCCTCAACAAAATGGTCTAGCTGAGAAGAAAAATGGGTCACTTACGGAAATGGTAGGATGTATGGTCAAAAGTCAAGCTTTGCCGCATTCTTTTTGGCTTGAGGCCATCATGTGTGCCACTTATGTACTTAATAGGTGTCCTACAAAAGCTTTGTATTCTATTACTCATATGAAGCACGGCATGATAGAAAGCCTTCTATTGAGCACATGCGTGCTTTAGGCTATTTGGCGTATGCTTTGGTGCCACAAACACAACAAAGAAAATTGGATGATAAGTCTATCAAACGTATTTTTGCTGGTTAAAGTGTTAAAGGTTACAGGTTGTATCATCTGCAAACAAAGCGTATTTTGGTTTCACGGGATGTAGTGTTTGTGGAAGATTCTATTCAGCCCTTCCTGTCATGTACTAGAGATAGTAATGTAAGCCCACAAGACATTTATGATACTTTGTTGACTCTTTTTAGTGGTGGAAGTTTGAATGGAAATTCCAATGAGGTAAATGTACAGCCTATGGGGGTTTCCGAAAATGTTATATATCAGCGTATTACTGATGCAGATGTACATGATGTACTTGATGAGGAAAGGGCTGAAAATGAGCAGGCTAGAGGTATGCCAAAAAGGCTGGTGCATACATTGCATGACAGTAACTGGACACACCTTTGTATAGTCGTACTCGTTCAGGCTTTGTCCATGCATCTTAGTCATCAGATTGTTATGCTTTGGCTGAGTCTAGCTTACATGATGTTGAGGAACCTCTATCTTTTGATAAAGCACAAAATTTAGAAAATTGGATGGCTACCATGCAATCAGAATATATGATGCACTTATAGAAAATGACACATGGAATTTATGTGATTTACCTCCTAGCAAAAAGGCCATTGGTAGTACAAAGTGGGTTTACAACTTAAAATGCAAGCTAGATGGTGAGATCGATCACCATAAGGCTTGACTTGTTGCAAAGGGTTATGCACAACAAAAAGGCATAGATTATGAAGAGACTTTTGTTCCCACTTGTCGTTTGACTATTGTGCCTTTTCTACGTGCATTGGTAGCTCATTTTGGTTGGGATGTACATCAATCAAACATTGTTACTACTTTCTTGAATGGTGACATATTTGAGGAGATTTACGTAACACAGCCTCGTGGTTTTGTCAAGAAAGGACAAGAGGACAAAGTGTGTAGATGTAAGAAGGCTTTGTATGGGTTGAATCAATCTCCTCGTGGTTGGTATGAGAAAGCTGACACTCATTTGGTCAAACGAGGCTTTTGTAACAGTCCAAAAAAAAGCACATTATATGTGAAGTGTGAGGGTGATGTACTTCTCATTGTGGTTCTTTACGTAGATGATTTGTTGATCACTGGCCCAAATGAGAGACATATTGCTAAATTTAAGGCTAATTTGAATGCTTCTTTCAAGATGAAAGATTTGTGGTTGCTGCATCATTAGTTGGGTATACAATTTAACCAGTGTGATGGTGGTATTGCCTTGTGTCAGAAAAGTTACATAGAGACATTGCTATGTAAGTTTGGACTTGAGGGTTGCAAACCTATTGCCACTCCCATGGAAACATGTTTGAAATTGAGTCTTCATGATGTTGGTGATCCTACTGATATCACTCTTTACCAATGCCTCATTTATGTATGCAACACAAGGCCAGATATTCAGTTTGTAGTCTCATACATTAGCAAATTTATGCATAGCCCAGGGTCTAAGCATTGGCAGGCTATCAAGAGGATTTTCTGCTACCTTAGTGGCACTTTACATCTTGGCTTGTTTTATCCCAAGGGGGGATCATTGCCGCCCACTTACATGCTTTTTCGGACTCAGATTGGGCTGGTTGTTTTGACAAGCGAGTGTCCAAAAATGCTTTTTTTTCCGTGCTTGGCAGTTCATGTATATCATGGCTGAGCAAGAAGCAATTTATTGTGGCCACTTTGAGTTGTGAGGCTGAGTACAGGGCAGTCTTCACAACTACGGTTCAGTGTGTATGGCTCAGACTCCTTATGGTTGATTTGGGTGTTGGACAAGACACTATCTACACTGAGAGTCAAAGCACATTGGCACTTGCAAGGAACCAGTGTGTCAGGGAGAGGCTCTCAGCAGGAGAGATCAAATTGGCTTATGTGCCATCATAGAAAAACCTTGCAGATCGTTTCACAAAGGCATTGTCTCATGAGAAGTGAGAGGCTTTCCGCAAAGATTTGTGCTTACTCCCCTTTGTGGATTGATCATGTCCTCAAGTCATGGAACTTCACTTTACTCATGTGCCAGCTCTTGTTCACCGCATCACTCCAGGGGGATTTGTCACCATATACATGTGGTAGTGATGTGTGTGAACACACTACGACCGCCAGGGAATTTTTACCCTCTTTAGGAGGTTTTTGCCCTCGTGCATTGTATATATACGCCCATCACTCTAGGGCTATCTATCTTTCCATTTCACACTAAGTATAATACACTCTCTATTGTGTGCCTTGAGCTTCCTTCGTCTTCTCCAAGCTGTTTGTGTTTTCTTGCAACCATAATTCCAATAATTTGTTAGGATTTTTGTGGCAAGCATTTCATGATACCCCACTTTGTAGGAAGATGCACTCCAAAGGAAGATGTCTGAAGGCATGTAACTTTGGGAAAAAAATTTCTTGAAAGCTTGCCAAGTCCTTGTAGTGAGTGTCTTGGTGGCTATAGACATCCACCACAGGATAGCACTCCCTCTAAGGAAAAAAATGGTGGTTCGAGAATAAAATTGATCCTTCTTGTGCAAGTGTTCTAGAACTCCTTATGGCTTATGCCCAATAAGACAGAGCGATGAAGACGGGAGCACACCCAATGTGTGATGGACAAAGGGTAGGAGTGGTCAATAAGTTCGAGTTCTAGACAATTTTTAAAAAAAATTCTAGTAAACTTTGGTAGGACCGGTATGCTTTCAGAAAAGCACATGCTTAAAGTTTTGATACCATTGTCATGGGGACAGGCACCATGTGTCGATGGAAAAGAGTATACTAAAAAACTTAAAGAACTTCAAATAACAATTGAACTTAAAGGGAGACATGATACAAGGCGTGGAGTAGAGGATTTCCACCCCAAGAGAGCACTAGCCCCAAACGTTGGCATTCCTTTCAGTATTTCTTTATATTGCTTGAACTCAATACACTTCTGGTACTCCATCCTCTGCATCTTCACGCAGAAGCATGCCAAATAATGAGCCATTTTCTCATATTTAAAGTCTCTTGGCCTCTCAAAAGTAGTTAGATGCAAAGAATCAAACAATAAAGCAACTAGTTCAAAAGCTGACAATGCGTTTTGCGGAAATATGTATATTTGTCATGTCACTAGCATAATTTGTGGGCATTTGTACAACTCTCACGTTAGCATATCTGCTTGAAATCTAGACCATCTATACTGCTTCCATGCCATCATACTCCATGTGATTTAGTGTGTGTGTTGGTCTCGCTTTATTTTGATGCATTTAGGTCCCCTCGATCCCATCAAAAGGGATCCCGTAAGCTGGTGGGAACTCGTCTTTTAAAAATAGGAGTCTACTTCTTCTTCTTCTTCTAATTTTGCTTCTAATTCTTTTAGGGTTTAGTCCCCTTAGTTGGGGTCTACAAGTCGGCTCCATTCTTCAGTGTCTTGACATGTCAATAGTTTGTGACACATGCCATCTCCCTATACAAGCGACTGGAATCCATGAGACAAGATGCTAACAACTGTGCAGGTGAAGCCGTGGCTCTCACCAAATTTGTGGTGGTAATTGTTGACATAGATCTTGCGATGGGATCCAAGAACCGCTTCTTGGGGCCAAACAAACCCGAGAAGAGATGTAAAGTCAAACAAGGAAATGATCTAATAATACATTACCGTCCAAAATCAAGGTTGCACCACCCCTCAAGGTTGCTCAAGCATCAACATAAAATCTATTCAAAGCCCCTATGTCCCCATAGTAGCAAAGAGATCTACAACAGCGACCAAATGCAAGAATGTGCCAAGTATTAGTAGAATTTTTTGTTAAAAGAAAAGTCTCCCATGCCTATTGCTATCATGCTTCCAAAGTAGAGTGACAAGTTCTACTGGTGGTTGGGAGATGTCGTCTCACCACAAACACAATCCTAAGCATGCATACTTCTTAAATTTTGTGCACAATAAAAGAAAGAGAATAATTCTTATAGACAAAAACATTGTTAATTTAAAGTGCATCTTCATTTGCTTACTCTAGTGTAGCATTGTAAGCATTGACAAGGTTCATATTATCCTTAAGCTAGGTTCCTTGCATCCATATAGAACCTTTAAAAGGATAATTTTTAAACTTAACCAGACGTCATTGGATAATCTTACCATTTCTTAGTACCTTGTCTTTGTGTTGAAGGATCGATTCGGGTTGCGACACCTCTTCTTGATCTCGATCTCTGGCGGGTCCTCCATTATTGGTTCTTTTGGTGGTTCTCCTTTCTAAGGCATGAGTAGGCTCACATGGTTAGCATGGTGAATGAGCCAATCATTGGGCAACTTTAACTAATAATCCATCTCATTGATTGGCTTAAGAATTTTAAAAGAAAGAACCATAGTATCTTTTTGCTAGTTTAGCATAATTCTCTTGGTGGCTCGTAGGATTATTGCCCGTAGTATGCCTTAGAGAAGCCTTGAGAAAATTTAGCAAGACCCAATCATTTTTCTTAAAGGCTAAGGCTCTTCTAAGTTTATAAGCAGCCACCATGTTTGCCTTTGCTTTGTGATGAATATAACCTCTTTAATCTTTGGAAAAGATTCGGCTATATTCATCGTCAGCAGCAAAGATCTTCCCATGTACTTTCAGTGGTAAGGGACTTTTGCATCTTCCCTCTTTAACCTTGAGAGGTGCTTTCCCCATAGAAGTATGTACAATGTCATTGTACGTATACTCTATAAGAGGTAAGTACTTATCTCATTGAGAACATTTGATCTACTTCCATGACATAGGCTTTTAGTAGATTCAAGAATCATTAGATTAGTTATTTCAATTTGGTCATCCGTTTGTGGACGATAGGCCAAAAGAAAAATTTAATCTACTTCCTAGATTCTCAAAGAGACCCTTCTAGAAATTATTGGTCATTCTAGGATCGTTGTTGGACACTATGGATATTGGCAAGCCATGATACTTAAAAATTTGAGATCTAAAGAGGGTTTCCATTTAATGTACCTCAATAGTCTTTTTGACAGACATAGAGTGTGTTTTCTTGCTAAGCCTGTCGACTAAAACAATCCAAGACTTTGCTTCCCTTGATCAAATTTCAATTTTTATATACCACACATTTTGAAACATACTCTTGTATATTTACTTTTCATGGTAGACCAAAAAAAATACATTTCTACTCCTCAAAGCGTAGATTATTAAATCCCTCTTTGCCCTGCATAATGAGAAGCATGGGATTTATACATGAATTTCTTATTGTATGGGTGAGTAACACCTAGCCTATTACGGTTTGGAAGATAATCATCCTTCAAAGTGAATTGTTCTTTTTTTATTCCCTAATGCAAAGGCTGTAATTACCTACTTAAAGTCTTCATCAATAGCATACTCATCTATCATAAATGATAGATCATTGTGAGTTGCTAAAGACACCACATTTACCCTTGGCCGTTGTGAAAGTGCATTGACACTTGATTGTGCTTGCCAGCAATGTGAGATAATGTGGCCTTAATATTGAATTTCTTGTAGAAAAACTTCATTTCTTTTGATTATGAAAAGCTTATTCTCTCTCACAACTTGAAAGATTACTTGGAGGTGTCCCTTGTACTCCTCAACAGAATTTGAGTGACCTGAAGACTTTTGTCCATCGTCGATCTGAATGCAGCTGGAGCATTTGTCAGTGATCGTATTTAGTGCTCTAGAGTCGAGACACGTGATATGTGTCATATTTCTTTTGCACTAAAAGTACTGATGAGCAGAATAGAGAGGAGCTAGGCCTCACCATCCCTTTTTCCACCAGTTCATGCAATTGCCTCATGATCTCCTCTTGTTGAGCTTGTGAAACTCAATAAGGAGTTTTATTAGGTGATGAGCTTCCTGATAGGAGCTCAATTTAATGGTCATCATCCCCTCATCTTGGAAGTAAGTCCATAGGGATATCATCGATGAACACATCTTGGAATCCTTTTAGAAAGTTAGACAAGTCTAACTCTTCTTGATTCCTACCATTCACCTTTGATGAAACATTAAGACCTTTTAGGGACTCTTTGACAAAAATCATGTACGCAGAAACTGAGCTCTTCATTGATTTATCAAGGGCAAGAGGATTTACAAGTGGTATAGTATGGCCAGACTCATTGATATCTATACACATGTTCTTTCCCCTAAAGGTGAAGTAGATTCTCCTCTCAGGGAGCTTCATGATGGCAACCATGCGATCAAACCATGGCACCCCTAGGATAGCATCCTCATGTTGGAGAGGAGAGATGAAAAATTCTTCTTTGTTGGCATAGCTTTGGACATGAAGCCTCAACTTCCCAATCAAGGGAGTAATGGAGGCTTGCTGTCCCTTGAAAGCTGTGTCAGCTGCTACAATATCTCCCATCTCAAAAGGTTGAATGCCCAACTTCGTGGCCAACTCTGTTGATATGAAGTTGTGAGTAGAGCCAGGGTCAAACAAGATGAAGGAATCATGCTTCCTTACCTTTCCCCAAGCATAGGAGAGAGACGATCCTTTGCAATGAGCATCCTCTTTTGGATCTTCGATGGTGGAATCCCTAGGAGTCTTGCGATGTTGAAATCCCTAGGAGTCTCATTGCGAGCATTTTTCTTGGGACAAGAATGATAGCCATGTCCTTGCTCCCCACACTTAAAACACTTATGGTCCTTGCAAAAAGATCAAAGCTCTTCATGAGGGAGTTTGTTTTTAACTTTGTAAACTCCCTCCTCCTTAGACCTATTGTTGTTGTTGTAGGAAGTGCCTTGGGAAGAATTTTGGACATTGGTTTTTCCCTTTGCATCATTTTTGTCTTTGCTTTCCATGGGTTTGACATTCTCTCTAGCCCCTTGTTGGAAATTGATGCAGAAAGCAACCATGGTGTGGTGGATTACTTCGGTAATAGAACCAGACTGTTGGGAGCTGACATACTTGGCAATTTCTTCAGGTAATCCCGCACAAAATTTTTGTCTTTGCTTGGCAAAGTCTATCTTTTGATAGACAGTAGCCTTGAGATGTAAATCCTAAAACTTGTCCACATATTTGTGGATAGAATCATGAGAGAGAAGCCTCAAAATCCGTCACTCTGTGAGCACTTTGTCCTTTGCATCACTTGCAAGGAATTTCTTCATGATGGAAACTCGTAGAGTTTTCCATGTCTTTGGGGCTTTGTCGTTGCCACGAAGGCTAGCCCACCATTGACGAGCCGATTTTTGGAAGTGTGTTGGACGAGAGCAACTCGCACACCCATGAAGTGCATGCAAACACTACCTAGATCAACATAATGTCAATCGAGGACACAGATGACACGATAGGCACACGGAGGAAATCTCTTTAGCTTGTCAAGCTGAGACTATCCTACACATACAACACTCTGGAAGGCCAACTAAACCACAATCAAGAACCTCACTGCTCTCAACTACACCACCTAGCCACATACACACATACGGAAGGTAACTCACCTAATCATGCCAGATTCGTATGAAACTTAAGGAACACCATCCCCTCACTAGGATACACATGTCCCTACGCTTCTACACTCAAAACCCTCACTCTAAACCCGTCTGCAGAAAACGCGTAGGATGACAGAGCAGAATTTTGAAAGTGCCCAAAACTGAAGTTTATGAGTACCTATGCGTAGCTTATGTTGCCACGATTCTATAGACTACTAGCACGCAGAAAATAGACATCGTTTGATACACTTACGGCCACAAATAGCTCGTAGATGCATCGGCGTGTGCGCTTCTTCTCGCGTGGAATGCTTGGCGTTTTCGCATAGCTCTCCTCGAGCCTACAGCAATGGTGCAGTCAGATCTCCAATGTGTTGAGCGAGCCGGGCGTAGCGAGAGGATAAAGCTCACGCTCACTCTCTTCTCTCTCACACATAGTAGACAGCAGCGCTAAAGTTTTGATTATGATTAAAGTCCTCTTTACAAAATGACCTAGGTACCTTATATACTAAGGCTACCTTAGGTTTAACCAAAAATGGGGTTGAAAGGGTCAAATGGCTTTGTATTTACAATCTGGAAGTTCCATTGCACCCCGGCTTCTGAAACTAGAATAAGTACTCATTACAAATGACGTTTATATCCATAATCCGTAGCATTTCATAACTCGCAAAAGATAAGACTTTGGTACGAAACTTGAGTTATGTTGCGTTGTTGACCCAGCGGTCAACATTCCCCCCTTCCGCGTTCATGTCGTCCCTGACATGACCTGATTGTCGATGGCGATGTGGTCCTGGCTGTCGTTTTGTTGTTGTAAAGAAAGTATAGACTATAGCCTTTGCAATAGCTTGTCTTGTTCGTCCAATCTGATGTACATAGTCTTCACATGATTCAGGAAAATCATAATTGATGACGAACTTTATGTCTTTCACATCCACGCTTCGAGCTGTAGCATCTGTTTCTGTCATTATAGGTCTACTGCCAGATCTAAATTCAAAAAGAACCCAATGTCGTTTAACTTGACTCTTATCATCATGGATAGAGAAAGCTTCATCCATCACTTGCTCCAGCAAATCTGTAAATTCGGAGTATTTGTGATTCTCAGAAACAACTTCCACAATCTGTAGAATTGAGTGATTGGCTTTCTGATCTTGTGAGCCAATGACAACTTTGTAAGCCTTAACTTCTTTAGGCCAAGTTGCACTCCAATGAAAAGTCTGTCTGTCAGGCCGAATCCAGGACTTAATTATTCTAATTTGAGGTTCAAAACCCTGCCGAGCATTCGATGCGCATTATCAAGGACAAGATTTTGAGATCCTCTGATTACCCTTATGTCTGGTCTTTCTCATAGAGGACTTCTTTGTTCTTGAGTTATGTTGTGTTGTTGACCTAGTGGTCAACACTTTGCTGTCGTATTGGCTTCATCTGTTGCACTGCTTGTATCTTTGTCGAACCACAACAAGAACTATGATCCATTAGAGCGGACATCTATCATCATAACCATTCATCTTTGGAGATCCTCTGATTACTTTTATGTCTACGCTTCTTCATTGGGGACTTCTTTGTTCCTGTGCAATCATGTTGTTAGTGTTGTCTGCAGCTTTGTCATTGAAGGCCATTCTGTGACTCGCCATTGAGGAGAAGTATGCTATGATCTGAAATTGGTGCTCCAATTCATTTGTCAATTGATTTGAGTGGCATTTCCTTATTGTTGATGTAGAAGGAATATGTACAAGAGGATGGTGATAGGTGTCTTGAGATTAGGGTCTAAAACCTGGATGACCAAAGGGAAAAAACCCGGTGGGAAAAAAAATGCCTTTGGTATATGCTCTTATTGGAGTTGAGCAGTTGAACGTGAAGTACATGTTCATGAAAGGTGAGTGCTTGGGTGAAACACGGAAATAGTGCCTAATGCAAGTGCCAATTATGGGACACTCTGTATGCATATGAGAAATTTGTCAACAAAAGCATGCAATGCGAAAGAAGGAGATGATGGGTGCTTCAAGGAATAAATGTAGCACATGTGACATCAAAAGATGTTTCAATAGCTTCCACCTTTCCAAGAAGGTTTGTTGATGTAGAAGTTTCTCCACTCATATCTCACTGTGCTCAGTACGTGAGTGTCTTTTGGACCTTCTCCTTCACTTCTCCAAACTTAAGTACTTAGACTTCGACTCTTTTTCTCACCTATATCAGCATGAGCGACACAACGTAAATATGCTCAACTCTTCCAGCTTGAGTAGTACCTAGAATAGCTAAGACGCTTAGACCACAGAGAATATTACTTGCAGCTTTGGGACTAACACCTCACCCATTTTGTGGCTTAGCTACTTGACTCTGACTTGTATGACTTGTCGGTTGCATGTTGACACTGCTTTGTGACAAGTTCTTCGGCTGTTGTAGTGGCTGCTGAGACATACTTCGTGAAGTTTCATCGTTTTCCTGTACCTTCTTCTCTTTGTAGTGCTCAGGCCTCTCGTCCATTTTCTTCATGTGGATTATGGATTTATTTTTTTTCTTAATAATAAACAAAGAAAATCTT
This sequence comes from Adiantum capillus-veneris, assembly GCF_014529385.1. Classification (NCBI taxonomy): domain Eukaryota; kingdom Viridiplantae; phylum Streptophyta; class Polypodiopsida; order Polypodiales; family Pteridaceae; genus Adiantum; species Adiantum capillus-veneris. The sequence continues at coordinate 179,964,550 of NC_140933.1, read as the reverse complement.
AAAACAACTCAACAAAAGAAAAATCATTCAAATAGAAATCTAAATGCTATGTACACTATACACATGTCCCTAGGGGCTCATATATGGATTTTGTCCCCATACTCCTCTGTAACACTATTATGAGGGCATACACTCTTAATTTCGTCAAAAAATTATCACAATAAAAAGCAAAAATTCAATGCATCTCACAAAACATTGCCCTCTAATAGTCATAATGTTAGGTCCGCATTCAGAATGCCTCCCCCCTTCCTATTTGGAGTCATCCTTTACGACAGGGTATCGCAAAGGGTATGTGTTGTGCTTGGGCAATTAAAAGTTGTGCCTATGCAGGCCTTGTAATGTAGCCCTATTATGCATACACAGTCAATGCATGGAAAAGATTTATGTTGTGCAAGATGTGGGTATAAACAATTTGCTTATTGGAATTTGTTGGCGAGGCTTCCTATTCTAAGCAATGTAATGGTCTTTGAAGCGCCTGTATCGTTGCTTGATTGAAGCGACTTGCTCTCTTCTAACTGTACTGTAATCGTAGGAAGAATTATAAGAATTCAAGCGGCGATGCACTGACAGCATTTTTGTTGTTCTTCTTTGGGACCCATTTCTTTGCGATTATTAGCTGTTTTGTTGCTGACGCTCGTTTGGGAACCCATACTTGCCCGTGCTTCGTTTGTGTTTGAAGAGACTTCTTTGGGATCCACCTTTTTGTTGTGTGAGTCAACAATGGTCTTTGCTTCATCCCTTGTACGTTGGGTTGGGAACGGGATTCAGGCTTTGAAAATTGATACTGTGGTTGTTTTGGAATCCAAATGAATTCCTGACTTTTTCATGCTTGAATCATATTCTTTGGAGCCCAAACCTGAGTTGTGAAAGCTTGCAATTTTGTGATATTCTTACCCGTTCGTGCACGCTTTCCTTGTTTTTGTTTTGGTGTTGGATCTTGTGATTTGTCATTAGATATCTTTGTCTTCTTGATCCATATCTGTTTTTGGCTGATCTGGCTTTTTGGTATCTAGATTTGTCGAGCTTTTTGGCTTTGACTTGATGTCCTGTTTTTTTGACGTGTCATGGTTGTTGCTGAAGGGGTTGGTGATAGTGATGGCCTGAGTTGATGATAGGAGACTTCTTGTACTTTCCCTTGATTTTTTGGCTGGTAGTGGAAAGTTACTATCTGTTTGCTCGTGGGTGGCAGTTTCTTGGAGGACTTTTCTAGCCCATTGATTAGAGCATTGCTAGCTTGTTGCTCTGGTCGTATTCCTCCTAGCTGAGCCTTTGCATCCTTATTAGGAGCCATGTATGAGGATGTTTGTGGTGGCTGTGTCTTCACGGAGGACTTTGGAATCCACTTTTGATGCACTTTATTCGTGTAGCGATGACATTGATTCCCGGGTCCTTGATCTTCTTGAAGCTCGAAGTGTTCTACAGAGTCATAGAACTCGCCGTCTTCTTCATCTTTTGATTCTCCACATTTCTTTGTTTGCTCCTTATTTCGAGAGCTTGTTGATATCTGGATCTCTTCATTTTCCTGGATTACACTCACTGCAAAATAAGGAATGACATCATAGCCATTTGCGTCACAAAAATTTGTTGTGGGAGCATCCTCCACTGCGCACACGTCTAGAGTAGCCAAGATGTGTTCCCATCCAAAAGGCTCTAACTCTTCTTCAGGAAATGGTTCTGGGATATAGTCCCTATCCTCTATAACCCGCTCTAGGATACATTCCTCAAGTTTCAAGCTACCACATTGTGAAGCTCCACACATCCACAGTTCTTTAGGCTTACCTAACCAAGCTGGAAGTTCTGACCCTGCTACTGTGGCGGAATCAAACTCCTCTACTGGTGTTCTCGTCACATCCCTATAGCTATGGTCCCTCAAGTTTATCTTTGTTATGGTTTCCATATGTCTCAGGTATATATGGTCATAACCCCAATCTTGGACCATTTTCAATTGTCGCATGAACGGTCTTCCCAGAATGATGTCATAGTTGTTCTTCTTGCCAAAGTCAACAACAGCAAAAGTGTGTTCATATTCAATGCCACAAGAAGTAACAAGTACTTTTTCTAGCAGTCCTAGGGGCTTTTCCTTGTGTCCATCTGCAAGCTGCAGGGTCATTCGTGTGGATATCAAGGCAGGTTTTCCCCATTTTTTCCAAACCTCTTTGGTTGCAATGGCCACACCAGCTCCACTGTCAAGGATTGCCATGGTTTTTACACCATTGAATTCCATAGGAAGGGTGGTGTTTCCATCTTCTCCCTCATAATACTCGCCTACCTTGTTTAATGGCACTGGCCTAGTATTTAGTTGAGGCATTTCAAGCTCTTTGATGCCTTCCTCGATTTGAGTCATTGGGATTTTTACACCAAATTTCTCTAGACATTTACCCACATTAGCCCACATGTTTGGTCTTATTCTGAGCAACTCGGCTAACATTATTGTACAGGTGACTGGGGTAGATAGAATATCTACTAGCCCCTTTGAATCAATGGCCTTGTTGGGAGACAGTCTCTGTGATGGGACTGCAACCACATCTGACTTGGTCTCGTACTCTCCCATGTAGGATGGTAGTGTTCTTAGCGAATGGGGTTGACTATCCATAGATTGTACAGATCCTTTGTCACCCCAACACGATTGCACGTCTAGATTCATTTGAGATCCAGTCTCAAATTCCTCTATTGGTGGTAGAAACACTCCTCGTTCATCACCAGTCTTTTCTACTCGTCTTCTTGGGTCATTGGCTTCATTGGCCTCTCTGACTTGTTTCCACAATTCTTCAAACCATGTATCTCTTTACAATCCTCAGGTATAGCTTGGTGAAATCCCTCGGAAGAGTTATCCATGGTATTCAGTACTATCCTTGGTTCTAATGCTGGGTCTTTGAGGTTTGGTCTGTGCTTATGACTAGAATCTGGCTCTTTTAGTTCCTGGTTTGGTGGGATTACTTGTGTAGGCATGACACGGATCAGATCCTCAGGTTTTGCAATTGGTGGTTCTAGTAAAGCTTGGGCTCAACAAAAATAGTGAAAAACACTCAAGTCAATATGTTACTAGGGTAAAACCTACCCTCTGAACACACTGGTGCAGTCAAAATTTTCAAATTTGGTCTCCAGAACCCCCTTGAGACATCCTATGCGTAGGATGTCTATGTTTACAGAATTGCAGGTTTTCTTCACAGAACCCTTGCAAATGCTCTTTTATATGCACAGCATCACTCAGTCATACAAAAATATCCACAAAAGCTTGTTTAATGCATTTTTACCCTCAAAAGCACACTTTTTTCGTGATTTCAAATGCAATCAAGCACTTTAGCAAATAATTCAGTGTTGAATAGCTCTAGATCAGAATCGGATCACTTACCTAAAGCTACTCCTACAAATCATATGGGGTTTTGCATCTATGAGTAGAAAAACGCTTCACTGCCACACACGGACTAGTAAATGCTTTTATCACCTCACAAATCACTCGACCACCAACAACTACTCTAATCCACCCATCCTAACTAAACCTATCTAGTCGCAGACCCTCGGCAAGACACACGCTTCCTGGCTATCCACTTGATCGCGGAATATCCTCTTCTGGATCCACTTAAGAAAAACGCTTTCTTTAGCCGAAACTAAATCAAGCAACCATCACATGAGTGTTAGTAGGAAACCTACTTAGGTCCTTGTGTCCCTGGCAGCGGCGCCAATGTTGGACGGGAAGCGACTCACACACCCATGAAGTGCATGCAAACACTACCTAGATCAACATAATGTCAATCGAGGACACAGATGACACGATAGGCACACGGAGGAAATCTCTTTAGCTTGTCAAGCTGAGACTATCCTACACATACAACACTCTGGAAGGCCAACTAAACCACAATCAAGACCCTCACTGCTCTCAACTACACCACCTAGCCACATACACACATACGGAAGGTAACTCACCTAATCATGCCAGATTCATATGAAACTTATTTAACACTAGATTGGTAATGGGACACTTTTATGTCCTGTTAAGTGACCATTTTCTTTGAATTATGTCAAGAGTTTCAAAATGGATTTTAAGGTGCTATCTGTCTAGAAAGTTGTCTCATGAGCTTAAAAAAACTCGACATTTTTTTGGAATATCAATTCCATCTTTAACCTTGTCCTTGCACAACATTTCACAACCTAAACTGTGTGAAAAAACGGATCCTGTTTTTGGCTTTTTTTTACTTTTTGCAACTATACCACTCTAGAATTCATGTTTGTGAGGTCTATAAAGCTAGAGAACTATCTTTAGTAGTCCTCAACATGTCCTGATTCTTCTAGGGAGAAATAAATGTTTAAGTTGTAAGTTATGACCAAATTACAAAAATTATCAAATCCTGTTTCTTAGCCAATTTTAGCTCTTCTATGATTTTTTTGGTGGCTTTCATGATATCCAAATGCAGTTTTGATTTTCTATGTCGCATATTGTAACATAAAGCTAATATTCCTTGAGTTTTGGGGCATCTAATACCCTATTTTTCATAGTAGACAACGATGGTTGATTTTGCATAGTAGACAACGATGGTTGATTTTTTCAATTATAAAAGAAAACAAAACATTCTAGTATATCAAGTATAGCTTTTTCAATATTGTTAGTTTCTTGTGACAACTACAAGCATTTTGTAGGTAGTAACCATATCTAGTCATAAGGATCAAATTTGGCTAGATATTGAATAGTTTCTATGGGATTCTACAACTCATAATGTTGAACCCAGTTTTTTCATGTTTGCTGTATTTAGCACTTCATCTTTGTCCCCAAGATTCCCCTTGGTAAGAGATGTATTATTATTTTGACATGCTCCATGGCTCCTTATGAACCTAAAGGACAATAGGGAACTAAGAAAACATGCATATATTATTTGTATTGAGCGTGGTTATAGAAACTTTGATGATAGGTTTGCAGAATGGTAAAAATTCAACTTTTTTGTACCTATTTCTTTTGGCAAAACAAAAAATAGTGAGTAAGAAGCAACCATATGTTCTGACCACCAACCCATTGAAGTTAACTAGGGAATTTATCTCAAGTCCTACAAAAATCCCTAATCTTATTTTTATGCAACAAAACGTAAGAAATGACTGTTTTGATGAAAATGTGTTGGTCCATCAACTTTGGAGGCTTGGTGTGACCAAAAGATGAGAAATTTTACAAGTTTCTTATTTTTTCCATGTGTAGTAGGCCTTAAACTATAACCTCATGAAAGGATTTTACAAAATGAGTGGATCTACTATGGTTTTGGAGGTTTTTTTCAAAACCCTGAAAGGACACTTTTATGTCCTGTTAGGTTACCAACCTAGTGTTAAGGAACACCATCCCCTTCCTAGGATACACCTGTCCCTATGCTTCTCACACTCAAAAACCTCACTCTAAACCGTCTGCGAAAAACGCGTAGGATGACAGAGCAGAATTTTGAAAGTGCCCAAAACTGAAATTTATGAGTACCTATGTGTAGGTTATGTCGCCACGATTCTATAGACTACTAGCACGCAGAAAACAGACATCGTTTGATACACTTATGGCCACAAATAGCTCGTAGATGCGTTGGCGTGTGCGCTTCGTCTCGCGTGGAATGCTTGGCGTTGTTGCGTAGCTCTCCTCGAGCCTACAGCAATGGTGAAGTCGGATCTCCCAATGTGTTGAGCGAGCCAGGCGTAGCGAGAGGATGAAGCTCACGCTCACTCTCTTTCTTTCTCACACACAGTAGACGGCAGCGCTAAAGTTTTGATTATGAAAAAGTCCTCCTTACAAAATGACCTAGGTACCTTATATACTAAGGCTACCTTAGGTTTAACCAAAAATGGGGTGAAAGGGTCAAATGCTTTGTATTTACAATCTAGAAGTGCCATTGCACCCCGCTTCTGAAACTACAATAACTACTCATTACAAATGACGTTTATGCCATAATCCGCAGCATTTCATAACTCGCAAAAGATAAGACTTTGGTACGAAACTTGAGTTATGTTGTGTTGTGGACCCAGCGGTCAACAACTACCGCTTTGATACAAACTCAATATCTACTATCTTCCCAGTTTTGTAGACCATTTTCCCAATTTATGTAACTCTTCAATTATTTTTTATTGGAACATGAACCTAAAGATAATCAAACTTCTCATCGATTACCTTCGTTGATTTAACAAGAAATCATCTTTAGTACCTCTTTAAAAACACTTTTGCAAATACAGATAAGTCATTTGGAATCATCACCAGAACTTCGCATTCTTCATTTGATCACTACGTTCAAACGAGAGGGAAAATAATCTATGACAAGATTTGGCCATACCACTATAAGTTCTCTTCTATATTTGTTTTCTCATTACAGAGTCATTTAACATATTCAGGAGCTGTGTGAGACAAAATACACTTGTCACTTGACATCTACATTCGCTCTCTTCTTCCAAACCTTGAACGTGACAAAGAAGCATATCATGCCATATTTGCTTTTCCCACAATGATGTGTGTGTGTGTGTGTGTGTGTGTGTGTGTGTGTGAGAGAGAGAGAGAGAGAGAGAGAGAGAGAGAGAGAGAGAGAGGGAAGAGATGCTAACAATATGCAGTTATCACAGTAAGAGACATGCAAGATGCTTACAATGTAATATCCATTTGCACACAACACCACCTTCAAATAATTCCCACTTGAACATTCAAATAGCCAAGACAACTACAATCAACCTACAAACGGATGTCCAAAGTGAGATAGTCAATCTATGTACAACATTGAAAATCTAGGTACAAGATTGAATTTCTCTTTGGCCTATCACCCACAAACGGATGGCCAAAGTGAGATAGTCAATCTTACGATTATATATCTACTAAATACATATGTTACACAAGTAGATAAAGGCTCACGATTGGACAATTAATTACCCCTTGTAGAGTATGCATACAATAATATTGTACATACTTCTATTGGCAAGGAACCTTTGAGATCATAGATGGAAGACCTAAAAGTCCCTTGCTACTTAAAGTACATGGGAAGATCTTTGTTGCCGATGAGTATAGCCATGACCTACAAGAATCTTTTCAAAAGTTTAAGGAGGTTATATCCAGCTCTCAACAAAGGAAAAAAGTTGTTGCTGACAAGCACAAAAGGGCCTTAACGTTCATCGAAAATGATTGGGTCTTACTTAAGTTTCCCAAGGCTCAACTGAGGCAAATGATGGGCAAAAATCCTATGGGCCATCAAAAGTATTATGTTAAACACGCAAAAAGATGATATGGTTCTTTTCAAATCTTGAAGCCAATCAATAAAATGGCTTATCAACTCAAGCTGCCGAACCATTGGCTCATACACAATGCTTTTCATGTGAGCCCACTTAAGCCCTACGAAGGAGAGCCACCAGGTGAACCAATTATTGAATACCCTCAAGAAATCGAAGAACAAGAAGAGGTGCAATAACCCAAAGCTATCCTTTGGCATGAAGACAAGGTAGTACGACATGGTAATATTATCTGTGATGGTATCTTATTAAGTTCAAAAATTATCCTTTTGACGATGCTAGATGGATGCAAGGATTACAACTTAAGGATAGTATAAACATTGTCAATGCTTACAATGCTACATTAGAGTAAGCTAATGTACATGTTTCTTTTAAATAAACAATGTTTTTATCTTATAAGATTAATTCTCTTTTTATTGTGCACAAAATAAGTATTCATGCTTAGAATCATCTTTGTGATGACGATGTCTCTCAAACACCAAGCAGAATTTGTCGCTCTACTTTGGTAGAATGAAATGGACTAAAGAGCATATATGCTTGCGACAGCCAAGTCTCCCAAGCACCAAATGGACTATTCATCCATTCGGAAGTGATGTTGTAGGGTAAAACGGGATCCTCTATCCGCTAAGAAACTTAGACTAATGACTAAGACTTTATCTCTTCTACTTCATAGTCGAGGATGACTATGATTTCAAGAGAGAGGTAATGTCATAAAATCTAATATCTAATCAACCCAAACGATTTTCTCATATTACACTAATCGTTTAATGTAGGAGAAAAAAGAGGAACAAGGGTTAGGATATAGACATGTGCTTATGGATCTATCGCCGCCAAGGTGAAAGTGTCCAAATAAGAGATGGTATGCCAAAGAGGAATGCTACCTAAGGGAGCTTAAAGACCTCCAAAAGTTAGTAATAAAATTCCTTAGACCTAGGACCTTAAGCAGGATGGGGTTGAGCTTGAGGTGAGAATCCTACCCAAGCATGAGGTACTTGTTTTGCTTGCTGACTAAGGTGCTTAAGGTGTTTGTGAGAATTTTGCCCAAGCTTGAGGTACTTGTAATGCTTCAATGACTAAGATGCTTGAAGTGTTCAATTCAAACATGATCTCTCAAGGGGCATAAAAGATTTTCATGCTTAAATGACTGAGGTGCTTGAAGTGTTCAATTCAAACATGATCTCTTAAGAAGCATAAAAGACACATGTCAAGATCCTCCCCATTTCACCCTCATGATGTGATTGAATCCTATTGGATAGGCTTTAAAGGGGTCCAATGATAATTTAGATGCATTTAAATAAATTATTAAGCTCTTTCTCTCAAAGAGGAAAAAGAGGACACTTGTCCAAATGTTATAATTAAATAATACACAAGAGAGAGAGAGAGAGAGAGGGGGGGGGGGGGGGGGGGGGGGGGGATATACTTTCTCACACACACACATACAATGAGGTACAAAGTACAAGAGCTCCTTCTCCTTCTCTAAGCTTGTTGATAAGTTGAGAGCCTACACCAACACTCTTGGCTATGGAATGCAAATACAACCAAGAGCCATGCTTCAATGCTTAAGTTTGTCATCTTCCTCATCTTCATTACTATGCTACTATGCTATGCTAAGCAAGAAGAGTGATCATAAGTGAGGAACTATTTCTTTCTCCTATGAATGATTCTTTTTCCTCTTCCCTACCCTCATTCCCCGCTAGCTCTCTGCACTGTTGAAGGTGTTTGAGGCCTTGGGATTGAGGCCGGGGATGGTTAATGCTTTTACAAAGTTTATGGTATGCTTGTGATGCATGAATCTTTCCATATTCATTGCATCACCTAGGTCACAACGAACACAAATATTGTATTGTACCAAGTCTCTCTTGATGGGAGAATCTATAATACAAAAGCCTATTGGAGGGGGGGACTGGCTCCATGTAAATCCGGTCCTCAACTCTTGTCAAGTTCTCTAAACCCTCTCTCTCTTGCAAAAGTATTGTTCATGCCAAGTTAATTAAGTATTATGGTTATGCTGCTACTGCTAATTAAGTTCACCCTCTATGTTCTCCAAGTAGTCGCACAAAAATTATCACTCTAATTCTCTTAATTTCTCTATCCTCAAGGTTCATAGGCCATTTCCATTTCACCGATAGTCACAAGGATCTCTCTCTCTCTCTCTCTCTCTCTCTCTCTCTCTCTCTCTCTCTCTCTCTCCCCCCCCAAAATCCTTATGGTTCTCTTTACAAGGCTACATGAGCAACAAGATAGAATTGTGGCTCCCATGCACTTGCTCTTGCAGTCGCCTTTAAGGCCAACACTAGCTGCCAATCAGATTATTACAAATAGAGCAAGACCTTTTTCTCATAACCACCACCACCCACACCAAATGTGTAGTTCTCTTTCTCTACTCATCACTCCAACCAAAACAAACTATTCCAGTAGCTACGACCTTGATATTATTTTTTAATGTTATTTCTCTTTTGTGTCGCATCCTATTGGCAAGTACCTGAATGAAATGTTAATCGTTAGCACATAGCTTCATAAAATGTTGCTCATTAATGCATATATTGTAGCATTACATTTATTCATTTCTATTGCACATCAATCAATCTCACCAAGAACCCCCTAGAGGACCAGACCAACAAACTTATATCATCTTTATTGCTATTATTGCTTTATTACGACACATTGTTTGTCAAATTAGTCAACCATGTAAGTATAATACATAGTCAATACAACGGTAGGGCATAGAAGAGTTCAACATGGAAAATGACGGTAGATACAATAACCATTTTCCCAAAGAAAAAAAAACAAAAAGAGACTCTGGTAGAGACAAAGAATATGGAAATGATTATAACCCGAGGAATCTTAGACAAAACTATGGTTGCAATCATAAATCTATTTGATGTAGATATTTCTAGTTATGACACTAGTAGGCACAAGGATCCCTCTCTCTCTCTCTCTCTCTCTCAACATCTTGATGGTTCTCTTTACAAGGATACTATAATAAAGCAATCTAAATCCGCATGTGAGAACAACATAAAACTCAGGGCATCGTGGTGTAGGACTCACTATGCATAGCCAGCCAGAGTAGTAGCAAGAAATATTCGGTAAGTGATCCACTTCGATCAAATTGAAATCCACCCATATAATAACATCAACCAAGTATTCTCATTTACAAGCTGAAATATTTGCTAATTAAAACAACCCATGATAACCACGTTATAGTTGAAGCTTGTCTCGTTGTCGAATAGAACCCTCTCCCTAGTATGTATGATGATTGCTATCTTGGTTCTTAGAATGCAGATGCGGCTATGCATGTAGTTATCTCTTGAAAAATAGAAAAATTACATCTAATCACTTTTTCCCTAGTCTTTTCCACGAGCCATTGGCCCAAAAATGTACAATTATATCTACTACTAGTATTGTAACGTAATGTGAATTGTACCTTTTCTCCTTTGCCATTATCTATAGTGTTTCACCATACGATAGTGAAGTTTTTATTGCATATTTCTTGATACTGCCTCATTTCGTTGCCCCTCTATGACATATCTTCTATTGTTTTTACTACTTCTTTATGGATAGCTAATTATTAGTGAAGGATGCTCACTCTTATGCCAGAATTGGATATCAAAAACCTTTTTATCAGGAGCCCTACTTTAGCATATCCGAATAGCTGGTTGTTAATCATCATATGTTTGTGCATTTCCTAAGCTTGGATAGCCTTTTGTAAGTTATCTCGTAATTATCAATATTACAACTCTATACCAAGTATAAGATCATTCTAACTATTGTCTAAATCGAGCATCATGATTAGTTTTTCATTTGAGTTATTATTTGACCTTACTATCGCTTTGATCTAAGCTCAATATCTACTATTAAGATCATTCTAACTATTGTCTAAATCAAGCATCATGATTGGTTTTTTCATTTGAGTTATTATTTGATTGTACTACCACTTTGATACAAGCTCAATATCTACTATCTGCCCAGTTTTGTAGACCATTTTTCCAATTTAAGTAACTCTTCAACTATCTTTTATTGGAACATGAACCTAAAGATAATCAAACTTCTCATCGATTACCTTGGTTGATTAAACAAGAAATCATCCTTAGAAACGATTTTGCAAATGCAGATAAGTCATTTGGAATCATCACCAAAACTTAGCATTCTTCATTTGATCACTACGTTCAAAGGAGAGGGAAAATAATCTATGACAAGATTTGGCCATACCACTATAAGCTCTCTTCTATATTTGTTTTCTCATTACAAAGTCATTTACCATATTGAGGAGCTGTGTGAGACAAAATACACTTGTCACTTGACATCTACATTCGCTCTCTTCTTCCAAACCTTGAACGTGACAAAGAAGCATATCATGCCATATTTGCTTTTCCCACAATGCTCTGTGTGTGTGTGTGTGTGTGTGAGAGAGAGAGAGAGAGAGAGAGAGAGAGAGAGAGAGAGAGAGAGAGAGAGAGAGAGAGAGAGAGAGAGAGAGAGAGAGAGAGACACAGAGAAGAGATGCTAACAATATGCAGTTATCACAGTAAGAGACATGAAAGATGCTTACAATGTAAAATCCATTTGCACACAACACCACCTTCAGATACTTCCCACTTGAACATTCAAGTAGCCAAGACAGCTACAATCAACCCACAAACGGATGGCCAAAGTGAGATAGTCAATCTAGGTACAACACTGAAAATCTAGGTACAAGATTGAATTTCTCTTTGGCCTATCACCCACAAACGGATGGCCAAAGTGAGATAGTCAATCTTACGATTATAGATCTACTAAAGACATATGTTACAGAAGTAGATAAAGGCTCACGATTGGAGAATTACTTACCCCTTGTATAGTATGCATACAATAATATTGTCCATAATCCTATGGGCAAGGAACCTTTTGAGATCATAGATGGAGAACCTAAAAGTCCCTTGCTACTTAAAGTACATGAGAAGATCTTCGCTGCCGATGAGTATAGCCGTGACCTACAAGAATCTTTTCAAAAGTTTAAGAAGATTATATCCAGCTCTCAACAAAGGAAAAAAGTTGTAATTGCTGACAAGCACAGAAGGGCCTTAACACTAGGTTGGTAATGGGACACTTTTATGTCCTGGGACACTTTTATTTCTTGTTAAGTGACCATTTTCCTTGAATTATGTCAAGAGTTTCAAAATGGATTTTGAGGTGCTATCTGTCTAGAAAGTTGTCTCATGAGCTGAAAATAACTCGACATTTTTTTTGGAATATCAATTCCATCTTTAACCTTGTTCTTGCACAACATTTTACAACCTAAACTGTGTGAAAAAACGGGTCCTGTTTTTGGCTTTTTTCAACTTTTTGCAACTATACCACGCTAGAATTCATGTTTGTGAGGTCTATAATGCTAGAGAACTATCCTTAGTAGTCCTCAACATGTCCTGATGCTTCTAGGGAGAAATAAATGTTAAAGTTGTAAGTTATGACCAAATTACAAAAATTGTCAAATCTATTTTTTAGCCAATTTTAGCTCTTCTATGATTTTTTTGGTGGCTTTCATGATATCCAAATGCAATTTTGATTTTCTATGTCGCATATTGTAACATAAAGCTAATATTCCTTGAGTTTTGGGGCATCTAATACCCTATTTTTCATAGTAGACAACGATGGTTGATTTTTTCAATTATAAAAGAAAACAAAACATTCTAGTATATCAAGTATATCTTTTTCAATATTGTTAGTTTCTTGTGACAACTACATGCATTTTGTAGGTAGTAACCATATCTAGTCATAAGGATCAAATTTGGTTAGATATTGAATAGTTTCTATGGGATTCTACAACTCATAATGTTGAACCCAGTTTTTTCATGTTTGCTGTATTTAGCACTTCATCTTTGTCCCCAAGATTCCCCTTGGTAAGAGATTTATTATTCTTTTGACATGCACCATGGCTCCTTATGAACCTAAAGGACAATAGGGAACTAAGAAAACATGCATATATTATTTGTATTGAGCGTGGTTATAGAAACTTTGATGATAGGTTTGCAGAATGGTAAAAATTCAACTTTTTTGTACCTATTTCTTTTGGCAAAACAAAAAATAGTGAGTAAGAAGCAACCATATGTTCTGACCACCAACCCATTGAAGTTAACTAGGGAATTTATCTCAAGTCCTACAAAAATCCCTAATCTTATTTTTATGCAACAAAACGTAAGAAATGACAGTTTGTATGAAAATGTACTGGTCCATCAACTTTGGAGACTTGGTGTGACCAAAAGATGAGAAATTTTACAAGTTTCTTATTTTTTCCATGTGTAGTAGGCCTTGAACTATAACCTCATGAAAGGATTTTACAAAATGAGTGGATCTACTATGGTTTTGGAGGTTTTTTTCAAAACCCTGAAAGGACACTTTTATGTCCTGTTAGGTTACCAACCTAATGTTAACGTTCAAAGAAAATGATTGGGTCCTACTTAAGTTTCCCAAGGCTCAATTGAGGCAAACGACGGGCAAAAATCCTACGGGCCATCAAAAGTTTTATGTTAAACAGGCAAAAAGATGCTATGTTTCTTTTCAAATCTTGAATCCAATCAATAAAATGGCTTATCAACTCAATCTGCCCAATCATTGGCTCATACACAATGCTTTTCATGTGAGCCCACTTAAGCCCTACGAAGGAAAGCCACAAGTGAACCAATTATTGAAGACCCTCAAGAAATCGAAGACCAAGAAGAGGTGCTACAACCCAAAGCTATCCTTCGGCAGGAAGACAAGGTAGTACAACATGGTAAGATTATCCGTGATGGTATCTTATTAAGTTCAAAAATTAACATTTTGACGATGCTAGATGGATGCAAGGATTACAACTTAAGGATAGTATGAACCTTGTCAATGCTTATAATGCTAGATTAAAGTAAGCTAATGTACATGTTTCTTTTAAATAAACAATGTTTTTATCTTATAAGACTAATTCTCTTTTTATTGTGCACAAAATTAAAAAGTATGCATGCTTAGAATCATCTTTGTGATGACGATGTCTCTCAAACACCAAGTAGAATTTGTCGCTCTACTTTGGTAGAATGAAATGGACTAAAGAGCATACATGCTTGCGAGGACAGCCAAGTCTCCCAAGCACCAAATGGACTATTCATCCATTCGAAAATGATGTCGGAGGGTAAGAAGGGATCCTCTACCCGCTAAGAAACTTAGACTAATGACTAAGACTTTACCTCTTCTACTTCATACTCGAGGATGACTATGATTTCAAGAGAGAGGTAATGCCATAAAATCTAATATCTAACCAACCCAAATGATTTTCTCATATTACACTAATCGTTTAATGTAGGAGAAAAAAGAGGAACAAGGGTTAGGATATAAACATGTTCTTATCGATCTATCTCAACACGGGGCCAAGGTGAAAGGGTCAAAATAAGAGTTGGTATGTCAAAGAGCAATGCTACCAAATGGAGCTTAAAGACCTTAGGGTTAGCTTCATTAAAGACCTCCAAAAGTTAGTGATAAAACTCCTTAGACCGAGGACCTTAAGCAAGATGGGGCTGAGCTTGAGGTGAGAATCCTACCCAAGCATGAGGTGCTTGTTTTTCTCGCTGACTAAGGTGCTTAAGGTGTTTGTGAGAACCTTGCCCAAGCTTGAGGTACTTGTAATGCTTAAATGACTAAGATGCTTGAAGTGTTCCATTCAAACATGATCTCTCAAGAGGCATAAAAGATTGTCATGTTTAAATGACTGAGGTGCTTGAAGTGTTCAATTCAAACATGATCTCTTAAGAAGCATAAAAGACACATATCAAGATCCTCCCCATTTCACCCTCATGATGTGCTTGAGTCCTATTGGATAGGCTTTAAAGGGGTCCAATGATAATTTAGATGCATTTAAATAAATAATTAAGCTCTTTCTCTCAAAGAGGAAAAAGAGGACATTTGTCCAAATGTTATAATTCAATAATACAAGAGAGAGAGAGGAGGGGGGGGGGGAGGCGGGAAGGGGGGGGGGGGGGGGGGGGTATACTCTCTCACACACACACATACAATGAGGTACAAAGTGCAAGAGCTCCATCTCCTTCTCTAAGCTTGTTAATAAGTTGAGAGCCTACACCAACACTCTTGGCTATGGAATGCAAATACAACCAAGAGCCATGCTTCAATGCTTAAGCTTGTCATCTTCCTCATCTTCATTACTATGCTATTATGCTATACTAAGCAAGAAGAGTGATCATAAGTGAGGAACTATTTGTTTCTCCTATGAATGATTATTCTTCCTCTTCCCTACCCCCATTCCCTGCTAGCTCTCTCCATCGTTGAAGGTGTTTGAGGCCTTGGATTGAGGCCGGGGATGGTTAATGCTTTTACAAAGTTTATGGTATGCTTGTGATGCATGAATTTTTCCATCTTTATTGCATCACCTAGTTCACAAGGAACACAAATATTGTATTGTACCAAGTCTCTCTTGATGGGAGAATCTATAATACAAAAGCCTATTGGAGGGGGGGACCGGCTCCATGTAAATCCGGTCCTCAACTGTTGTCAAGTTCTCTAAACCCTCTCTCTCTTGCAAAATTATTGTTCATGCCAAGTTAATTAAGTATTATGGTTATGTTGCTACCGCTAATTAAGTTCACCCTCTATGTTGTCCAAGTTGTCTCACAAAAATGCTCACTCTAATTCTCTTAATTCCGCTATTCTCAAAGTTCATAGGCCATTTCCATTCCACAGATAGGCACAAGGATCTCTCTCTCTCTCTCTCTCTCTCTCTCTCTCTCTCTCTCTCTCTCTCCCCCCCCCCCCCCCCCCCCCCCCCCCCCCCCCACCAAATCCTTATGGTTCTCTTTACAAGGCTACATGAGCAACAATATAGAATTGTGGCTCCCATGCACTTGCTCTTGGAGTCGCCTTTAAGGCCAACACTAGCTGCTAACCAAATTATAACAAATAGAGCAAGAACTTTTTCTCATAACCACCACCACCCACACCAAATGTGTAGTTCTCTTTCTCTACTCATCGCTCGTTGCATCCTATTGGCAAGCAACTGCATGAAATGTTACTCGTTAGCGCATAGCTTCATAAAATGCTACTTATTAATGCATACATTGTATCATTACATTGATCCAATTCTATTGCACATCAATCAATCTCACCAAGCACCCCCTAGAGGACCAGACCAAACTCAATTATAATTAGATGATGATATCATCTTTGTTCCTATTATTGCTTTATTACGACACATTGTTTGTTAAATTAGTGAACCAGGTAAGTATAATACATAGTCAATACAACGGTAGGGCATAGAAGAGTTCATCATGGAAAATGACGGTAGATATAATCACCATTTCCCCCCCAAAAAAAAAACACAAAGAGACTCTGACAGAGACAAAGAATATGGCAATGATTATAACCCAAGGAATCTCAAACAAAACTATGGCTGCAAGTATAAATCTATTTGATGTAGATATTTCTAGTTAAGCACAAGGATCTCTCTCTCTCTCTCTCTCTCTCTCTCTCTCTCTCTCTCTCTACGAAATCTTGATGGTTCTCTTTACAAACCTACTATAATAAAGCAATCTAAATCCGCATGTGGGAACGACATAACACTCAAGGCATCGTGATGTAGGACTCACTATGCATAGCGTGCTTGAGTAGTAGCAAGACATATTCGGTAAGCCATCCACTTCGACCAAAGGTCAAATCCACCCATATAATAACGTCAACCAAGAATTCTCGTTTACAAGCTGAAATATTGCCTAATTAAAACAACCCATGATAACTACGTTATAGTTGAAGCTTGTCTCGTAGTCGAATAGAACCCTGTCCCTAGTATGTATGATGGTTGCTATCTTGGTTCTTAGAATGCAGATGCAAGTATCCATGTAGTTCTCTTGAAAAATAGAAAAATTACATCTAATCACTTTTTCCCTAGTCTTTTCCACGAGCCATTGGCCCAAAAATGTACAATTATATCTACTACTAGTAAATGTTACGTAATGTGAATTGTAATTTTTCTCCTTTGCCATTATCTGTAGTGTTGCACCATACGATAGTGAAGTTGTTATTGCATATTTCTTGATACTGCCTCATTTCCTTGCCCCTCTATGACATATATGCTATTGTTTGTACTACTTCTTTATGGATAGCTAATTTTTAGTGAAGGATGCTCACACTTATGCCAGAATTGGATATCAAAAACCTTTATATCACGAGCCCTACTTTAGCATATCCGAATAGATGGTCGTTAATCATCATATGTTTGTGCATTTCCTAAGCTTGGATAGCCTTTTGTAGATTAGCTTGTGATTATAAATATTACGACTCTATACCAAGTATAAGATCATTCTAACTACTGTCTAAATCAAGCATCATAATTAGTTTTTCATTTGAGTTATTATTTGACCTTACTACCGCTTTGATACTAGATCAATATCTACTATATGCCCAGATTTGTAATCCATTTCCCCAATTTATATAACTCTTCCATTATCTTTTACACGACTCCTCTCCCTAAAGATAATAAGGCTTCTCATCGATTTCCTTGGTTGATTTAAAAAGATATCATCTTTAGTACGACTTTACAAACACTTGCCAAGAAAGATAAGTAATTTGGAATCATCACCAAAACTTAGCATTCTTCATTTGATCACTACATTGAAACGAGCGGGGAGATAATCTATAACAAGATTTGACCACACCACTATAAGTTCTCTTTTCTATTCGTTTTCTCATTACAAAGTCATTTACCATATTGAGGAGCTGTGTGTGACAAAATACACTTGTCACTTAACATCTTCATTCGCTCTCTTCTTCCAAACCTTGAACCTAACAAAGAAGCATATCATGCCATATTTACTTTTCCCACAATGCTGTTTGGGGGGGGGGGAGATGCTGACAATATGCAGATATCGCAGTAAGAGACATGCAAGATGCTTACAATGTAAACAACATTTGAAAACAACACCACCTTCGAATACTTCCCACTTGATCATTCTTCAAGTAGCCAAGACAGCTACAATCAACCATAACAAAGCAAACTTGGTCTCGGGTTGTAGACCACCATGCAATCTTCAATTGGCCCACAAGGCACTACATACCATGAGTTCCGAGCAAGGTCATACACAAGGACGGGGCTTTTCCCAAAAACTACGTCTTGCGACTGCAAAAAGAAAACATATCCCTCTCCTGTAAGGGTCCTAAAGCGCGAGCAAGGATCGTACGACTCAAAGAGATGCTCAAGGGTTCTTGCCACCTCAACCAAGGTGCCAGTTCTCAAGGCGCTGAATTGCAGCTCCCATACCTCAAATCCAACAGGGCGGCCCTTCACCACCAATAAGCGCCCGATGAAGAGTCTCCCTGCACAACTAAGAAAGCTAGGGGTAGACCAGCACATACTAAGGTCCCTTTCCATGGCTTCAGGATCAGGATCATTAGAAACAAGAGGTACCTGCACATAGCTCCACGCATCCTCTGCCACATGGTATGCCATTACATCCATCATGCCATCGGAGTGATAAAGGCACTTAAAAAGATCGCCATCTGCCACCTTGAGCCCGCGGGCGGTCGAAGAACACTTGGTCATGGGAGATGACCCCACCTTCCAGCTTCCACTTCTTGAATCAAAAACCTCAAAGGGTACCTCAGGATCCATGTAGCCCCCTCTAAAGAATTTTTTCATCACCATCACATGATAATGGAGCGGGTCCTGATTGTCAATGGCCATGCTCACCTTAACCATCGGGAGGTGATTGAAAGCAGAGAGAGGATTGGGGAGCAGCCTCACGGAGCCTGTGAAGCAGTTGAAGACAACAATTGAAGCACACGGATCATTGACAATGGTGCAAATCAAACCACCAGCAGAGGCCATAATGTGGAAGCAGCCGGGATAATCATAATCCGCACAGAGGTTTTCCCAATCAAGCCACCGAGGAAACATGACAATTTGGCATCAGCTGAAGAGATTGGAACAGGGGTGCACCAAGCCTGGCTATGGCTGCTCCAAGCAGTAAGGGTGCGCTTACCTCTCGGGGGCTCTAGCATCATAGAGCGCATCAAGAACCATGATTCCTTGGATTGTCTGGCAAGGACTCTCCTGCCCCCAACACCAAACTCCAGGCCTTGCAAACACACCGAAGCTGGCAAAGCTCGCGCACAGACAGCCGTGAGAATACTTGCTCAACTAGCACATCCGGAGGCAGCGGCCCAATGCTGGGCATAATAAGATCTAGCTGAGGCACCCATCTCTTCTTCTTGGCCTCCGGCCACCGCCAGCACTTATTACCTTTCATGTCAAGATGACAATGCAGATTCTCCCTGGCCCTGTCCCTCTTCCTGTCCTTTGCCAGGCAAGCTTCGCCCTTTGCGAGCCGTTGTGCTTCTTCTCTCTGTCTCTGTCCCTGTCCCTGCCCCTGCCGTTGCCCCTGCTCTCCTTCTCCCTGTCCCCGTCCCTATCCCTGTGCGAGCCCTTGTGCTCCTTCTCTCTGTCCCTGTCCCTGCCCCTGCCCCTGCTCTCCTTCTCCATGTCCTGCGAGCCCTTGTGCTCGTTCTCTCTATCCCTGTCCCTGCCCCTGCCGCTGCCCTCCTTCTCCATGTCCCTGGTCCTCTTTACGGTTATGCCGCTTCGATGCGTCGAAAAGCAGGGTAAGCAAGCCAAGTCAAAATATCAGCAAGCTTCTCAAGGATGCGTTCTCACTACGGCCAAGCGAGAGGCAATTCAGACGGCACACGGACACCGTGCTGGCCATGCCATCGTGGCAGACTGAGACGTCCAACCTTGGAGTGAAAGTGTCCGAAGCGTGTGGACCATCCACCTCTATCCAATCACAAGCGTGCTTGCCGTGCGAAATATAAATTAGGAGCAATGGTATTTCTTCTCCTACAATGTGCCAACTCGTAGCAAGATCTCGAGCTCCGGCTCCTATTCTCTCCCTCCCTCCCTCTGCTTGCTTTCTTCCTATATATCCCTCCATTTATCGATGTCTCTGCTTGCCCGAGGCTGCTAGCTACGCTCCTTGCCAAGACATGTCTGGTGTCTGATAGTTGTTGCTGCAGCTCATGAGTCCCTATCGGTGTTGTTGTTTTGACAGTCCCAAGGTGGAGGCAGAGCTGCTGGAAGTTCGCTTCTGAACCTAACTGCCATCGACAGTGCGAGGGTGGAAAGAGCTATTGCTGAGCCGACGGTTGCTGCGTTGGTTGCCTCTACTGTATATCTTATAGGTAATGCACAACATGATTAATACAGTGCTTCATTTTCAAGGTTGATGATGTAGAGAAAACGGGTAGAGTTCTATGGTGTTTCATTAGGCTAATTGTTCACGGTGTAGAGTGGAGCTGCTCATTCCCTCACTTTATGATTGCTTTGTGAGAGTTTGGTGCATTTTGTTTCTACCTTGCTATCATTAAAATTATGAAGTTCACAAAGACTGTTTTGATGTAGGACGCCATGGATTCCCAACAATTCTCTCAAGCCGACTCTCGACTAGAGTACAACGACAACACATTGCATGCATCACACTCTTTCTATGCATTTACATAGCTTAATGCATCCCCTTTTTTTCAATAGCATGCCCCTTGAGATGGTTTCACTCCGGTCGCCTAGCCCGGTGCCTAGTCCGTTTGCTTGTCTATCACCAATGCATGTCGTAGACAACAACCTCCATGCGCATGCACCACTAGTTAGACATATGTCCTCCTATAAAACCCCAAGTCCGCCCATTGCATCTACTAAAAAGGGATGTGTCCCCAAGGAGACCATTAATGCTGATGCAATGAAGCTAGTGAAGGCCACCAAGCCACGCAAGAGAGGAGGTGATTAGTGTGCTTTCGATGACCCTCCCAAGGAAAGCAAGGCATCAAAAAGCAAAGTTCCAAAGATAAACCTAGAAGAGAAGGAGGGAAAGAGAAAATCACTATGGAAAGACTATTGGGTAGAACAACTTGTACACATTAGGGGAGGCTTAAATGATGAATTAATAAGCCACAAAAAAAACAAGGCTATATTGTGGAGAAAGATTGGAGTCCGTCTAGCATCATATTACACTGATTTTGATAAAGATGGTGAATGTTGTCGCAAGAAGTGGTAATGAGTCTACATCCAGTATAAAGAAGATAAAGCTTACAATGCAACCTTGGTGAATATATACATGTAAATGGTTTGATATTGTAGATGATTACATGCACAATAGAGCTCCTGTGGTGTGCATTAGCCATGCTAGCTCCATCACACGAGGAAGAGGCTTGAGAAAGTGGGAAGCAAGTTCCTACAAGTGAGGCCATGGAGGATATGCAAAAGAGTGCATCTACTACCAAATCCATTGTAAATGTTCAGGTATCCCAAGGTAAGGCCACCCTAGACAAAGCCATAGCGAAGCTTGCGGATATAGGTGCTCAGATGTTAGCACATCTAAAAGCGATGATCCGAGCCTATCACAAATTTTTGTTTATCATATTTTGTTGGTTTTCCTTGCTTCTAGAGGTTTACAATAAAAGAAAGAGTGAGAACAACCTCTTGGAAAAATTTAAAAAAAATGATTTTTTCTTGACTAGTTCACCGGAGGTGAAAGGTAGAGGGAGAACCTAGTGGTAAAGGGAAGGGAAAATATGTAAATGTGAAAAGAAAAGATATGATGTGGTTGTGGAGCCATGCACCCATGATTCAAGGGTCATGAGTGGCTCATATCATCATGGCTTTGGAGCCATATGATGATTCAAACAAATGGGACCCAAGTGGAAGACTTGGTAAAGGAAGAAACCAAGCACATGATTTTGTTGAATTTTTAAAAAATACTTCCACTCCGATCCAAGAAAAGTTGTCTTCATCAAAGTTGTAACTGACGAGCTGAAGATTCTGGCCATATTTTTTTTATAATTTTTGCATCTACGGTTTAGGAGATATGGCCAAAATGGTGGACGGCAGTTTTTTCAACTGTGGTGGAGACCACCCCCCTACCTTTACACACACACACCCTTCCTTTTCCACATTGAGACCTTCTTTTAAATCAGCCATTAGTCTTCTCACCCTCCTCTCCTTCCTCCTCTCTCTCAAGCTCAAAAACCCATCAAAGTTCCTCTTCTAATCACCTCTCAAGTCATGCTTAATCTTGTTGTAATTCATAAGTTCTCACTCAACCCCTTTCTATTATTACTAGATATGTATTGATTTTATGTAGATTCTTTACATTTTAAAATAAGGAAGCTCTTGGACTCAAGTTATGGAGGAAGGAGTGAAGACAACACAAGTGATGATGGAGCTAATTGGTCAACAAATCACTTGGAAGGAGCTTCTTCATTGGTTGAATGTCCCTAATCAAGCTTCATTTGTACAAATTACACTTGTATCTTAACCTCACTCCTAATCACTCTCTTTCCTATATAAAGAGGCCTTCCCTTTGTAATTTCAAGCCTCCCTCAGCCCATTGAGCCTTTGTATCACTCACCATGAGCCCATAAGCTCATTCATTCACTCTATTCTTGCACATCCTAGAGTGCAAATTGTTTCATGCTAGTAACCTCTCCTCCTTTTACTTGTGTTAATTAAGTGAAACGTTGTATATGCGTGTGAGGGTGCTTGATGTGATCTTGGCTAATCCTTGAGTGATTGTTTGGTAATCTATATGCTATTTGTATTGGGAGTGTTTGAAGTCATCCATTCCTTGTGCACACACCACGGTTAATGCTTCATTCATAGTGCTCTCTCTCTCTCTCTCTCTCTCTCTCTCTCTCTCTCTCTCTCTTTGTGTGGCGGTCCTAGTCCACGCTTCCAAGACTAGGTGGTGCCCTCATCTCATTTCCCTTGTGGCGCAATGGAGTTTGTTTTGGTGTAGAGGCCGCCATTCCAAATTTCCTTCGTCATAAATTGGTGCCCCCACTGAGGAGTTCTCAAGCAGCGCTCTATCAATCCTATGAAGGAAGATCCATCAAATTCTCCAAGACTTCCACTATGGTCTCCCCAAGAAGCTCGAGAGAAGAAGCGTCTTTATCTACAAACGGCATGTATGTGGGTAAAGAGAGTTAACTACACACACCCTTCTTTGCTTCAAGGAAAATCTTGTAATCATCAAGTCCCTAGGTCAAAAAACTCTGTTGAGTGCTTTGTGGCTAGTGTGAAGACACTTCCTTTGAAGCCTCGACTTCAGGTGGTGAAAGCACTCTCAAACTCGGGTATTAACAAGTTTTTGGAGGGGGAGCTACACATCAATGGGGTGCGGTACTGGCAAGAGGCTACATATGGTGATGCACTCCAACTACTACTAGCAAGAAGGCTCAAGGTGGTTGAGAGGGTAGCCATCGAACCCTATGAACTCTACAAAGCTGAAGATGGTCACACCAAAGCTAGGCTAATCACCGGTGAGCAAATTCTTCGCATCTCTCAAATGGTGGGATCCAAGAGAGCTCAACTTCAATGAAGTGCTTCATGGAAGGTTGTAATTAATGCACCAATGAATAATCCCATTTTCCACAACTTTCAATCAATTCAGAATATTAGGGTGAATGTGCGCATTGATAGGAAGATTTTTTTCCAACAAAGATTGGTCTTCTATTTTGGAGCTGAGAGGTTGAGAGAGATATTGTTGTCCCCTGACCCTATAATATTTCCTATTTTGGAGTATAATGTATCTTTTGATGTTCACATCTTCATCTTGCTTTAAGCATACTCCATGAATCATAGGGATTTATATGGACCTTTCCAACCTCTTGCTAGACAAACTGTGCATATAATAGCTAGCACAAAGCTTAGGTTCCAAAACATTATAAGGGACTTACTAGGCCCTCATCGTCTAGCTGAGATTAATGCATCTATCAATCCATTTATTCTACCCTTAATAAGATATGATTTGGGCCTAGACGTTTTCATCTTTGTGCTATATTGAGAGGAAGGCAACCCACTTTTATGATGGCTTTCCCAAATTTTTTCGGGCGTAGTGGGGAAAATGCTGGGGATTTTTTGGATAACTTGGAGATGGCTTTCCTTGTCTCCGGGAGGGATGACGAAGCATTGAAATTGAGAGCTTTTCCTTTGGTGCTCAAAGAAGAAGCTAGGGTATGGTTCCAGGCTCTAGATCCAACCCAAAGAATTGATTGGGAGGGATTGAAGGTGGCTTTCCTACGAAGATTTCAACGAGCCAATTCGGCAGAAGAACTATGGCAACGACTTCTATCCCTTCATCAAGTTGACCCTCATGGTTATGCAACCTATGAGGAAGGTTTTCTGAAACTTTGGGGGCAATGGTCAGACTCACTAAACCCTGGTGAGCGAGCTCCCAATTGCCTCCAAAAGGATCGATTTATCTCAGGTTTGTACCCCTTGCTAAGGGAGAAGGTAAAGGGCAAATTTCCAAATGCTTTTGAAGATGCCTTAAGAATTGCTAGGGAAAAGAATAGAAAGATTCTCTATCAAGCCCAAGCTGGCCAGCTAGCTTTGGGAGGCAATATCACAACTATGGAAGCTTCTCACATACCTCCAAATGTGCCTAATGCACCAGACCTCAATAGAGGTCAACAAGAAGATATGCTCCAACAAATAAACAATCTCACAAACCAGCTAGAGGGGTTGAGAGTAAATCTTGTGCAGGGTGTAAGGAGGCCTATTGAGGGAAATGGTGGGAATCGGCCACCAATGCGACGTCAAGCAAGGGAAATGTTGTGTTACAATTGTAGGGAAATTGGCCACGGCATGTATAATTGCCCTCATCCCAGAAGATATGACTACCCTGTCAGAGGTCCTCGACAACAAGTAAGTCCACCCCGTGCTAGAGCTCAAGCACAAGAGCAACCGCAACCTCAAATTTTGCAGCCACCTCGTGCTCAAGCTCAAGCCCCTGCTACTCAACCAAATGTGAGCATCATAAGGATGGAGGAGGTCCTCAAGGGCAGAAGCAACCAGGAAGAAATAGCTAAAGGGAAGATGAAGATAGATGAAGTGGCTACAATGCCTATCAAACGTGTGCGTGTCCAGGATGAAGTAGGTAAAGAAACAAGCAAGGATGCAAGCAATGAAGCAAGTACATCTCGAGCAACTAAAGATGAAGCCAAGAAGAGAAAGACCCGTACTAGGTCTCAAATTGACATCTCTGATTTCCCTATGGGATCTCGGACACAACCTTATGACTTGACAGCTGATGTGAGTTCTCAAGGACCAAAGATTACTTGGCCACAACTACTTCATATCTCCCCAAAGCTTCGACGACAATGGTCAAAAATGGTGAGCACGAGGGCAAAGCGAAGTAAGCTAGTAAGTGTAATCAAAGCATATGGTCTCAAGGATATAGTGCCTTTGGTGGAGGCTCAAATCAAGGGACAACGGATTCCAAAAACTTACATTGACAGTGGAGCAGAGGTTTGTGTCATGACAGAAAAGCTAATGCATCAATTGGGTTTAGAGGTAATGGAATCATCAAACTTTAGGGCAAAAATGGCCAATAATGTCTCTGTCACTTGTGTGGGTGTAGTGAAAGCTTTGAGAGTTTCTGTTTTTGGAATCACTACAGAGGTTGATGCTTATGTGATGCCAGTAAAGGGAGAAGGATACCCCCTTATTTTAGGACGACCTTGGCTCATGGGTATAGGAGCTAGGCAAGATTGGGCAACAGGAGACTTGGAGTTGAGGCCTCGCATGGGTGGCCATAGTCGGAAGGTGGTTTATAACCTAAAGAATGGGCGACAAGAGAACCTTGAACTAGAGACGTCAGCTGATGAGTGGAGCTCAAGTGGATGCTCCTCATCCATGGACGAGGAAGAGAGTTCAAGTGAAGAGAGTGATAGCACTCTCGAAGTCATGGGCGTCACCATAAAGGAAACTACCTCATCAGAAGACAACCCAAGGATCCAAATGGAGAATGTGTGGGATGCCAGCCTAGAGGAGATGTTATCCAAGGATATAAAGGAAGAAGAAAAGGAGGGTTATGTAAATGTTCTCAAGAAGCATGCATCATTGTTTATTTCTGATTACACTCACATTACAGGTGTCACTGCAGTGAAGCATCATATCCATCTAAAAGAAGGGAGCAAGCCAGTGGTACAAAAACTAAGAAGATTCGGAGTTGTGCAACAAAATGCACTGTTGTCTGAGGTGAAGAGACTCTTAGAAGCAGGATTCATATACCCAGTAGAAGATTCAGAATGGGTCTCCCCAGTAGTGGTGAGGCCAAAGAAGAATGGTAAATGGCGAGTGTGCGTGGATTACAAGCCACTAAATGCTGCAACAAAGAGGGACCACTTCCCTCTCCCATTTCAAGATGAGATTCTAAATGAAGTAGCAGGCCATGAGAGATACACAGTGTGTGATGGCTACTCTGGCTACTTTCAAATACACATTGCAGAGGAGGACCAGAAGAAGACTACTTTCATCACACCATGGGGATGTTTTGCATTTCGAGTCATGCCCTTTGGTCTCACCAACGCTCCAGCCACCTTTCAACGATTCATGAACATGGTCTTCCAACCTTACTTTGGTAAGTCCATAAGGGTTTTCATAGATGACTTTTGTATTTACAGCTCCAAAAGTATGCATCTCGGCAAGATTGATGAAGGATTTACTCGTTTAGCTAAGCTGGGTGGACAACTAAACAAGGACAAATGTCACATTGGGGAAAGCAAGGTTACACTATTAGGGCATGTAGTGTCCATTGATGGAATCGAGGTAGATCCTGAAAAGATAGAAACATTGCTAAATCTACCTTCCCCAACTTCCATCAAACAATTAATCTCCTTCTTGCAAAAGCTAAGATATTTGAGTAGATTCATACACTTACTCTCCCAAGTGATATTTCCTCTACAACAGCTGACTCGTCAAGAGACGCTTGTTTGGAGTGAAGAAAGTGAAGGGCATTTTAGAGAGATTAAAAAAATGTTAGGGTCACTCCCTGTAATCCTCCAACCTTGTTGGGAAGAAACATTCTTTGTAAACCCTAGTGTGGGAGAAGAAGCCATTGGTGCTGCCCTCCTACAAAAAGATCCAAAAACCTCCTTTATGAGGCCTGTGTATTTTGCTAGCCGCCTCATGGAAAACACAGAGAAGGCCTACACCCTAATGGAACAGCTAGTGTTAGCTCTCATGTTTGCGGTAACCAAATTTCGGCCATACTTGCTGCCGAAGAGGTTTGTAATTATCACTGTGGAGGATATGTTTCCCTATGCACTACAACACATGGAAATCTCTGACAAAATAGCAAAGTGGGTGGTGCGACTTCAAGAGTTTGATTATACAATACAGGTTGAAAGAACAACTCGAGCATGCTTAGCCGACATTTTAACAAACAAGTGCTATGAAAAAGTTTGCCATTTGAAGAGAAAGGAACTTCCGCCACCTCCAGCTCTAGAGGCTTTGGTCAATGCTTATAGTCTCTACTTTGATGGAGCATACAAGAGAACCAAGGATAAGGCAGCTGCAGGCATCGTGGTCTTATCCCCATTGGGAGAGAGGATCCATGGTGAAGGGATCACTCTAGAAGATGTCCACTCCAACAATGAAGCAGAATATCATGCCCTAATTCATGGCCTTTGTTGGTGCCTCGATAATTCAATTAAGAGATTAAACGCTTTTGGTGACTCCATGCTTTTGGTAAGGCAAATGCAAGGTACATGGGCTTGCAAAAATGCCCGTCTCTCTACTAAAATGAGAGAAGCAAAAGCTCTTATGAGGAGATTTAGGGAGGCACAAGTACATCATGTACCAAGAGACCAGAACAAGGATGCAGACCACCTAGCATCATCAAAGTTAAACGAGTCAATAGTGGGAGCAGTGGCCATCAAACTTCCACTTCAGCAAGGCAAGGAGGACTTGGAAGATATTATGCACATTCTGGAGCAAGGAGAGGCTCCTAAACACTTGAATGCAGGGGAAAGGCGATGGTTAGCTAGGAAGGCTACCAGGTATCGCATAGTAAATGATGACTTGTATTGTCTTGGTAAGGATAGTGTGCTTAGGAGAGTTCCTTTGAAGAGTGAAATTGAAGAGATTTTAAAAGCTTGTCACGATGATATGTGCGGAGGACACTTTGCACACGACGTCACTAGTAGAAAGGTTCTACAAGCTGGGTTTACTTGGCCAAGTCTTCATCGTGATGTCAAATATTGGTGTCAAACATGTGATGAATGTCAGAAAGCAGGACCACGACGTCTCATAGCTGAACCTCAGAACCCAATAAAGGTATATGGGCCCTTTGAGAAGTGGGGAATTGATGCCATAGGGCCTCTTCCACGCACTCAGTCAGGTAAAGAGTACATCATCATGGGAGTAGACTACATGACTAGATGGGCTGAGGCTATGCCGACCAATAGAATTACTGCTAAGGATGTGAGTCAGTTCATCTTTGACCACATCTGTTGCCGGTTTGGCACCCCTCTTGAAATACTATCTGATAGAGGACCAGGGTTTAGAGCAGACTTGGTAGGAGAACTCATGAAGAAGCTAAATATTCAGCATCAACACTCTACTCCTTACTACCCTCAGTGCAATGGTTTGGTGGAAAAGGTAAATGGAATCATTTGCAAAATTCTCACCAAACAAGTACAGGCCAGGCGCCAAGATTGGGACAAACACCTGAATGGAGCTCTATGGGCCTATAGAACCTCCTTCAAAACCACATTAGGGTACACACCCTTTCATTTGGTTTATGGAAAGGAGGCGCTTTTGCCCATTGAAGTCAAGTTAACAAGTCTTCGAATATTGGGTAGCCAGGTAGGCTCTCAAAAGGAGAAAGTACATCAAAGGATCATGGATCTAGAGAGGCTGCAATTGGATCGTGAAGAAGCCATCAACCACTATTCTCAAGAAGCAGAGAAGCGCAGAGAAAAGTTCAACAAAAAGCTAGCATCCAAAGACATCAAAAAGGGATCTCTGGTGCTTCGTTATGACAATCGCTTCGACACTCGTAAGGATGGAAAGTTTCTTTTCCGATGGGAAGGCCCGTTCTTGGTCACCAAAAAGTTCAAAAATGGCTCTTACAGACTTCAAGACATTGATGGTAAAGTGCACAAGACCAGGACAAATGGATGGCGTCTAAAGCCTTATCACATCAGGATAAGGTCAGCTCAAGATCAAAGAAAGTAGGCTAGAGGCATAAATACCCCTAGCCAGGTTTGGGGGGGCTATGATCCGAGCCTATCACAAATTTTTGTTTATCATATTTTGTTGGTTTTCCTTGCTTCTAGAGGTTTACAATAAAAGAAAGAGTGAGAACAACCTCTTGGAAAAATTTAAAAAAATGATTTTTTCTTGACTAGTTCACCGGAGGTGAAAGGTAGAGGGAGAACCTAGTGGTAAAGGGAAGGGAAAATATGTAAATGTGAAAAGAAAATATATGATGTGGTTGTGGAGCCATGCACCCATGATTCAAGGGTCATGAGTGGCTCATATCATCATGGCTTTGGAGCCATATGATGATTCAAACAAATGGGACCCAAGTGGAAGACTTGGTAAAGGAAGAAACCAAGCACATGATTTTGTTGAATTTTTAAAAAATACTTCCACTCCGATCCAAGAAAAGTTGTCTTCATCAAAGTTGTAACTGACGAGCTGAAGATTCTGGCCATATTTTTTTTATAATTTTTGCATCTACGGTTTAGGAGATATGGCCAAAATGGTGGACGGCAGTTTTTTCAACTGTGGTGGAGACCACCCCCCTACCTTTACACACACACACCCTTCCTTTTCCACATTGAGACCTTCTTTTAAATCAGCCATTAGTCTTCTCACCCTCCTCTCCTTCCTCCTCTCTCTCAAGCTCAAAAACCCATCAAAGTTCCTCTTCTAATCACCTCTCAAGTCATGCTTAATCTTGTTGTAATTCATAAGTTCTCACTCAACCCCTTTCTATTATTACTAGATATGTATTGATTTTATGTAGATTCTTTACATTTTAAAATAAGGAAGCTCTTGGACTCAAGTTATGGAGGAAGGAGTGAAGACAACACAAGTGATGATGGAGCTAATTGGTCAACAAATCACTTGGAAGGAGCTTCTTCATTGGTTGAATGTCCCTAATCAAGCTTCATTTGTACAAATTACACTTGTATCTTAACCTCACTCCTAATCACTCTCTTTCCTATATAAAGAGGCCTTCCCCTTTGTAATTTCAAGCCTCCCTCAGCCCATTGAGCCTTTGTATCACTCACCATGAGCCCATAAGCTCATTCATTCACTCTATTCTTGCACATCCTAGAGTGCAAATTGTTTCATGCTAGTAACCTCTCCTCCTTTTACTTGTGTTAATTAAGTGAAACGTTGTATATGCGTGTGAGGGTGCTTGATGTGATCTTGGCTAATCCTTGAGTGATTGTTTGGTAATCTATATGCTATTTGTATTGGGAGTGTTTGAAGTCATCCATTCCTTGTGCACACACCACGGTTAATGCTTCATTCATAGTGCTCTCTCTCTCTCTCTCTCTCTCTCTCTCTCTCTCTCTCTCTTTGTGTGGCGGTCCTAGTCCACGCTTCCAAGACTAGGTGGTGCCCTCATCTCATTTCCCTTGTGGCGCAATGGAGTTTGTTTTGGTGTAGAGGCCGCCATTCCAAATTTCCTTCGTCAGCGAGTGCATCCAAGAAAGAGGCCTTGGATGAAAAACGACTTGTAGTGTATGATCGTATTGCAAAAAACATGTCAGGGTGGATGAGGAAAGAGAAAGAGTGTCTAGATGACCTCGTTCATTATGTGTTCTCTTTGTATGCTAGTCAAGAACCCTAAACCGGTTGGTTAATCAAGGATGAGAGGGAATGCACCGATACCCGCACGCATAACATGAAAATTGACCATCACTTTAACCTAAAATATATCCACCTCCAAGTCCTTTATAACTCTTAAACACTTCACCCTTGATTGGTTGGCAAGCTTTATGCGAAAACCTGAATTCTTCACCATGTTGAGTCCCAACTTTGATACACAAGCTTGAGTAATAACACATACCTGTGCACCTCCATCAATATACGCCTCTCTATGCCATGCATCCATAGTAGGGCATATATCAGGTAGCTCATTCAAAGACAGGACTCTCACAGACCCCCTTGCAAGCTCCTTCTTCATGGGGTTGACTACAGACTTCCACTACCTCTTCAACTTAGGACACATCTCCATGAGTTGCCCAAAGGTAACATCAGCCTTTCTACTCACCAAATCAGCCCTTAAACTATAATTTGGTTTCCCTTCTCCCGAAGGAAAGTCGGATGCATTGTGATGTTGCTTGGGTTTTCTCTTCTTCTTCTCTCTACCTGTACCTGTTTCAACCTATTTCCCTCTTTTATGGCTAGGACTTCCATCACTCATGTCATGATCTCGTGTAACTGTAAGAAACTAGGCAACTAGGCTCTCCTGGATCCTCCTCCCAACCTCCCTTTATAGGTGGGCTCCTAGCCCCTTGCCCTAGACGGATCCCCTGTCCACACTGCCTAGCCCGGCCCTTGGCCGTAGTCCTTGCCTAGCCTAGTTCTTAGGGTACAGGACCCGTGTCCTGACATTACTTCCCCCTTAAGGAAGAGTTTTCGTCCTCAAAAACACAAGTAGTAACATCTTCTTAAGAATACTGGTGTTCTCTTTTATTGACGTCCCACAAGTGAGCCAGTTGTCTATATGACCGATAATTGGTGCAGTGAGGAGGTTCAATGAAACCAAGATGAATATCTTGATTTTCAACATTGTTGTCCGTTTGTAACCACTTGGGTCTAAATGGTAACTCCATTTATAACTCACTTGAGTGTTGTAAAGGAGGAACCACAACTAAGAGTTGTCCAAAGGCATAACCAGTTTTCAGATCTTCTGAAGGTACTGGAATAATGCAAGGAAACCTTGGCGTAACTTTCCATGAAGTTGTGAGCCAGATTTCCTACTCGCCTGAGTATCTTGAACAGTCCATTACATGTTCATCCCTAATGAAGGTTACTTGCCAACGTACTCTGTCAGCACACCTGGTAAGTCCTTGACGTATGAAAGTATTGACACAATCTCCAACCCCACCACAAGAGGTGTTCAAAGTCGAAAATCATACTTAAGCAAATTCTAAAATAGGGAGAAAATCATCTATTTAGAAATGCGTTGTGTTAACGTATGCTCTTAGCAGATCCTTTAGCAAAAGATTACTCTTTTTAATCTTTGTAATCTGCCTATCCCCTTGGATAACTGACAGTACTGAGGTGTGTTTTCCTCACGGTTTACAGACAGTCGTCCCAGATGAATAGTAAACGGGAAATCACAGTAGTGTTTAACATTGGTGAAGAATCAACAATGTCCGAAATAACCATCGTGGTTAACTTGAAAAAATCCACAAACGTCCCAAACCGAGCCATGACCTCTGTTGGTGATTTAGTGGATCCAAAAGTCATCTCAGAGAGATAGTGCACATAGAGTGCAAAATGCTTCATAAGCAACAATCTGTGGAATATGCATGCCGTTCCAAATCATACCTTGCTAAACACTAGGGCCCATAATACCTAGTGTGCATTCATTTAGCAAAAACTAACCAAAACTGTATATCCATAATGATGCTTGCCAATACGTTGTCGAGAAATTTGCGGTCTTGCCAGGAAAGCACCGGGCTTATGGCTGTGAGAGTTTGTGAGAGAACTCAACAAAAACTATATGAAGGAGTTAAACCATAGATGCCATGAAGACTAGGGTTTGGAAAGAAGTGCAATCAAAGAAGACTCACTCTTTCTCTCTTGC
This sequence comes from Adiantum capillus-veneris, assembly GCF_014529385.1. NCBI lineage: Eukaryota > Viridiplantae > Streptophyta > Polypodiopsida > Polypodiales > Pteridaceae > Adiantum > Adiantum capillus-veneris. The sequence goes on along the minus strand of NC_140933.1, from coordinate 179,931,713 downwards.
ACTCACACACACAAAGAAAGAACGCAAAAGAGAATGTCAAAACAATACGAAGATGAAAACATCAAGGCTATGGTCATATTGTATCATGGGTAATATGAAAGGGTTAATGGATAAGTTAATGGCATTCAATCTTGGCTAACCAAATAGGCTACGAATTGTAGCTTTGTGCTTACCATAATATATATATTTTGTCTAGTGATTGGGATTAATTGTGTGTACAAATCCTCTTGGTTCATAGCAAGATAACTACGCTTACATCAAAAGAAAAATTATAGTCTATGAGAGGTAGTATGATGGGATCCGGTGATAGAAGTATTTCATTGAGCCTTTCAGGGCCGAAGAGAAACACTATACGTTGTTGAAAGTGTATTTTACGGCTAATCCATACGTTAATTCTAATAGATCGTACAGAGTGAAAGCGATAGAAATGATCATCATGTGGGTTATTCATCTAGGATAGTATGTGAGAAATGTAGATATGAGAGACGTGAAGAGATGAGAAGTTTCCCTCCCAAGCCCTATTCTTGCCCGTAGGCAATAAGGATACTGCGGGGAGAGATATACCTATAGCAAAGAGAACCTAGAGAGGATGAATTACTAAGAATGAGAGAGATAGGTTTGGTTAAGGAGATGATATTAGATACATATATATATATATATATATATGTTGGATTAGAGATGAAAATGAAAACAACAAGAAATCAAGAAAACATCAATGTAGAACACATCTTACTTGAAACCCTTCGGCACCATTATTGATGGGAGAGAGAAGAAGAGTGGATAATTCCACTTTGATTGATACACCAAGTGCAAGACCTTCTTTGATTAGAGTTGATCTTCCAAGGTTAGCTTGTTGCAAGAATGGCTAGTCTCCCTCTAGGAGAAAGTGTAGGCTTGGGCTTATGTTAATGGCTAAGTACAATTAGGCATTACTACTCACTCCCTCGAGAATTCCTCTCATCAATGGCTTGAATGCTTGAGTTCCTTCCAAGGAAGAAGAGGTCCCCTTTTATAGGTGAAGGGAACCCCCAAGGGTTTACACAAGAAGAGAGGAGCCAGTGTGAACAGGAATTGGAAAAGTTGGAAATGAGCTGCCCCTGCATGATGTGGGCAGACTGGGGTCCAGTATTTTGATCATATCTCCCCAACCGTGGCTCCAAATAAAAAAGAAAAAATATGGGAAAAAACTTCAGCTCATTAGCTATGATTTTCATTTTAAACTCGTTTTCCAATTCGGATTGGAACCTTGTGTAAAAAATTCATCAAAATAGGGTCCATTTATGGCAGCAAAAGTCTTCATGTGGTCTCCTTAGCCTAGACTTTCATTTAATTCCAAAGGACACCTCATGCCATATGAAAGCATGACATTGCTCCTTGACAAATTTTTGTAATCATGCTTGCAATAATGCATTAAAATAAGTGTATCTTTGAAATCATGCCACCTAGTGTCCCACTAGGATTTGATTCTCTCCTAGTAGCTATTTAAAAAGAAATATAAGAAAAGTATAAAAAATACATAGAATATATATATATTGGAGTTTACCCTAGATATAGGATCTAGCTAGGGTGTGAGATGATAATGAAAGAGTAGAAATAAAGAATCAATGCTTTTTGCCCCAAGTTAAAGAGGCGGAGCTATTGATGCTTTTCCCATAGTATTTTCTGATGGTAAAGTAAGGATATGTTACCCTTGAGAAAAATAATAGGATGAGATAGAAGGCTTATTATTATACTTAAATATGCATATGTACACTATAGAAAATATAATTATGTATCTAAAAAAATACAAGATAGATCTTGTAGCATGCGTTCCCACTATGTACGTGTCACAGCACGACATCCACCCCCTCTAAACGTGCACATCCTCCGGTATGTGCCACATTGTCTCTTTGTAAGATTAGACCTCTTGTACATCTTCCTTGTCTTCTTCTTCACTGGATGATTCCAGAGCTTCATGTTCACTTTGATCTTCACCTGTGTTTTTCTCTTCTTCCTCATCAATATCTTCTAGATCATTGTCTCCTCTTCTCTTAAACATTTTAATCCTTTTTCCTGCAATGGGAATCTTTACTTATGTACCATCTAGTTCAGACAAGCTGTAAGTATCATTTTCATGCACATGCTTTACAACATACGGTCCAAACCATCTTTTTGAGAACTTACGCATGACTGTGTGCTGGTTATCAAGGCTACTATCATACACTAAAACCCAGTCACCTTTGTCAATTGCTTTGCTCCTACGTCGATGTCGCTTATCAAAATAGTCCTTGTTTTTCAACCTTGCATTTTTGAGTCGTTCTTTTGCAGCTTCAATGTCTCCAGGTCTTCTCTCTAGCTGCCTTATACGCAGTGCAAGGAGATCTTCCCTACTAAGCCCCTCTTGCCAAGGTAGTACATTCCATGTGGGAATTGTATCCTCAATCGGCATCACTGGCTTTTGACCATGCATTAGCTCCGCAGGCATGTAGCTAGTTACTGAGCTATGTGTTGTACGATCAGCCCATAAAGCATATGGTAACAATTTTGGCCACTCACCAACTCTTCCTTCGCAAGCCTTGGCCAAAGCTTTGATGATAGGAGGATGCCCTCTTTCACTCTTTCCATTGCCTTCAGGGTTGTAAGCTGTAGTAAGAGAAAGCTTGATCCCTAATCTAGAAACGAACTCCCTTGCTTCTTCGGCATCCAGTTCACCTCGATCTGTAGTGATTTTTCCCACACAACCATAACGGCAAATCACCTCATCAAGAAGGAATTTGCACACAGCTTCTGTGGTCTTAGCTCTTAATGCTCTTCCTTCAACCTGGTTAGTTAGGTCCTCTCGTGCAAGAACCAAGTATCTCATCTGCCAGAGTCCTAAAGGCATCGTGACTAGATCCACAACCCATTTATAGTGCATGGCTAGTGGATACGTAGGGTGCAATCCATCACGATGTGGAACATTTGAATACATTTGACAAGTTACACATGACTCTACAAACTGAGATACATCTTTATACATACCCTTCCACCATTATTTTTTTTTCAACTTGGAGAAGGTTTCGCACACACCCCTGTGTCCAGCCCGTAGACTCTCATGAAACTCTTGCATGAGCTTTACTTGAGTCTCTGTTTTACATATAACCCGTTGTGGTGTAGCACCCTTTTGTTTAGGATGCTTCCACAAGTAACCATCCCTTAAAAAGTACCCATATGCTTTCCTGCGTATCCTCTTGAATTCTTGTTCAGACCAATCATCCTGTTTTGTTAGAGTACTCAAGTACCTTCCAATAGAAAGCCAATCACCTTCATAAAGATCTTTCAAGAACAATTCAAGTGAATTAGTCATGCAGACATTGTTACCTTTGACATGAGAGATAGAATAGAATTTTGTGCCTACATCATCTCCCTCATCAATCATTTGTGACTCATCTTCATACCTTGCCCTTGATAGCATATGTGCCACTCTATTGTCTTTACCTGCAATGTGCTTAAACTCGGGATTTAAGGACTTAATGTAGGCAATCCACCGTAACATAGCAATGTCTGGTGTTGAGCAGCTTGTAACCATCCCAAGAAGTGGTAGACAATCTGTTTCTACAACCACACATGCACCAATTAGGTACTCTTTCCCACTTTTCAAGGCTGTAACCATACCCCATAACTCTCTCTTTATCTGTGGATAGTTTCTTTGGCAAGCACTTAGTACCTTTGCTCCAAATCTTACCACATACCTGTGTCCTTCTTTGTCATCTTGCCCTATTGCCCATCCAATCCCTGTAGGACTGGTATCTACTGTCACAATCACTGTCCTTTGACACTCATAGTCTACCTTTCTCAAAGTCGTTGCTGACTGGAGTAACTCCTTTAGCTTTTTCATGGATTTTACATGTGCTTCTGTCCATTTAAACTTTTGATTCTTTCTAAGCAGCTGATAAAGAGGATCAACTACATGTGCATAATGTGGAATCCAAATAGCATAGAAGACACATGCTCCCAGAAACCTTCTAACCTCAGTGATGCTAGTGCATGTTTCTTTCATTCTTTGGATGGGATCTACCTTTGATGGACAAGGTTTCCTACCATATTGCCCGCACATGTGCCCCACAATGAGCACTTCTTTGACACCAAACATAGACTTTTTCCCTGACAATGTAAGATTCACTTCTTCCAACCTAGACAAAATTTTATCACAATCATTTATGTGATTTTCCACAAACTTGCGACATCCCTTGAGATCCAAAGCTTCATCTTTGTCACTTTCTTCACATCCTTTGATAGGCAAATCATCAATGAAAGGCATTGTGATTTGAGGAATAAAGTCACGTAAGACCTTATTCATCCCATTCATCATATGTGCAACCGAGTTGGTTGCTCCCTGTGGCAAGGTACACATCCTTCCCAAACCCAAAGGTGTCCTTATGGTTGTCAAGTCTCTGCTTTCGATTGCAAGCTGAAATTGATCATACCCTGAGTAGAGATCCCCCATTGAGTAGATTGTCCTCCCTGCAAACGCCTCTGCAAATTCATCCACAATTGGACCTGTACCTACATTTCTAATTGTCACCTTGTTCACTGGTTGCATATCTTGGATGAAGCGTAGAGAACCATTCTTCTTTGGAACTGTGAACCACCTGTTTGAGTATGGAGCACAAGAAGGCTCCAAGATTCCCATTTTGATTTTCTCATTCAGTAGCTCTACTAACTTTGGCAAATGAGCCTTTGGAATCGGAATAGGCCGCAGATTCCAAGGCACATGAGGTATTGTGAAAATTACCATAGGAGCTACAATATAAGGATCAACACATCCTATCTCATGTGGCTCAAATGCAAAAGCCTTACCACGCTTTGAAAGAATTTCTTTGAAGCACTTTGTCTTCTCCTCTGTTAGAAACTCCTCGCAACCAATCTGCAACTCTTGAAAAGACTCCTTTGTGAAGGTATGCCCGATCTTTTTAGGATTCCGCAAACTTGGTTGTAAAGAAGCATGTTCAATCTTTTCCCTGTTGTTGGGTGGTAAGGGTGAAGCTATTGGTTCCACCTTCTTTGCTACACTCTTGTATTTAGTTTCAACATGGACTTCTGGGCCAACTGTTTGGCTTTCTTTAAAGGCTTCTATTACTTGATACATTTCCATAGAGCAAACTTCCACAACTTCATTTTCAAGATGCAAACTAGACCTCATTATAGCATCAAGCTCACCCATAGTATCTACAAAAGAAACTTGTTCACACAAACCCAAAACATTTTCAGTAGGCTTTAGCAACCCACTCTTTTTCATGCCTATTTTTACATTATGCACATATTGCCTCTCATATCTCTTCAAATCTTCAAGTTTTGTAAACATACTGATCCATTCCTTGTTACCAAGGAGCTCATTGAGAAAGTTTCACCTATTTTTGGATCAGGCAAGACCCTTTTTCTTTCTGTACCACTGCAATCCCGCTTTACAATGGTACTTGGCAAAAACCCATCATTTCTCTATGATCATGAAACTATTTGCTTACTTTTGGTAGAGGATGTTCTCTGAGGTTGTCACGATTTCCTTCATGGTTTACACAGACTGTGAGAAATTGGACAGCTCGTTTACCATCTTTGCTACGTATTCTAGCATATGCTGAACCATCGTCCATTATCTTTGTTTCCATTCGAACTCCCACAATGTAGGGTTTTCCAAGGATGAGATGATATGAAGATGTATCCTGTACAAAGAAGTTTTGGTCAATCTTTACATCACCTATTGTTACCTTCACACCTGGACATGCTGCATACAATTCACCGGATGAATTGTTTGCCACTTTTACCATCCAGCCATGATCTGTGTCCATCGGCCATTTGCACTTGTTGTAGAGACTCTTTGACATTATGTTTATTTCTGAACCATGGTCAATCAAGGCAACAAATGGCTCTTCAAGATCACCTACCTCGACCAAAGTTTCTGTAGTAGCCCTTGCCCAATGACTTCGTGAATAGTAACTCCTAGGAATATCTTCAACTTCTTCATCATCATTTGAGAAATACACTTGCTTCACTCTCCCACTAGATTGGTAGCATCCTACCACAGCTCCATCATTCTCCTTATTTTGCAGTTGCATCCCTTGTGTCTTTGAGGTTTCCCCTTCAACCTGTGGACGAGAAACTTCAGCAAGGGTTTGCCTCTTTCTCTTGATGATGTCAATGATCTCCTCATGGAATTCACGCTTTGCAATGCCAAGAACTTCTCCCAGAGTAAATTCAATCTTGCTATTCAAGATCCTTTCCTCCAAGACTTTCTTTAAATCTGTAGCAACCTCAATATAAGATTGTAGTTTAGAAGTTGGGCCTTTTGTCTTACCTTTCGTTGGCTCTTTCTTCTTTCCTGTTGTAGACTCCTCCATGAGTACTTCAGGTGGAGATGCTCCTTGTGTTGAGGGTGTTTGAGGGTGTTTGAGAAGGCATTGAGTCGCTTCTTCCCCCACTTCTAGAAGCTCTTTTTGATGGTCCTTCATCAGCATTCTCACGTCTGCGCTTCTCTTCTACAATTGCCTCATTTTGTTGGCATTTTGTAATGTAGGCATGCACTGACAATGAGTCCACTGGATCATTCCATCCCGTTTCTACACGTATGCAATCACCTGCTTTATGTAGAATCTCTTTTGTAAGCTTTCCCTTTTTAGCTAATTGCATGACATTTGGCCAAATTTGACCACGATGGTCACTCACCTCTTCATCACAAAAATGTTCAATTTTTACTCCATAAGTAGCTGCCTCAACTGAAGAGGTGGCATGCTTGGTTGCCATATCTTCAACTAAGGTTTGCATTCCCCCCTTCCCAAAGTTAGTTCTCAAGGATAGACCTGTCTCTCTTAAGTGCAATTAGCTTTCCCTTTTTAGCTAATTGCATGACATTTGGCCAAATTTGACCATGATGGTCACTCACCTCTTCATCACATAAATGTTCAATTTTTACTCCATAAGTAGCTGCCTCAACTGAAGAGGTGGCATGCTTGGTTGCCATATCTTCAACTAAGGTTTGCATTCCCCCCTTCCCAAAGTTAGTTCTCAAGGATAGACCTGTCTCTCTTAAGTGTATTTTACCATCCTTAAAAAAGACAACATCTTTTGACAAAGCATCACTAAAATCATCACAATCCCTTCTTACATGGTCTGTACTATCACACCAAATACATCTATTAACAAACCCTTCTTTGGGCTGTTGTCTTTGCCTAGGAAGTGGCCCTGATGGTTGGCCTTTTTCTTCAAGCTTTGCAAACTTCACCTTCAAGTCACGCATTCCCTTCACAAGCTCATCTAGCATGGACTCATAAAACTTAGGAGCGATAAAAGTAGGCTTTACCATTTTGTCAGAAGTTGAGGTGGAAGGACTTGTAGTGTTTACTACCATCTTGTCCCTTCTTCTTTGTCGTTTGGCAAGCAGTGAGACAGCACCTTCAACCTCATTCCAGTCGGTCTTTAGTCCTTGCTCAGCATCTTTATCTTCAAGAAGAAGCTCCAAATTTTCTTGAAACTCTTTACCTGCAGCTTGTAAGAAAAGATCTGTCTTCTCTGCATCTAGTGTGGCCCTTTTTGTCCTAGTGAGTTGTGCATAGCGCCGCTCAAATTCCCTAAGTAGCTCTGTTATTGATAGTCCTTGCTTTGGCTTGACTACCCATTCTAAGAATGTCCTTTTGGTCACTCTCTCCGAGTCCTCCATCAAATATTCCTCCTTTAAAGCTACTTTGAGTTCTTCCCAATTTCTCCCATGCCCATCTTTAATTGCCCTAACATGCTCCCTAATTTTTGGAGCAACAACTGGCTCAAAGCTTTGAATCATCTCACCTTCTGACACGCGATGCAGCTCCATCTCCTTCACATACTCGCGTAAGTACTTGAATACATCTTTGCCATTGAACTGATCCATTCTGTTGACGACCGCTTGTATGGACTTCGTTGCTGAAATCTCCCTTCTTTCAGTAGCATGTTGTTGTTGCATGAACATTGCAAATGCTTGAAACATTTGCATTGTTACTGGGTCAAAATGCATACCCTGTTGCTCAACATGATCACCCATGGTTACCCACAAACTCTCACCCTAGCAGTTTCGCGTCGGGTTCACCAAAAATATGTCGAGAAATTTGCGGTCTTGCCAGGAAAGCACCGGGCTTATGGCTGTGAGAGTTTGTGAGAGAACTCAACAAAAACTATATGAAGGAGTTAAACCATAGATGCCATGAAGACTAGGGTTTGGAAAGAAGTGCAATCAAAGAAGACTCACTCTTTCTCTCTTGCACTCACACACACAAAGAAAGAACGCAAAAGAGAATGTCAAAACAATACGAAGATGAAAACATCAAGGCTATGGTCATATTGTATCATGGGTAATATGAAAGGGTTAATGGATGAGTTAATGACATTCAATCTTGGCTGACCAAATAGGCTACGAATTGTTCTTTGGAATTGTAGTTTTGTGCTTACCATAATATATATATTTTGTCTAGTGATTGGGATTAATTGTGTGTACAAATCCTCTTGGTTCATAGCAAGATAACTACACTTACATCAAAAGAAAAATTATAGTCTATGAGAGGTAGTATGATGGGATCCGGTGATAGAAGTATTTCATTGAGCCTTTCAGGGCCGAAGAGAAACACTATACATTGTTGAAAGTGTATTTACGGCTAATCCATACGTTAATTCTAATAGATCGTACAGAGTGAAAGCGATAGAAATGATCATCATGTGGGTTATTCATCTAGGATAGTATGTGAGAAATGTAGATATGAGAGACGTGAAGAGATGAGAAGTTTCCCTCCCAAGCCCTATTCTTGCCCGTAGGCAATAAGGATACTGCGGGGAGAGATATACCTATAGCAAAGAGAACCTAGAGAGGATGAATTACTAAGAATGAGAGAGATAGGTTTGGTTAAGGAGATGATATTAGATACATATATATATATATATATATATATATGTTGGATTAGAGATGAAAATGAAAACAACAAGAAATCAAGAAAACATCAATGTAGAACACATCTTACTTGAAACCCTTCGGCACCATTATTGATGGGAGAGAGAAGAAGAGTGGATAATTCCACTTTGATTGATACACCAAGTGCAAGACCTTCTTTGATTAGAGTTGATCTTCCAAGGTTAGCTTGTTGCAAGAATGGCTAGTCTCCCTCTAGGAGAAAGTGTAGGCTTGGGCTTATGTTAATGGCTAAGTACAATTAGGCATTACTACTCACTCCCTCGAGAATTCCTCTCATCAATGGCTTGAATGCTTGAGTTCCTTCCAAGGAAGAAGAGGTCCCCTTTTATAGGTGAAGGGAACCCCCAAGGGTTTACACAAGAAGAGAGGAGCCAGTGTGAACAGGAATTGGAAAAGTTGGAAATGAGCTGCCCCTGCATGATGTGGGCAGACTGGGGTCCAGTATTTTGATCATATCTCCCCAACCGTGGCTCCAAATAAAAAAGTAAAAATATGGGAAAAAACTTCAGCTCATTAGCTACGATTTTCATTTTAAACTCGTTTTCCAATTCGGATTGGAACCTTGTGTAAAAAATTCATCAAAATAGGGTCCATTTATGGCAGCAAAAGTCTTCATGTGGTCTCCTTAGCCTAGACTTTCATTTAATTCCAAAGGACACCTCATGCCATATGAAAGCATGACATTGCTCCTTGACAAATTTTTGTAATCATGCTTGCAATAATGCATTAAAATAAGTGTATCTTTGAAATCACGCCACCTAGTGTCCCACTAGGATTTGATTCTCTCCTAGTAGCTATTTAAAAAGAAATATAAGAAAAGTATAAAAAATACATAGAATATATATATATTGGAGTTTACCCTAGATATAGGATCTAGCTAGGGTGTGAGATGATAATGAAAGAGTAGAAATAAAGAATCAATGCTTTTTGCCCCAAGTTAAAGAGGCGGAGCTATTGATGCTTTTCCCATAGTATTTTCTGATGGTAAAGTAAGGATATGTTACCCTTGAGAAAAATAATAGGATGAGATAGAAGGCTTATTATTATACTTAAATATGCATATGTACACTATAGAAAATATAATTATGTATCTAAAAAAATACAAGATAGATCTTGTAGCATGCGTTCCCACTATGTACGTGTCACAGCACGACATCCACCCCCTCTAAACGTGCACATCCTCCGGTATGTGCCACATTGTCTCTTTGTAAGATTAGACCTCTTGTACATCTTCCTTGTCTTCTTCTTCACTGGATGATTCCAGAGCTTCATGTTCACTTTGATCTTCACCTGTGTTTTTCTCTTCTTCCTCATCAATATCTTCTAGATCATTGTCTCCTCTTCTCTTAAACATTTTAATCCTTTTTCCTGTATTGGGAATCTTTACTTCTGTACCATCTAGTTCAGACAAGCTGTAAGTATCATTTTCATGCACATGCTTTACAACATACGGTCCAAACCATCTTTTTGAGAACTTACGCATGACTGTGTGCTGGTTGTCAAGGCTACTATCATACACTAAAACCCAGTCACCTTTGTCAATTGCTTTGCTCCTACGTCGATGTCGCTTATCAAAATAGTCCTTGTTTTTCAACCTTGCATTTTTGAGTCGTTCTTTTGCAGCTTCAATGTCTCCAGGTCTTCTCTCTAGCTGCCTTATACGCAGTGCAAGGAGATCTTCCCTACTAAGCCCCTCTTGCCAAGGTAGTACATTCCATGTGGGAATTGTATCCTCAATCGGCATCACTGGCTTTTGACCATGCATTAGCTCCGCAGGCATGTAGCTAGTTACTGAGTTATGTGTTGTACGATCAGCCCATAAAGCATATGGTAACAATTTTGGCCACTCACCAACTCTTCCTTCGCAAGCCTTGGCCAAAGCTTTGATGATAGGAGGATGCCCTCTTTCACTCTTTCCATTGCCTTCAGGGTTGTAAGCTGTAGTAAGAGAAAGCTTGATCCCTAATCTAGAAACGAACTCCCTTGCTTCTTCGGCATCCAGTTCACCTCGATCTGTAGTGATTTTTCCCACACAACCATAACGGCAAATCACCTCATCAAGAAGGAATTTGCACACAGCTTCTGTGGTCTTAGCTCTTAATGCTCTTCCTTCAACCTGGTTAGTTAGGTCCTCTCGTGCAAGAACCAAGTATCTCATCTGCCAGAGTCCTAAAGGCATCGTGACTAGATCCACAACCCATTTATAGTGCATGGCTAGTGGATACGTAGGGTGCAATCCATCACGATGTCGAACATTTGAATACATTTGACAAGTTACACATGACTCTACAAACTGAGATACATCTTTATACATACCCTTCCACCATTATTTTTCTTTCAACTTGGAGAAGGTTGCCCACACACCCCTGTGTCCAGCCCGTAGACTCTCATGAAACTCTTGCATGAGCTTTACTTGAGTCTCTGTTTTACATATAACCCGTTGTGGTGTAGCACCCTTTTGTTTAGGATGCTTCCACAAGTAACCATCCCTTAAAAAGTACCCATATGCTTTCCTGCGTATCCTCTTGAATTCTTGTTCAGACCAATCATCCTGTTTTGTTAGAGTACTCAAGTACCTTCCAATAGAAAGCCAATCACCTTCATAAAGATCTTTCAAGAACAATTCAAGTGAATTAGTCATGCAGACATTGTTACCTTTGACATGAGAGATAGAATAGAATTTTGTGCCTACATCATCTCCCTCATCAATCATTTGTGACTCATCTTCATACCTTGCCCTTGATAGCATATGTGCCACTCTATTGTCTTTACCTGCAATGTGCTTAAACTCGGGATTTAAGGACTTAATGTAGGCAATCCACCGTAACATAGCAATGTCTGGTGTTGAGCAGCTTGTAACCATCCCAAGAAGTGGTAGACAATCTGTTTCTACAACCACACATGCACCAATTAGGTACTCTTTCCCACTTTTCAAGGCTGTAACCATACCCCATAACTCTCTCTTTATTTGTGGATAGTTTCTTTGGCAAGCACTTAGTACCTTTGCTCCAAATCTTACCACATACCTGTGTCCTTCTTTGTCATCTTGCCCTATTGCCCATCCAATCCCTGTAGGACTGGTATCTATTGTCACAATCACTGGCCTTTGACACTCATAGTCTACCTTTCTCAAAGTCGTTGTTGACTGGAGTAACTCCTTTAGCTTTTTCATGGATTTTACATGTGCTTCTGTCCATTTAAACTTTTGATTCTTTCTAAGCAGCTGATAAAGAGGATCAACTACATGTGCATAATGTGGAATCCAAATAGCATAGAAGACACATGCTCCCAGAAACCTTCTAACCTCAGTGATGCTAGTGCATGTTTCTTTCATTCTTTGGATGGCATCTACCTTTGATGGACAAGGTTTCCTACCATATGGCCCGCACATGTGCCCCACAATGAGCACTTCTTTGACACCAAACATAGACTTTTTCCCTGACAATGTAAGATTCACTTCTTCCAACCTAGACAAAATTTTATCACAATCATTTATGTGATTTTCCACAAACTTGCGACATCCCTTGAGATCCAAAGCTTCATCTTTGTCACTTTCTTCACATCCTTTGATAGGCAAATCATCAATGAAAGGCATTGTGATTTGAGGAATAAAGTCACGTAAGACCTTATTCATCCCATTCATCATATGTGCAACCGAGTTGGTTTCTCCCTGTGGCAAGGTACACATCCTTCCCAAACCCAAAGGTGTCCTTATGGTTGTCAAGTCTCTGCTTTCGATTGCAAGCTGAAATTCATCATACCCTGAGTAGAGATCCCCCATTGAGTAGATTGACCTCCCTGCAAACGCCTCTGCAAATTCATCCACAATTGGACCTGTACCTACATTTCTAATTGTCACCTTGTTCACTGGTTGCATATCTTGGATGAAGCGTAGAGAACAATTCTTCTTTGGAACTGTGAACCACCTGTTTGAGTATGGAGCACAAGAAGGCTCCAAGATTCCCATTTTGATTTTCTCATTCAGTAGCTCTACTAACTTTGGCAAATGAGCCTTTGGAATCGGAATAGGCTCATGTGAATCTGCGGCCTATTCCGATTCCAAAGGCTCATTTGCCAAAGTTAGTAGAGCTACTGAATGAGAAAATCAAAATGGGAATCTTGGAGCCTTCTTGTGCTCCATACTCAAACAGGTGGTTCACAGTTCCAAAGAAGAATTGTTCTCTACGCTTCATCCAAGATATGCAACCAGTGAACAAGGTGACAATTAGAAATGTAGGTACAGGTCCAATTGTGGATGAATTTGCAGAGGCGTTTGCAGGGAGGGCAATCTACTCAATGGGGGATCTCTACTCAGGGTATGATCAATTTCAGCTTGCAATCGAAAGCAGAGACTTGACAACCATAAGGACACCTTTGGGTTTGGGAAGGATGTGTACCTTGCCACAGGGAGTAACCAACTCGGTTGCACATATGATGAATGGGATGAATAAGGTCTTACGTGACTTTATTCCTCAAATCACAATGCCTTTCATTGATGATTTGCCTATCAAAGGATGTGAAGAAAGTGACAAAGATGAAGCTTTGGATCTCAAGGGATGTCGCAAGTTTGTGGAAAATCACATAAATGGTTGTGATAAAATTTTGTCTAGGTTGGAAGAAGTGAATCTTACATTGTCAAGGAAAAAGTCTATGTTTGGTGTCAAAGAAGTGCTCATTGTGGGGCACATGTGCGGGCCATATGGTAGGAAACCTTGTCCATCAAAGGTAGATGCCATCCAAAGAATGAAAGAAACATGCACTAGCATCACTGAGGTTAGAAGGTTTCTGGGAGCATGTGTCTTCTATGCTATTTGGATTCCACATTATGCACATGTAGTTGATCCTCTTTATCAGCTGCTTAGAAAGAATCAAAAGTTTAAATGGACAGAAGCACATGTAAAATCCATGAAAAGCTAAAGGAGTTACTCCAGTCAACAACGACTTTGAGAAAGGTAGACTATGAGTGTCAAAGGCCAGTGATTGTGACAATAGATACCAGTCCTACAGGGATTGGATGGGCAATAGGGCAAGATGACAAAGAAGGACACAGGTATGTGGTAAGATTTGGAGCAAAGGTACTAAGTGCTTGCCAAAGAAACTATCCACAGATAAAGAGAGAGTTATGGGGTATGGTTACAGCCTTGAAAAGTGGGAAAGAGTACCTAATTGGTGCATGTGTGGTTGTAGAAACAGATTGTCTACCACTTCTTGGGATGGTTACAAGCTGCTCAACACCAGACATTGCTATGTTACGGTGGATTGCCTACATTAAGTCCTTAAATCCCGAGCACATTTAAGCACATTGCAGGTAAAGACAATAGAGTGGCACATATGCTATCAAGGCAAGGTATGAAGATGAGTCACAAATGATTGATGAGGGAGATGATGTAGCACAAAATTCTATTCTATCTCTCATGTCAAAGGTAACAATGTCTGCATGACTAATTCACTTGAATTGTTCTTGAAAGATCTTTATGAAGGTGATTGGCTTTCTATTGGAAGGTACTTGAGTACTCTAACAAAACAGGATGATTGGTCTGAACAAGAATTCAAGAGGATACGCAGGAAAGCATATGGGTACTTTTTAAGGGATGGTTACTTGTGGAAGCATCCTAAACAAAAGGTGCTACACCACAACGGGTTATATGTAAAACAGAGACTCAAGTAAAGCTCATGCAAGAGTTTCATGAGAGTCTACGGGCTGGACACAGGGGTGTGTGGGCAACCTTCTCCAAGTTGAAAGAAAAATAAGGGTGGAAGGGTATGTATAAAGATGTATCTCAGTTTGTAGAGTCATGTGTAACTTGTCAAATGTATTCAAATGTTCCACATCGTGATGGATTGCACCCTACGTATCCACTAGCCATGCACTATAAATGGGTTGTGGATCTAGTCACTTTAGGACTCTGGCAGATGAGATACTTGGTTCTTGCACGAGAGGACCTAACTAACCAGGTTGAGGAAGAGCATTAAGAGCTAAGACCACAGAAGCTGTGTGCAAATTCCTTCTTGATGAGGTGATTTGCCGTTATGGTTGTGTGGGAAAAATCACTACAGATCGAGGTGAACTGGATGCCGAAGAAGCAAGGGAGTTCGTTTCTAGATTAGGGATCAAGCTTTCTCTTACTACAGCTTACAACCCTGAAGGCAATGGAAAGAGTGAAAGAGGGCATCCTCCTATCATCAAAGCTTTGGCCAAGGCTTGCGAAGGAAGAGTTGGTGAGTGGCCAAAATTGTTACCATATGCTTTATGGGCTGATCGTACAACACATAGCTCAGTAACTGGCTACATGCCTGCGGAGCTAATGCATGGTCAAAAGCCAGTGATGCCGATTGAGGGATACAATTCCCACATGGAATGTACTACCTTGGCAAGAGGGGCTTAGTAGGGAAGATCTCCTTGCACTGCGTATAAGGCAGCTAGAGAGAAGACCTGGAGACATTGAAGCTGCAAAAGAACGACTCAAAAATGCAAGGTTGAAAAACAAGGACTATTTTGATAAGCGACATCGACGTAGGAGCAAAGCAATTGACAAAGGTGACTGGGTTTTAGTGTATGATAGTAGCCTTGATAACCAGCACACAGTCTGCGTAAGTTCTCAAAAAGATGGTTTTGGACCGTATGTTGTAAAGCATGTGCATGAAAATGATACTTACAGCTTGTCTGAACTAGATGGTACAAAGTAAAGATTCCCATTGCAGGAAAAAGGATTAAAATATTTAAGAGAAGAGGAGACAATGATCTAGAAGATATTGATGAGGAAGAAGAGAAAAACACAGTGAAGATCAAAGTGAACATGAAGCTCTGGAATCATCCAGTGAAGAAGAAGACAAGGAAGATGTACAAGAGGACTAATCTTACAAAGAGACAATGTGGCACATACCGGAGGATGTGCACGTTTGAGGGGGTGGATGTCGTGCTGTGACACGTACATAGTGGGAACGCACGTTTAGAGGGGTGGATGTCGTACTGTGACACGTACATAGTGGGAACGCATGCTACAAGAAACTGGGTTTTAGTGTATGATAGTAGCCTTGATAACCAGCACACAGTCATGCGTAAGTTCTCAAAAAGATGGTTTGGACCGTATGTTGTAAAGCATGTGCATGAAAATGATACTTACAGCTTGTCTGAACTAGATGGTATGAAGTAAAGATTCCCATTGCAGGAAAAAGGATTAAAATGTTTAAGAGAAGAGGAGACAATGATCTAGAAGATATTGATGAGGAAGAAGAGAAAAACACAGGTGAAGATCAAAGTGAACATGAAGCTCTGGAATCATCCAGTGAAGAAGAAGACAAGGAAGATGTACAAGAGGTCTAATCTTACAAAGAGACAATGTGGCACATACCGGAGGATGTGCAGGTTTAGAGGGGGTGGATGTCGTGCTGTGACACGTACATAGTGGGAACGCATGCTACAAGATCTATCTTGTATTTTTTTAGATACATAATTATATTTTCTATAGTGTACATATGCATATTTAAGTATAATAATAAGCCTTCTATCTCATCCTATTATTTTTCTCAAGGGTAACATATCCTTACTTTACCATCAGAAAATACTATGGGAAAAGCATCAATAGCTCCGCCTCTTTAACTTGGGGCAAAAAGCATTGATTCTTTATTTCTACTCTTTCATTATCATCTCACACCCTAGCTAGATCCTATATCTAGGGAACTCCAACCACTATATATATTCTATGTATTTTTTATACTTTCTTATATTTCTTTTTAAATTAGCTACTAGGAGAGAATCAAATCCTAGTGGGACAACAGGTGGCATGATTTCAAAGATACACTTATTTTAATGCATTATTGCAAGCATGATTATTCAAAAATTTGTCAAGGGAGCAATGTCATGCTTTCATATGGCATGAGGTGTCCTTTGGAATTAAATGAAAGTCTAGGCTAAGGAGACCACATGAAGACTTTTGCTGCCATAAATGGACCCTATTTTGATATTTTTTACACAAGTTCCAATCCGAATTGGAAAACGATTTTAAAATGAAAATCATAGCTAATGAGCTGAAGTTTTTTTCATATTTTTTTACTTTTTTATTTGGAGCCACGGTTGGGGAGATATGATCAAAATACTGGACCCCAGTCTGCCCACATCATGCAGGGGCAGCTGATTTCCAACTTTTCCAATTCCTGTTCACACTGGCTCCTCTCTTCTTGTGTAAACCCTTGGGGGTTCCCTTCACCTATAAAAGGGGACCTTTTCTTCCTTGGAAGGAACTCAAGCATTCAAGCCATTGATGAGAGGAATTCTCGAGGGAGTGAGTAGTAATGCCTAATTGTACTTAGCCATTAACATAAGCCCAAGCCTACACTTTCTCCTAGAGGGAGACTAGCCATTCTTGCAACAAGCTACCTTGGAAGATCAACTCTAATCAAAGAAGGTCTTGCACTTGGTGTATCAATCAAAGTGGAATTATCCACTCTTCTTCTCTCTCCCATCAATAATGGTGCCGAAGGGTTTCAAGTAAGATGTGTTCTACATTGATGTTTTCTTGATTTCTTGTTGTTTTCATTTTCACTCTAATCCAACATATATATATATATATATATATGTATCTAATATCATCTCCTTAACCAAACCTATCTCTCTCATTCTTAGTAATTCATCCTCTCTAGGTTCTCTTTGCTATAGGTATATCTCTCCCCGCAGTATCCTTATTGCCTACGGGCAAGAATAGGGCTTGGGAGGGAAACTTCTCATCTCTTCACGTCTCTCATATCTACATTTCTCACATACTATCCTAGATGAATAACCCACATGATGATCATTTCTATCGCTTTCACTCTGTACGATCTATTAGAATTAACGTATGGATTAGCCGTAAAATACACTTTCAACAACGTATAGTGTTTCTCTTCGGCCCTGAAAGGCTCAATGAAATACTTCTATCACCGATCCCATCATACTACCTCTCATAGACTATAATTTTTCTTTTGATGTAAGCGTAGTTATCTTGCTATGAACCAAGAGGATTTGTACACACAATTAATCCAATCACACTAGACAAAATATATATATGGTAAGCACAAAGCTACAATTCGTAGCCTATTTGGTTAGCCAAGATTGAATGCCATTAACTCATCCATTAACCCTTTCATATTACCCATGATACAATATGACCATAGCCTTGATGTTTTCATCTTCGTATTGTTTTGACATTCTCTTTTGCGTTCTTTCTTTGTGTGTGTGAGTGCAAGAGAGAAAGAGTGAGTCTTCTTTGATTGCACTTCTTTCCAAACCCTAGTCTTCATGGCATCTATGGTTTAACTCCTTCATATAGTTTTTGTTGAGTTCTCTCACAAACTCTCACAGCCATAAGCCCGGTGCTTTCCTGGCAAGACCGCAAATTTCTCGACAACGTATTGGCAAGCATCATTATGGATATACAGTTTTGGTTAGTTTTTGCTAAATGCATGCACACTAGGTATTATGGGCCCTAGTGTTTAGCAAGGGATGATTTGGAACGGCATGCATATTCCACAGATTGTTGCTTATGAAGCATTTTGCACTCTATGTGCACTATCTCTCTGAGATGACTTTTGGATCCACTAAATCACCAACAGAGGTCATGGCTCGGTTTGGGACGTGTGTGGATTTTTTCAAGTTAACCACGATGGTTATTTCGGACATGGTTGATTCTTCACCAATGTTAAACACTACTGTGATTTCCCTGTTTACTATTCATCTGGGACGACTGTCTGTAAACCGTGAGGAAAACACACCTCAGTACTGTCAGTTATCCAAGGGGATAGGCAGATTACAAAGATTAAAAAGAGTAATCTTTTGCTAAAGGATCTGCTAAGAGCATACGTTAACACAACGCATTTCTAAATAGATGATTTTCTCCCTATTCTAGAATTTGCTTAAGTATGATTTTCGACTTTGAACACCTCTGTGGTGGGGTTGGAGATTGTGTCAATACTTTCATACGTCAAGGACTTACCAGTGTGCTGACAGAGTACGTTGGCAAGTAAAGTAACCTTCATTAGGGATGAACATGTAATGGACTGTTCAAGATACTCAGGCGAGTAGGAAATCTGGCTCACAACTTCATGGAAAGTTACGCCAAGGTTTCCTTGCATTATTCCAGTACCTTCAGAAGATCTGAAAACTGGTTATGCCTTTGGACAACTCTTAGTTGTGGTTCCTCCTTTACAACACTCAAGTGAGTTATAAATGGAGTTACCATTTAGACCCAAGTGGTTGCAAACGGACAACAATGTTGAAAATCAAGATATTCATCTTGGTTTCATTGAACCTCCTCACTGCACCAATTATCGGTCATATAGACAACTGGCTCACTTGTGGGACGTCAATAAAAGAGAACACCAGTATTCTTAAGAAGATGTTACTACTTGTGTTTTTGAGGACGAAAACTCTTCCTTAAGGGGGAAGTAATGTCAGGACACGGGTCCTGTACCCTAAGAACTAGGCTAGGCAAGGACTACGGCCAAGGGCCGGGCTAGGCAGTGTGGACAGGGGATCCGTCTAGGGCAAGGGGCTAGGAGCCCACCTATAAAGGGAGGTTGGGAGGAGGATCCAGGAGAGCCTAGTTGCCTAGTTTCTTACAGTTACACGAGATCATGACATGAGTGATGGAAGTCCTAGCCATAAAAGAGGGAAATAGGTTGAAACAGGTACAGGTAGAGAGAAGAAGAAGAGAAAACCCAAGCAACATCACAATGCATCCGACTTTCCTTCGGGAGAAGGGCAACCAAATTATAGTTTAAGGGCTGATTTGGTGAGTAGAAAGGCTGATGTTACCTTTGGGCAACTCATGGAGATGTGTCCTAAGTTGAAGAGGTAGTGGAAGTCTGTAGTCAACCCCATGAAGAAGGAGCTTGCAAGGGGGTCTGTGAGAGTCCTGTCTTTGAATGAGCTACCTGATATATGCCCTACTATGGATGCATGGCATAGAGAGGCGTATATTGATGGAGGTGCACAGGTATGTGTTATTACTCAAGCTTGTGTATCAAAGTTGGGACTCAACATGGTGAAGAATTCAGGTTTTCGCATAAAGCTTGCCAACCAACCAAGGGTGAAGTGTTTAAGAGTTATAAAGGACTTGGAGGTGGATATATTTTAGGTTAAAGTGATGGTCAATTTTCATGTTATGCGTGCGGGTATCGGTGCATTCCCTCTCATCTTGATTAACCAACCGGTTTAGGGTTCTTGACTAGCATACAAAGAGAACACATAATGAACGAGGTCATCTAGACACTCTTTCTCTTTCCTCATCCACCCTGACATGTTTTTTGCAATACGATCATACACTACAAGTCGTTTTCATCCAAGGCCTCTTTCTTGGATGCACTCGCCTTTAGATGTGCTAACATCTGAGCACCTATATCCGCAAGCTTCGCTATGGCTTTGTCTAGGGTGGCCTTACCTTGGGATACCTGAACATTTACAATGGATTTGGTAGTAGATGCACTCTTTTGCATATCCTCCATGGCCTCACTTGTAGGAACTTGCTTCCCACTTTCTCAAGCCTCTTCCTCGTGTGATGGAGCTAGCATGGCTAATGCACACCACAGGAGCTCTATTGTGCATGTAATCATCTACAATATCAAACCATTTACATGTATATATTCACCAAGGTTGCATTGTAAGCTTTATCTTCTTTATACTGGATGTAGACTCATTGCCACTTCTTGCGACAACATTCACCATCTTTATCAAAATCAGTGTAATATGATGCTAGACGGACTGCAATCTTTCTCCACAATATAGCCTTGTTTTTTTTGTGGCTTATTAATTCATCATTTAAGCCTCCCCTAATGTGTACAAGTTGTTCTACCCAATAGTCTTTCCATAGTGATTTTCTCTTTCCCTCCTTCTCTTCTAGGTTTATCTTTGGAACTTTGCTTTTTGATGCCTTGCTTTCCTTGGGAGGGTCATCGAAAGCACACTAATCACCTCCTCTCTTGCGTGGCTTGGTGGCCTTCACTAGCTTCATTGCATCAGCATTAATGGTCTCCTTGGGGACACATCCCTTTTTAGTAGATGCAATGGGCGGACTTGGGGTTTTATAGGAGGACATATGTCTAACTAGTGGTGCATGCGCATGGCGGTTGTTGTCTACGACATGCATTGGTGATAGACAAGCAAAGGGACTAGGCACCGGGCTAGGCGACCGGAGTGAAACCATCTCAAGGGGCATGCTATTGAGAAAAAGGGGATGCATTAAGCTATGTAAATGCATAGAAAGAGTGTGATGCATGCAATGTGTTGTCGTTGTACTCTAGTCGAGAGTCGGCTTGAGAGAATTGTTGGGAATCCATGGCGTCCTACATCAAAACAGTCTTTGTGAACTTCATAATTTTAATGATAGCAAGGTAGAAACAAAATGCACCAAACTCTCACAAAGCAATCATAAAGTGAGGGAATGAGCAGCTCCACTCTACACCGTGAACAATTAGCCTAATGAAACACCATAGAACTCTACCCGTTTTCTCTACATCATCAACCTTGAAAATGAAGCACTGTATTAATCATGTTGTGCATTACCTATAAGATATACAGTAGAGGCAACCAACGCAGCAACCGTCGGCTCAGCAATAGCTCTTTCCACCCTCGCACTGTCGATGGCAGTTAGGTTCAGAAGCGAACTTCCAGCAGCTCTGCCTCCACCTTGGGACTGTCAAAACAACAACACCGATAGGGACTCATGAGCTGCAGCAACAACTATCAGACACCAGACATGTCTTGGCAAGGAGCGTAGCTAGCAGCCTCGGGCAAGCAGAGACATCGAGAAATGGAGGGATATATAGGAAGAAAGCAAGCAGAGGGAGGGAGGGAGAGAATAGGAGCCGGAGCTCGAGATCTTGCTACGAGTTGGCACATTGTAGGAGAAGAAATACCATTGCTCCTAATTTATATTTCGCATGGCAAGCACGCTTGTGATTGGATAGAGGTGGATGGTCCACACGCTTCGGACACTTTCACTCCAAGGTTGGACGTCTCAGTCTGCCACGATGGCATGGCCAGCACGGTGTCCGTGTGCCGTCTGAATTGCCTCTCGCTTGGCCGTAGTGAGAACGCATCCTTGAGAAGCTTGCTGATATTTTGACTTGGCTTGCTTACCCTGCTTTTCGACGCATCGAAGCGGCATAACCGTAAAGAGGACCAGGGACATGGAGAAGGAGGGCAGCGGCAGGGGCAGGGACAGGGATAGAGAGAACGAGCACAAGGGCTCGCAGGACATGGAGAAGGAGAGCAGGGGCAGGGGCAGGGACAGGGACAGGGACAGAGAGAAGGAGCACAAGGGCTCGCACAGGGATAGGGACGGGGACAGGGAGAAGGAGAGCAGGGGCAACGGCAGGGGCAGGGACAGGGACAGAGACAGAGAGAAGAAGCACAAGGGCTCGCAAAGGGAGAAGCTTGCCTGGCAAAGGACATGAAGAGGGACAGGGCCAGGGAGAATCTGCATTGTCATCTTGACATGAAAGGTAATAAGTGCTGGCGGTGGCCGGAGGCCAAGAAGAAGAGATGGGTGCCTCAGCTGGATCTTATTATGCCCAGCATTGGGCCGCTGCCTCCGGATGTGCTAGTTGAGCAAGTATTCTCACGGCTGTCTGTGCGCGAGCTTTGCCAGCTTCGGTGTGTTTGCAAGGCCTGGAGTTTGGTGTTGGGGGCAGGAGAGTCCTTGCCAGACAATCCAAGGAATCATGGTTCTTGATGCGCTCTATGATGCTAGAGCCCCCGAGAGGTAAGCGCACCCTTACTGCTTGGAGCAGCCATAGCCAGGCTTGGTGCACCCCTGTTCCAATCTCTTCAGCTGATGCCAAATTGTCATGTTTCCTCGGTGGTTTGATTGGGAAAACCTCTGTGCGGATTATGATTATCCCGGCTGCTTCCACATTATGGCCTCTGCTGGTGGTTTGATTTGCACCATTGTCAATGATCCGTGTGCTTCAATTGTTGTCTTCAACTGCTTCACAGGCTCCGTGAGGCTGCTCCCCAATCCTCCCTCTGCTTTCAATCACCTCCCGATGGTTAAGGTGAGCATGGCCATTGACAATCAGGACCCGCTCCATTATCATGTGATGGTGATGAAAAATTTCTTTAGAGGGGGCTACATGGATCCTGAGGTACCCTTTGAGGTTTTTGATTCAAGAAGTGGAAGCTGGAAGGTGGGGTCATCTCCCATGACCAAGTGTTCTTCGACCGCCCGCGGGCTCAAGGTGGCAGATGGCGATCTTTTTAAGTGCCTTTATCACTCCGATGGCATGATGGATGTAATGGCATACCATGTGGCAGAGGATGCGTGGAGCTATGTGCAGGTACCTCTTGTTTCTAATGATCCTGATCCTGAAGCCATGGAAAGGGACCTTAGTATGTGCTGGTCTACCCCTAGCTTTCTTAGTTATGCAGGGAGACTCTTCATCGGGCGCTTATTGGTGGTGAAGGGCCGCCCTGTTGGATTTGAGGTATGGGAGCTGCAATTCAGCGCCTTGAGAACTGGCACCTTGGTTGAGGTGGCAAGAACCCCTGAGCATCTCTTTGAGTCGTACGATCCTTGCTGGCGCTTTAGGACCCTTACAGGAGAGGGATATGTTTTCTTTTTGCAGTCGCAAGACGTAGTTTTTGGGAAAAGCCCCGTCCTTGTGTATGACCTTGCTCGGAACTCATGGTATGTAGTGCCTTGTGGGCCAATCGAAGATTGCATGGTGGTCTACAACCCGAGACCAAGTTTGCTTTGTTATGGTTGATTGTAGCTGTCTTGGCTACTTGAAGAATGATCAAGTGGGAAGTATTCGAAGGTGGTGTTGTTTTCAAATGTTGTTTACATTGTAAGCATCTTGCATGTCTCTTACTGCGATATCTGCATATTGTCAGCATCTCCCCCCCCCCCCCCAAACAGCATTGTGGGAAAAGTAAATATGGCATGATATGCTTCTTTGTTAGGTTCAAGGTTTGGAAGAAGAGAGCGAATGCAGATGTTAAGTGACAAGTGTATTTTGTCACACACAGCTCCTCAATATGGTAAATGACTTTGTAATGAGAAAACGAATAGAAAAGAGAACTTATAGTGGTGTGGTCAAATCTTGTTATAGATTATCTCCCCGCTCGTTTGAATGTAGTGATCAAATGAAGAATGCTAAGTTTTGGTGATGATTCCAAATTACTTATCTTTCTTGGCAAGTGTTTGTAAAGTCGTACTAAAGATGATATCTTTTTAAATCAACCAAGGAAATCGATGAGAAGCCTTATTATCTTTAGGGAGAGGAGTCGTGTAAAAGATAATGGAAGAGTTATATAAATTGGGGAAATGGTCTACAAATCTGGGCATATAGTAGATATTGATCTAGTATCAAAGCGGTAGTAAGGTCAAATAATAACTCAAATGAAAAACTAATTATGATGCTTGATTTAGACAGTAGTTAGAATGATCTTATACTGGGTATAGAGTCGTAATATTTATAATCACAAGCTAATCTACAAAAGGCTATCCAAGCTTAGGAAATGCACAAACATATGATGATTAACGACCATCTATTCGGATATGCTAAAGTAGGGCTCGTGATATAAAGGTTTTTGATATCCAATTCTGGCATAAGTGTGAGCATCCTTCACTAAAAATTAGCTATCCATAAAGAAGTAGTACAAACAATAGCAGATATGTCATAGAGGGGCAAGGAAATGAGGCAGTATCAAGAAATATGCAATAACAACTTCACTATCGTATGGTGCAACACTACAGATAATGGCAAAGGAGAAAAATTACAATTCACATTACGTAACATTTACTAGTAGTAGATATAATTGTACATTTTTGGGCCAATGGCTCGTGGAAAAGACTAGGGAAAAAGTGATTAGATGTAATTTTTCTATTTTTCAAGAGAACTACATGGATACTTGCATCTGCATTCTAAGAACCAAGATAGCAACCATCATACATACTAGGGACAGGGTTCTATTCGACTACGAGACAAGCTTCAACTATAACGTAGTTATCATGGGTTGTTTTAATTAGGCAATATTTCAGCTTGTAAACGAGAATTCTTGGTTGACGTTATTATATGGGTGGATTTGACCTTTGGTCGAAGTGGATGGCTTACCGAATATGTCTTGCTACTACTCAAGCACGCTATGCATAGTGAGTCCTACATCACGATGCCTTGAGTGTTATGTCGTTCCCACATGCGGATTTAGATTGCTTTATTATAGTAGGTTTGTAAAGAGAACCATCAAGATTTCGTAGAGAGAGAGAGAGAGAGAGAGAGAGAGAGAGAGAGAGAGAGAGAGATCCTTGTGCTTAACTAGAAATATCTACATCAAATAGATTTATACTTGCAGCCATAGTTTTGTTTGAGATTCCTTGGGTTATAATCATTGCCATATTCTTTGTCTCTGTCAGAGTCTCTTTGTGTTTTTTTTTTTTGGGGGGAAATGGTGATTATATCTACCGTCATTTTCCATGATGAACTCTTCTATGCCCTACCGTTGTATTGACTATGTATTATACTTACCTGGTTGACTAATTTAACAAACAATGTGTCGTAATAAAGCAATAATAGGAACAAAGATGATATCATCATCTAATTATAATTGAGTTTGGTCTGGTCCTCTAGGGGGTGCTTGGTGAGATTGATTGATGTGCAATAGAATTGGATCAATGTAATGCTACAATGTATGCATTAATAAGTAACATTTTATGAAGCTATGTGCTAACGAGTAACATTTCATGCAGTTGCTTGCCAATAGGATGCAACGAGCGATGAGTAGAGAAAGAGAACTACACATTTGGTGTGGGTGGTGGTGGTTATGAGCAAAAGTTCTTGCTCTATTTGTTATAATTTGGTTAGCAGCTAGTGTTGGCCTTAAAGGCGACTCCAAGAGCAAGTGCATGGGAGCCACAATTCTATATTGTTGCTCATGTAGCCTTGTAAAGAGAACCATAAGGATTTGGTGGGGGGGGGGGGGAGAGAGAGAGAGAGAGAGAGGAGAGAGAGAGAGAGAGAGAGAGAGAGAGAGAGAGAGAGAGATCCTTGTGCCTATCTGTGGAATGGAAATGGCCTATGAACTTTGAGAATAGCGGAATTAAGAGAATTAGAGTGAGCATTTTTGTGAGACTACTTGGACAACATAGAGGGTGAACTTAATTAGCAGTAGCAACATAACCATAATACTTAATTAACTTGGCATGAACAATAATTTTGCAAGAGAGAGAGGGTTTAGAGAACTTGACAACAGTTGAGGACCGGATTTACATGGAGCCGGTCCCCCCCCCCATAGGCTTTTGTATTATAGATTCTCCCATCAAGAGAGACTTGGTACAATACAATATTTGTGTTCCTTGTGAACTAGGTGATGCAATAAAGATGGAAAAATTCATGCATCACAAGCATACCATAAACTTTGTAAAAGCATTAACCATCCCCGGCCTCAATCCAAGGCCTCAAACACCTTCAACGATGGAGAGAGCTAGCAGGGAATGGGGGTAGGGAAGAGGAGGAATAATCATTCATAGGAAAAAATAGTTCCTCACTTATGATCACTCTTCTTGCTTAGTATAGCATAATAGCATAGTAATGAAGATGAGGAAGATGACAAGCTTAAGCATTGAAGCATGGCTCTTGGTTGTATTTGCATTCCATAGCCAAGAGTGTTGGTGTAGGCTCTCAACTTATTAACAAGCTTAGAGAAGGAGATGGAGCTCTTGCACTTTGTACCTCATTGTATGTGTGTGTGTGAGAGAGTATACCCCCCCCCCCCTCCCCCCCCCCTCCTCTCTCTCTCTTGTATTATTGAATTATAACATTTGGACAAATGTCCTCTTTTTCCTCTTTGAGAGAAAGAGCTTAATTATTTATTTAAATGCATCTAAATTATCATTGGACCCCTTTAAAGCCTATCCAATAGGACTCAAGCACATCATGAGGGTGAAATGGGGAGGATCTTGATATGTGTCTTTTATGCTTCTTAAGAGATCATGTTTGAATTGAACACTTCAAGCACCTCAGTCATTTAAACATGACAATCTTTTATGCCTCTTGAGAGATCATGTTTGAATGGAACACTTCAAGCATCTTAGTCATTTAAGCATTACAAGTACCTCAAGCTTGGGCAAGGTTCTCACAAACACCTTAAGCACCTTAGTCAGCGAGCAAAACAAGCACCTCATGCTTGGGTAGGATTCTCACCTCAAGCTCAGCCCCATCTTGCTTAAGGTCCTCGGTCTAAGGAGTTTTATCACTAACTTTTGGAGGTCTTTAATGAAGCTAACCCTAAGGTCTTTAAGCTCCATTTGGTAGCATTGCTCTTTGACATACCAACTCTTATTTTGACCCTTTCACCTTGGCCCCGTGTTGAGATAGATCCATAAGAACATGTCTATATCCTAACCCTTGTTCCTCTTTTTTCTCCTACATTAAACGATTAGTGTAATATGAGAAAATCATTTGGGTTGGTTAGATATTAGATTTTATGGCATTACCTCTCTCTTGAAATCATAGTCGTCCTCGAGTATGAAGTAGAAGAGGTAAAGTCTTAGTCATTAGCCTAAGTTTCTTAGCGGGTAGAGGATCCCTTCTTACCCTCCGACATCATTTTTGAATGGATGAATAGTCCATTTGGTGCTTTGGAGACTTGGCTGTCCTAGCAAGCATGTATGCTCTTTAGTCCATTTCATTCTACCAAAGTAGAGCGACAAATTCTACTTGGTGTTTGGGAGACATCGTCATCACAAAGATGATTCTAAGCATGCATACTTTTTAATTTTGTGCACAATAAAAAGAGAATTAGTCTTATAAGATAAAAACATTGTTTATTTAAAAGAAACATGTACATTAGCTTACTTTAATCTAGCATTATAAGCATTGACAAGGTTCATACTATCCTTAAGTTGTAATCCTTGCATCCATCTAGCATCGTCAAAATGTTAATTTTTGAACTTAATAAGATACCATCACGGATAATCTTACCATGTTGTACTACCTTGTCTTCATGCCGAAGGATAGCTTTGGGTTGTAGCACCTCTTCTTGGTCTTCGATTTCTTGAGGGTCTTCAATAATTGGTTCACTTGTGGCTTTCCTTCGTAGGGCTTAAGTGGGCTCACATGAAAAGCATTGTGTATGAGCCAATGATTGGGCAGATTGAGTTGATAAGCCATTTTATTGATTGGATTCAAGATTTGAAAAGAAACATAGCATCTTTTTGCCTGTTTAACATAAAACTTTTGATGGCCCGTAGGATTTTTGCCCGTCGTTTGCCTCAATTGAGCCTTGGGAAACTTAAGTAGGACCCAATCATTTTCTTTGAACGTTAACATTAGGTTGGTAACCTAACAGGACATAAAAGTGTCCTTTCAGGGTTTTGAAAAAAACCTCCAAAACCATAGTAGATCCACTCATTTTGTAAAATCCTTTCATGAGGTTATAGTTCAAGGCCTACTACACATGGAAAAAATAAGAAACTTGTAAAATTTCTCATCTTTTGGTCACACCAAGTCTCCAAAGTTGATGGACCAGTACATTTTCATACAAACAGTCATTTCTTACGTTTTGTTGCATAAAAATAAGATTAGGGATTTTTGTAGGACTTGAGATAAATTCCCTAGTTAACTTCAATGGGTTGGTGGTCAGAACATATGGTTGCTTCTTACTCACTATTTTTTGTTTTGCCAAAAGAAATAGGTACAAAAAAGTTGAATTTTTACCATTCTGCAAACCTATCATCAAAGTTTCTATAACCACGCTCAATACAAATAATATATGCATGTTTTCTTAGTTCCCTATTGTCCTTTAGGTTCATAAGGAGCCATGGTGCATGTCAAAAGAATAATAAATCTCTTACCAAGGGGAATCTTGGGGACAAAGATGAAGTGCTAAATACAGCAAACATGAAAAAACTGGGTTCAACATTATGAGTTGTAGAATCCCATAGAAACTATTCAATATCTAACCAAATTTGATCCTTATGACTAGATATGGTTACTACCTACAAAATGCATGTAGTTGTCACAAGAAACTAACAATATTGAAAAAGCTATACTTGATATACTAGAATGTTTTGTTTTCTTTTATAATTGAAAAAATCAACCATCGTTGTCTACTATGAAAAATAGGGTATGAGATGCCCCAAAACTCAAGGAATATTAGCTTTATGTTACAATATGCGACATAGAAAATCAAAATTGCATTTGGATATCATGAAAGCCACCAAAAAAATCATAGAAGAGCTAAAATTGGCTAAAAAATAGACTTGACAATTTTTGTAATTTGGTCATAACTTACAACTTTAACATTTATTTCTCCCTAGAAGCATCAGGACATGTTGAGGACTACTAAGGATAGTTCTCTAGCATTATAGACCTCACAAACATGAATTCTAGCGTGGTATAGTTGCAAAAAGTTGAAAAAAGCCAAAAACAGGACCCGTTTTTTCACACAGTTTAGGTTGTAAAATGTTGTGCAAGAACAAGGTTAAAGATGGAATTGATATTCCAAAAAAAATGTCGAGTTATTTTCAGCTCATGAGACAACTTTCTAGACAGATAGCACCTCAAAATCCATTTTGAAACTCTTGACATAATTCAAGGAAAATGGTCACTTAACAAGAAATAAAAGTGTCCCAGGACATAAAAGTGTCCCATTATATACTCATCGGCAGCGAAGATCTTCTCATGTACTTTAAGTAGCAAGGGACTTTTAGGTTCTCCATCTATGATCTCAAAAGGTTCCTTGCCCATAGGATTATGGACAATATTATTGTATGCATACTATACAAGGGGTAAGTAATTCTCCAATCGTGAGCCTTTATCTACTTCTGTAACATATGTCTTTAGTAGATCTATAATCGTAAGATTGACTATCTCACTTTGGCCATCCGTTTGTGGGTGATAGGCCAAAGAGAAATTCAATCTTGTACCTAGATTTTCAGTGTTGTACCTAGATTGACTATCTCACTTTGGCCATCCGTTTGTGGGTTGATTGTAGCTGTCTTGGCTACTTGAATGTTCAAGTGGGAAGTATCTGAAGGTGGTGTTGTGTGCAAATGGATTTTACATTGTAAGCATCTTGCATGTCTCTTACTGTGATAACTGCATATTGTTAGCATCTCTTCTCTCTCTCTCTCTCTCTCTCTCTCTCTCTCTCTCTCACACACACACACACACACACACACACACACACACACACACACGCACACACGCACACACACACACACACACACGCACACACACACACAGAGCATTGTGGGAAAAGCAAATATGGCATGATATGCTTCTTTGTCACGTTCAAGGTTTGGAAGAAGAGAGCGAATGTAGATGTCAAGTGACAAGTGTATTTTGTCTCACACAGCTCCTCAATATGGTAAATGACTTTGTAATGAGAAAACAAATATAGAAGAGAGCTTATAGTGGTATGGTCAAATCTTGTCATAGATTATTTTCCCTCTCCTTTGAACGTAGTGATCAAATTAAGAATGCTAAGTTTTGGTGATGATTCCAAATGACTTATCTGCATTTGCAAAATCGTTTCTAAGGATGATTTCTTGTTTAATCAACCAAGGTAATCGATGAGAAGTTTGATTATCTTTAGGTTCATGTTCCAATAAAAGATAGTTGAAGAGTTACTTAAATTGGAAAAATGGTCTACAAAACTGGGTAGATAGTAGATATTGAGCTTGTATCAAAGTGGTAGTACAATCAAATAATAACTCAAATGAAAAAACCAATCATGATGCTTGATTTAGACAATAGTTAGAATGATCTTAATAGTAGATATTGAGCTTAGATCAAAGCGATAGTAAGGTCAAATAATAACTCAAATGAAAAACTAATCATGATGCTCGATTTAGACAATAGTTAGAATGATCTTATACTTGGTATAGAGTTGTAATATTGATAATTACGAGATAACTTACAAAAGGCTATCCAAGCTTAGGAAATGCACAAACATATGATGATTAACAACCAGCTATTCGGATATGCTAAAGTAGGGCTCCTGATAAAAAGGTTTTTGATATCCAATTCCGGCATAAGAGTGAGCATCCTTCACTAATAATTAGCTATCCATAAAGAAGTAGTAAAAACAATAGAAGATATGTCATAGAGGGGCAACGAAATGAGGCAGTATCAAGAAATATGCAATAAAAACTTCACTATCGTATGGTGAAACACTATAGATAATGGCAAAGGAGAAAAGGTACAATTCACATTACGTTACATTACTAGTAGTAGATATAATTGTACATTTTTGGGCCAATGGCTCGTGGAAAAGACTAGGGAAAAAGTGATTAGATGTAATTTTTCTATTTTTCAAGAGATAACTACATGCATAGCCGCATCTGCATTCTAAGAACCAAGATAGCAATCATCATACATACTAGGGAGAGGGTTCTATTCGACAACGAGACAAGCTTCAACTATAACGTGGTTATCATGGGTTGTTTTAATTAGGAAATATTTCAGCTTGTAAATGAGAATACTTGGTTGATGTTATTATATGGGTGGAGTTCAATTTGATCGAAGTGGATCACTTACCGAATATTTCTTGCTACTACTCTGGCTGGCTATGCATAGTGAGTCCTACACCATGATGCCCTGAGTTTTATGTTGTTCTCACATGCGGATTTAGATTGCTTTATTATAGTATCCTTGTAAAGAGAACCATCAAGATGTTGAGAGAGAGAGAGAGAGAGAGAGAGAGAGAGAGAGAGAGAGAGAGAGAGAGAGAGGGATCCTTGTGCCTACTAGTGTCATAACTAGAAATATCTACATCAACTAGATTTATGATTGCAACCATAGTTTTGTCTAAGATTCCTCGGGTTATAATCATTTCCATATTCTTTATCTCTACCAGAGTCTCTTTTTGTTTTTTTTTCTTTGGGAAAATGGTTATTGTATCTACCATCATTTTCCATGTTGAACTCTTCTATGCCCTACCGTTGTATTGACTATGTATTATACTTACATGGTTGACTAATTTGACAAACAATGTGTCGTAATAAAGCAATAATAGCAATAAAGATGATATAAGTTTGTTGGTCTGGTCCTCTAGGGGGTTCTTGGTGAGATTGATTGATGTGCAATAGAAATGAATAAATGTAATGCTACAATATATGCATTAATGAGCAACATTTTATGAACCTATGTGCTAACGATTAACATTTCATTCAGGTACTTACCAATAGGATGCGACACAAAAGAGAAATAACATTAAAAAAATAATATCAAGGTCGTAGCTACTGGAATAGTTTGTTTTGGTTGGAGTGATGAGTAGAGAAAGAGAACTACACATTTGGTGTGGGTGGTGGTGGTTATGAGAAAAAGGTCTTGCTCTATTTGTAATAATCTGATTGGCAGCTAGTGTTGGCCTTCAAGGCGACTGCAAGAGCAAGTGCATGGGAGCCACAATTCTATCTTGTTGCTCATGTAGCCTTGTAAAGAGAACCATAAGGATTTTGGGGGGGGAGAGAGGGAGAGAGAGAGAGAGAGAGAGAGAGAGAGAGAGAGAGAGAGAGAGAGAGAGAGAGAGAGAGAGAGAGAGAGAGAGAGAGAGAGAGATCCTTGTGACTATCAGTGAAATGGAAATGGCCTATGAACCTTGAGGATAGAGAAATTAAGAGAATTAGAGTGATAATTTTTGTGCGACTACTTGGAGAACATAGAGGGTGAACTTAATTAGCAGTAGCAACATAACCATAATACTTAATTAACTTGGCATGAACAATACTTTTGCAAGAGAGAGAGGGTTTAGAGAACTTGACAACAGTTGAGGACCGGATTTACATGGAGCCAGTCCCCCCCTCCAATAGGCTTTTGTATTATAGATTCTCCCATCAAGAGAGACTTGGTACAATACAATATTTGTGTTCCTTGTGACCTAGGTGATGCAATGAATATGGAAAGATTCATGCATCACAAGCATACCATAAACTTTGTAAAAGCATTAACCATCCCCGGCCTCAATCCCAAGGCCTCAAACACCTTCAACAGTGCAGAGAGCTAGCGGGGAATGAGGGTAGGGAAGAGGAAAAAGAATCATTCATAGGAGAAAGAAATAGTTCCTCACTTATGATCACTCTTCTTGCTTAGCATAGCATAGTATCATAGTAATGAAGATGAGGAAGATGACAAACTTAAGCATTGAAGCATGGCTCTTGGTTGTATTTGCATTCCATAGCCAAGAGTGTTGGTGTAGGCTCTCAACTTATCAACAAGCTTAGAGAAGGAGATGGAGCTCTTGTACTTTGTACCTCATTGTATGTGTGTGTGTGAGAAAGTATATCCCCCCCCCCCCCCCCTCTCTCTCTCTCTCTCTCTCTTGTATTATTTAATTATAACATTTGGACAAGTGTCCTCTTTTTCCTCTTTGAGAGAAAGAGCTTAATCATTTATTTAAATGCATCTAAATTATCATTGGACCCCTTTAAAGCCTATCCAATAGGATTCAATCACATCATGAGGGTGAAATGGGGAGGATCTTGACATGTGTCTTTTATGCTTCTTAAAAGATCATGTTTGAATTGAACACTTCAAGCACCTCAGTCATTTAAGCA
Source organism: Adiantum capillus-veneris (assembly GCF_014529385.1). NCBI lineage: Eukaryota > Viridiplantae > Streptophyta > Polypodiopsida > Polypodiales > Pteridaceae > Adiantum > Adiantum capillus-veneris. Next base: position 179,898,236 of record NC_140933.1, on the reverse strand, counting down.
TGAAAATCTTTTATGCCCTTGAGAGATCATGTTTGAATTGAACACTTCAAGCATCTTAGTCATTGAAGCATTACAAGTACCTCAAGCTTGGGCAAAATTCTCACAAACACCTTAAGCACCTTAGTCAGCAAGCAAAACAAGTACCTCATGCTTGGGTAGGATTCTCACCTCAAGCTCAACCCCATCCTGCTTAAGGTCCTAGGTCTAAGGAATTTTATTACTAACTTTTGGAGGTCTTTAAGCTCCTGCTCCCTTAGGTAGCATTGCTCTTTGGCATACCATCTCTTATTTGGACCCTTTCACCTTGGCCCCGTGTTGAGATAGATCCATAAGCACATGTCTATATCCTAACCCTTGTTCCTCTTTTTTCTCCTACATTAAACGATTAGTGTAATATGAGAAAATCGTTTGGGTTGATTAGATATTAGATTTTATGACATTACCTCTCTCTTGAAATCATATTCATCCTCGACTATGAAGTAGAAGAGATAAAGTCTTAGTCATTAGTCTAAGTTTCTTAGCGGATAGAGGATCCCGTTTTACCCTACAACATCACTTCCGAATGGATGAATAGTCCATTTGGTGCTTGGGAGACTTGGCTGTCGCAATCATATATGCTCTTTAGTCCATTTCATTCTACCAAAGTAGAGCGACAAATTCTGCTTGGTGTTTGAGAGACATCGTCATCACAAAGATGATTCTAAGCATGAATACTTATTTTGTGCACAATAAAAAGAGAATTAATCTTATAAGATAAAAACATTGTTTATTTAAAAGAAACATGTACATTAGCTTACTCTAATGTAGCATTGTAAGCATTGACAATGTTTATACTATCCTTAAGTTGTAATCCTTGCATCCATCTAGCATCGTCAAAAGGATAATTTTTGAACTTAATAAGATACCATCACAGATAATATTACCATGTCGTACTACCTTGTCTTCATGCCAAAGGATAGCTTTGGGTTATTGCACCTCTGCTTGTTCTTCGATTTCTTGAGGGTCTTCAATAATTGGTTCACCTGGTGGCTCTCCTTCGTAGGGCTTAAGTGGGCTCACATGAAAAGCATTGTGTATGAGCCAATGGTTCGGCAGCTTGAGTTGATAAGCCATTTTATTGATTGGCTTCAAGATTTGAAAAGAACCATATCATCTTTTTGCGTGTTTAACATAATACTTTTGATGGCCCATAGGATTTTTGCCCATCATTTGCCTCAGTTGAGCCTTGGGAAACTTAAGTAAGACCCAATCATTTTCGATGAACGTTAAGGCCCTTTTGTGCTTGTCAGCAACAACTTTTTTCCTTTGTTGAGAGCTGGATATAACCTCCTTAAACTTTTGAAAAGATTCTTGTAGGTCACGGCTATACTCATCGGCAACAAGATCTTCCCATGTACTTTAAGTAGCAAGGGACTTTTAGGTCTTCCATCTATGATCTCAAAGGTTCCTTGCCAATAGAAGTATGTACAATATTATTGTATGCATACTCTACAAGGGGTAAGTAATTGTCCAATCGTGAGCCTTTATCTACTTGTGTAACATATGTATTTAGTAGATATATAATCGTAAGATTGACTATCTCACTTTGGCCATCCGTTTGTGGGTGATAGGCCAAAGAGAAATTCAATCTTGTACCTAGATATTCAATGTTGTACATAGATTGACTATCTCACTTTGGACATCCGTTTGTAGGTTGATTGTAGCTGTCTTGGCTATTTGAATGTTCAAGTGGGAAGTATTTGAAGGTGGTGTTGTGTGCAAATGGATTTTACATTGTAAGCATCTTGCATGTCTCTTACTGTGATAACTGCATATTGTTAGCATCTCTTCCCTCTCTCTCTCTCTCTCTCTCTCTCTCTCTCTCTCTCTCTCACACACACACACACACACACACACACACACACACACACACACACACACACACACACACACAACACACACACACATCATTGTGGGAAAAGCAAATATGGCATGATATGCTTCTTTGTCACGTTCAAGGTTTGGAAGTAGAGAGCGAATGTAGATGTCAAGTGACAAGTGTATTTTGTCTCACACAGCTCCTGAATATGTTAAATGACTCTGTAATGAGAAAACAAATATAGAAGAGAACTTATAGTGGTATGGCCAAATCTTGTCATAGATTATTTTCCCTCTCGTTTGAACGTAGTGATCAAATGAAGAATGCGAAGTTCTGGTGATGATTCCAAATGACTTATCTATATTTGCAAAAGTGTTTTTAAAGAGGTACTAAAGATGATTTCTTGTTAAATCAACGAAGGTAATCGATGAGAAGTTTGATTATCTTTAGGTTCATGTTCCAATAAAAAATAATTGAAGAGTTACATAAATTGGGAAAATGGTCTACAAAACTGGGAAGATAGTAGATATTGAGTTTGTATCAAAGCGGTAGTTGTTGACCGCTGGGTCCACAACACAACATAACTCAAGTTTCGTACCAAAGTCTTATCTTTTGCGAGTTATGAAATGCTGCGGATTATGGCCATAAACGTCATTTGTAATGAGTAGTTATTGTAGTTTCAGAAGCGGGGGTGCAATGGCACTTCTAGATTGTAAATACAAAGCATTTGACCCTTTCAACCCCATTTTTGGTTAAACCTAAGGTAGCCTTAGTATATAAGGTACCTAGGTCATTTTGTAAGGAGGACTTTTTCATAATCAAAACTTTAGCGCTGCCGTCTACTGTGTGTGAGAAAGAAAGAGAGTGAGCGTGAGCTTCATCCTCTCGCTACGCCTGGCTCGCTCAACACATTGGGAGATCCGACTTCACCATTGCTGTAGGCTCGAGGAGAGCTACGCGACAACGCCAAGCATTCCACGCGAGACGAAGCGCACACGCCAACGCATCTACGAGCTATTTGTGGCCGTAAGTGTATCAAACGATGTCTGTTTTTTGCGTGCTAGTAGTCTATAGAATCGTGGCGACATAACCTACACATAGGTACTCATAAATTTCAGTTTTGGGCACTTTCAAAATTCTGCTCTGTCATCCTACGCGTTTTTTCGCAGACGGGTTTAGAGTGAGGTTTTTGAGTGTAGAAGCATAGGGACAGGTGTATCCTAGGAAGGGGATGGTGTTCCTTAACACTAGGTTGGTAACCTAACAGGACATAAAAGTGTCCTTTCAGGGTTTTGAAAAAAACCTCCAAAACCATAGTAGATCCACTCATTTTGTAAAATCCTTTCATGAGGTTATAGTTTAAGGCCTACTACACATGGAAAAAATAAGAAACTTGTAAAATTTCTCATCTTTTGGTCACACCAAGCCTCCAAAGTTGATGGACCAACACATTTTCATCAAACAGTCATTTCTTACGTTTTGTTGCATAAAAATAAGATTAGGGATTTTTGTAGGACTTGAGATAAATTCCCTAGTTAACTTCAATGGGTTGGTGGTCAGAACATATGGTTGCTTCTTACTCACTATTTTTTGTTTTGCCAAAAGAAATAGGTACAAAAAAGTTGAATTTTTACCATTCTGCAAACCTATCATCAAAGTTTCTATAACCACGCTCAATACAAATAATATATGCATGTTTTCTTAGTTCCCTATTGTCCTTTAGGTTCATAAGGAGCCATGGAGCATGTCAAAATAATAATACATCTCTTACCAAGGGGAATCTTGGGGACAAAGATGAAGTGCTAAATACAGCAAACATGAAAAAACTGGGTTCAACATTATGAGTTGTAGAATCCCATAGAAACTATTCAATATCTAGCCAAATTTGATCCTTATGACTAGATATGGTTACTACCTACAAAATGCTTGTAGTTGTCACAAGAAACTAACAATATTGAAAAAGCTATACTTGATATACTAGAATGTTTTGTTTTCTTTTATAATTGAAAAAATCAACCATCGTTGTCTACTATGCAAAATCAACCATCGTTGTCTACTATGAAAAATAGGGTATTAGATGCCCCAAAACTCAAGGAATATTAGCTTTATGTTACAATATGCGACATAGAAAATCAAAACTGCATTTGGATATCATGAAAGCCACCAAAAAAATCATAGAAGAGCTAAAATTGGCTAAGAAACAGGATTTGATAATTTTTGTAATTTGGTCATAACTTACAACTTAAACATTTATTTCTCCCTAGAAGAATCAGGACATGTTGAGGACTACTAAAGATAGTTCTCTAGCTTTATAGACCTCACAAACATGAATTCTAGAGTGGTATAGTTGCAAAAAGTAAAAAAAGCCAAAAACAGGATCCGTTTTTTCACACAGTTTAGGTTGTGAAATGTTGTGCAAGGACAAGGTTAAAGATGGAATTGATATTCCAAAAAAATGTCGAGTTTTTTTAAGCTCATGAGACAACTTTCTAGACAGATAGCACCTTAAAATCCATTTTGAAACTCTTGACATAATTCAAAGAAAATGGTCACTTAACAGGACATAAAATGTCCCATTACCAATCTAGTGTTAAAATAAGTTTCATATGAATCTGGCATGATTAGGTGAGTTTACCTTCCGTATGTGTGTATGTGGCCTAGGTTGCTAGGTGGTGTAGTTGAGAGCAGTGAGGTTCTTGATTGTGGTTTAGTTGGCTTCCAGAGTGTTGTATGTGTAGGATGGTCTCAGCTAAAGAGATTTCCTCGTGTGCCTATCGTGTCATCTGTGTCCTCGATTGACATTATGTTGATCTAGGTAGTGTTTGCATGCACTTCATGGGTGTGTGAGTCGCTTCCCGTCCAACATTGGCGCCGCTGCCGGACACAAGGACCTAAGTAGGTTTCCTACTAACACTCATGTGATGGTTGCTTGATTTAGTTTCGGCTAAAGAAAGCGTTTTTCTTAAGTGGATCCGAAGAGGATATTCCGCGATCAAGTGGATAGCCAGGAAGCGTGTGTCTTGCCGAGGGTCTGCGACTAGATAGGTTTATAGTTGAGGGATTAGAGGATTAGAGTAGTTGTTGGTGGTCGAGTGATTTGTGAGGTGATAAAAGCATTTACTAGTCCGTGTGTGGCAGTGAAGCGTTTTCTACTCATAGATGCAAAACCCCATATGATTTGTAGGAGTAGCTTTAGGTAAGTGATCCGATTCTGATCTAGAGCTATTCAACACTGAATTATTTGCTAAAGTGCTTGATTGCATTTGAAATCACGAAAAAAGTGTGCTTTTGAGGGTAAAAATGCATTAAACAAGCTTTTGTGGATATTTTTGTATGACTGAGTGATGCTGTGCATATAAAAGAGCATTTGCAAGGGTTCTGTGAAGAAAACCTGCAATTCTGTAAACATAGACATCCTACGCATAGGATGTCTCAAGGGGTTCTGGAGACCAAATTTGAAAATTTTGACTGCACCAGTGTGTTCAGAGGGTAGGTTTTACCCTAGTAACATATTGACTTGAGTGTTTTCACTATTTTTGTTGAGCCCAAGCTTTACTAGAACCACCAATTGCAAAACCTGAGGATCTGATCCGTGTCATGCCTACACAAGTAATCCCACCAAACCAGGAACTAAAAAGAGCCAGATTCTAGTCATAAGCACAGACCAAACCTCAAAGACCCAGCATTAGAACCAAGGATAGTACTGAATACCATGGATAACTCTTCCGAGGGATTTCACCAAGCTATACCTGAGGATTGTAAAGAGATACATGGTCTTGAAGAATTGTGGAAACAAGTCAGAGAGGCCAATGAAGCCAATGACCCAAGAAGACGAGTAGAAAAACTGGTGATGAACGAGGAGTGTTTCTACCACCAATAGAGGAATTTGAGACTGGATCTCAAATGAATCTAGACGTGCAATCGTGTTGGGGTGACAAAGGATCTGTACAATCTATGGATAGTCAACCCCATTCGCTAAGAACACTACCATCCCTACATGGGAGAGTACGAGACCAAGTCAGATGTGGTTGCAGTCCCATCACAGAGACTGTCTCCCAACAAGGCCATTGATTCAAAGGGGCTAGTAAGATTCTATCTACCCCAGTCACCTGTACAATAATGTTAGCCGAGTTGCTCAGAATAAGACCAAACATGTGGGCTAATGTGGGTAAATGTCTAGAGAAATTTGGTGTAAAAATCCCAATGACTCAAATCGAGGAAGGCATCAAAGAGCTTGAAATGCCTCAACTAAATACTAGGCCAGTGCCATTAAACAAGGTAGGCGAGTATTATGAGGGAGAAGATGGAAACACCACCCTTCCTATGGAATTCAATGGTGTAAAAACCATGGCAATCCTTGACAGTGGAGCTGGTGTGGCCATTGCAACCAAAGAGGTTGGAAAAAATGGGGAAAACCTGCCTTGATATCCACAAAATGACCCTGCAGCTTGCAGATGGACACAAGGAAAAGCCCCTAGGACTGCTAGAAAAAGTACTTGTTACTTCTTGTGGCATTGAATATGAACACACTTTTGCTGTTGTTGACTTTGGCAAGAAGAACAACTATGACATCATTCTGGGAAGACCGTTCATGCGACAATTGAAAATGGTCCAAGATTGGGGTTATGACCATATATACCTGAGACATATGGAAACCATAACAAAGATAAACTTGAGGGACCATAGCTATAGGGATGTGACGAGAACACTAAGGAGTTTGATTCCGCCACAGTAGCAGGGTCAGACTTCCAGCTTGGTTAGGTAAGCCTAAAGAACTGTGGATGTGTGGAGCTTCACAATGTGGTAGCTTGAAACTTGAGGAATGTATCCTAGAGCGGGTTATAGAGGATAGGACTATATCCCAGAACCATTTCCTGAAGAAGAGTTAGAGCCTTTTGATGGGAACACATCTTGGCTACTCTAGACGTGTGCGCAGTGGAGGATGCTCCCCACAACAAATTTTTGTGACGCAAATGGCTATGATGTCATTCCTTATTTTGCAGTGAGTGTAATCCAGGAAAATGAAGAGATCCAGATATCAACAAGCTCCGAAATAAGGAGCAAACAAAGAATGTGGAGAATCAAAAGATGAAGAAGACGGCGAGTTCTATGACTCTGAGAACACTTCGAGCTTCAAGAAGATCAAGGACCCGGGAATCAATGTCATCGCTACACGAATAAAGTGCATCAAAAGTGGATTCCAAAGTCCTCCGTGAAGACACAGCCACCACAAACATCCTCATACATGGCTCCTAATAAGGATGCAAAGGCTCAGCTAGGAGGAAACGACCAGAGCAACAAGCTAGCAATGCTCTAATCAATGGGCTAGAAAAGTCCTCCAAGAAACTGCCACCCACGAGCAAACAGATAGTAACTTTCCACTACCAGCCAAAAAATCAAGGAAAGTACAAGAAGTCTCCTATCATCAACTCAGGCCATCACTATCACCCAACCCCTTCAGCAACACCATGACACGTCAAAAAAACAGGACATCAAGTCAAAGCCAAAAAGCTCGACAAATCTAGATACCAAAAGCCAGATCAGCCAAAACAGATATGGATCAAGAAGACAAAGATATCTAATGACAAATCACAAGATCCAACACCAAAACAAAAACAAGGAAAGCGTGCACGAACGGGTAAGAATATCACAAAATTGCAAGCTTTCACAACTCAGGTTTGGGCTCCAAAGAATATGATTCAAGCATGAAAAAGTCAGGAATTCATTTGGATTCCAAAACAACCACAGTATCAATTTTCAAAGCCTGAATCCCGTTCCCAACCCAACGTACAAGGGATGAAGCAAAGACCATTGTTGACTCTCACAAAAAAAAAGGTGGATCCCAAAGAAGTCTCTTCAAACACAAACGAAGCACGGGCAAGTATGGGTTCCCAAACGAGCGTCAGCAACAAAACAGCTAATAATCGCAAAGAAATGGGTCCCAAGATGAACAACAAAAATGCTGTCAGTGCATCGCCGCTTGAATTCTTATAATTCTTCCTACGATTACAGTACAGTTAGAAGAGAGCAAGTCGCTTCAATCAAGCAACGATACAGGCGCTTCAAAGACCATTACATTGCTTAGAATAGGAAGCCTCGCCAACAAATTCCAATAAGCAAATTGTTTATACCCACATCTTGCACAACATAAATCTTTTCCATGCATTGACTGTGTATGCATAATAGGGCTACATTACAAGGCCTGCATAGGCACAACTTTTAATTGCCCAAGCACAACACATACCCTTTGCGATACCCTGTCGTAAAGGATGACTCCAAATAGGAAGGGGGAGGCATTCTGAATGCGGACCTAACATTATGACTATTAGAGGGCAATGTTTTTTGGAGATGCATTGAATTTTTGCTTTTTATTGTGATAATTTTTTGACGAAATTAAGAGTGTAGCCCTCATAATAGTGTTACAGAGGAGTATGGGGACAAAATCCATATATGAGCCCTAGGGACATGTGTATAGTGTACATAGCATTTAGATTTCTATTTGAATGATTTTTCTTTTGTTGAGTTTGTTTTAAGATTTTTCTGTGTTATTATTATGAAAAAAAATAAATCCATAATCCACATGAAGAAAAGATGGACAAGAGGCCTGAGCACTTCAAAGAGAAGAAGGTACAGGAAAACGATGAAACTTCACAAAGTATGTCTCAGCAGCCACTACAACAGCCGAAGAACTTGTCACAAAGCAGTGTCAACATGCAACCGACAAGTCATACAAGTCAGAGTCAAGTAGCTAAGCCACAAAATGGGTGAGGTGTAGTCCCAAAGCTGCAAGTAATATTCTCTGTGGTCTAAGCGTCTTAGCTATTCTAGGTACGTACTCAAGCTGGAAGAGTTGAGCATATTTACGTTGTGTCGCTCATGCTGATATAGGTGAGAAAAAGAGTCGAAGTCTAAGTACTTAAGTTTGGAGAAGTGAAGGAGAAGGTCCAAAAGACACTCACGTACTGAGCACAGTGAGATATGAGTGGAGAAACTTCTACATCAACAAACCTTCTTGGAAAGGTGGAAGCTATTTGAAACATCTTTTGATGTCACATGTGCTACATTTATTCCTTGAAGCACCCATCATCTCCTTCTTTCGCATTGCATGCTTTTGTTGACAAATTTCTCATATGCATACAGAGTGTCCCATAATTGGCACTTGCATTAGGCACTATTTCCGTGTTTCACCCAAGCACTCACCTTTCATGAACATGTACTTCACGTTCAACTGCTCAACTCCAATAAGAGCATAACCAAAGGCATTTTTTTTCCCACCGGGGTTTTTTCCCTTTGGTCATCCAGGTTTTAGACCCTAATCTCAAGACACCTATCACCATCCTCTTGTACATATTCCTTCTACATCAACAATAAGGAAAGTGCCACTCAAATCAATTGACAAATGAATTGGAGCACCAATTTCAGATCATAGCATACTTCTCCTCAATGGCGAGTCACAGAATGGCCTTCAATGACAAAGCTGCAGACAACACTAACAACATGATTGCACAGGAACAAAGAAGTCCCCAATGAAGAAGCGTAGACATAAAAGTAATCAGAGGATCTCCAAAGATGAATGGTTATGATGATAGATGTCTGCTCTAATGGATCATAGTTCTTGTTGTGGTTCGACAAAGATACAAGCAGTGCAACAGATGAAGCCAATACGACAGCAAAGTGTTGACCACTAGGTCAACAACACAACATAACTCAAGAACAAAGAAGTCCTCTATGAGAAAGACCAGACATAAGGGTAATCAGAGGATCTCAAAATCTTGTCCTTGATAATGCGCATCGAATGCTCGGTAGGGTTTTGAACCTCAAATTAGAATAATTAAGTCCTGGATTTGGCCTGACAGACAGACTTTTCATTGGAGTGCAACTTGGCCTAAAGAAGTTAAGGCTTACAAAGTTGTCATTGGCTCACAAGATCAGAAAGCCAATCACTCAATTCTACAGATTGTGGAAGTTGTTTCTGAGAATCACAAATACTCCGAATTGACAGATTTGTTGGAGCAAGTGATGGATGAAGCTTTCTCTATCCATGATGATAAGAGTCAAGTTAAACGACATTGGGTTCTTTTTGAATTTAGATCTGGCAGTAGACCTATAATGATAGAAACAGATGCTACAGCTCGAAGCGTGGATGTGAAAGACATAAAGTTCGTCATCAATTATGATTTTCCTGAATCATGTGAAGACTATGTACATCAGATTGGACGAACAAGACAAGCTATTGCAAAGGCTATAGTCTATACTTTCTTTACAACAACAAAACGACAGCCAGGACCACATCGCCATCGACAATCAGGTCATGTCAGGGACGACATGAACGCGGAAGGGGAATGTTGACCGCTGGGTCAACAACGCAACATAACTCAAGTTTCGTACCAAAGTCTTATCTTTTGCGAGTTATGAAATGCTACGGATTATGGATATAAACGTCATTTGTAATGAGTACTTATTCTAGTTTCAGAAGCCGGGGTGCAATGGAACTTCCAGATTGTAAATACAAAGCCATTTGACCCTTTCAACCCCATTTTTGGTTAAACCTAAGGTAGCCTTAGTATATAAGGTACCTAGGTCATTTTGTAAAGAGGACTTTAATCATAATCAAAACTTTAGCGCTGCTGTCTACTATGTGTGAGAGAGAAGAGAGTGAGCGTGAGCTTTATCCTCTCGCTACGCCCGGCTCGCTCAACACATTGGAGATCTGACTGCACCATTGCTATAGGCTCGAGGAGAGCTATGCGAAAACGCCAAGCATTCCACGCGAGAAGAAGCGCACACGCCGATGCATCTACGAGCTATTTGTGGCCGTAAGTGTATCAAACGATGTCTATTTTCTGCGTGCTAGTAGTCTATAGAATCGTGGCAACATAAGCTACGCATAGGTACTCATAAACTTCAGTTTTGGGCACTTTCAAAATTCTGCTCTGTCATCCTACGCGTTTTCTGCAGACGGGTTTAGAGTGAGGGTTTTGAGTGTAGAAGCGTAGGGACATGTGTATCCTAGTGAGGGGATGGTGTTCCTTAAGTTTCATACGAATCTGGCATGATTAGGTGAGTTACCTTCCGTATGTGTGTATGTGGCTAGGTGGTGTAGTTGAGAGCAGTGAGGTTCTTGATTGTGGTTTTGTTGGCCTTCCAGAGAGTTGTATGTGTAGGATAGTCTCAGCTTGACAAGCTAAAGAGATTTCCTCCGTGTGCCTATCGTGTCATCTGTGTCCTCGATTGACATTATGTTGATCTAGTAGTGTTTGCATGCACTTCATGGGTGTGCGAGTTGCTCTCGTCCAACACACTTCCAAAAATCGGCTCGTCAATGGTGGGCTAGCCTTCGTGGCAACGACAAAGCCCCAAAGACATGGAAAACTCTACGAGTTTCCATCATGAAGAAATTCCTTGCAAGTGATGCAAAGGACAAAGTGCTCACAGAGTGACGGATTTTGAGGCTTCTCTCTCATGATTCTATCCACAAATATGTGGACAAGTTTTAGGATTTACATCTCAAGGCTACTGTCTATCAAAAGATAGACTTTGCCAAGCAAAGACAAAAATTTTGTGCGGGATTACTGAAGAAATTGCCAAGTATGTCAGCTCCCAACAGTCTGGTTCTATTACCGAAGTAATCCACCACACCATGGTTGCTTTCTGCATCAATTTCCAACAAGGGGCTAGAGAGAATGTCAAACCCATGGAAAGCAAAGACAAAAATGATGCAAAGGGAAAAACCAATGTCCAAAATTCTTCCCAAGGCACTTCCTACAACAACAAAAATAGGTCTAAGGAGGAGGGAGTTTACAAAGTTAAAAACAAACTCCCTCATGAAGAGCTTTGATCTTTTTGCAAGGACCATAAGTGTTTTAAGTGTGGGGAGCAAGGACATGGCTATCATTCTTGTCCCAAGAAAAATGCTCGCAATGAGACTCCTAGGGATTTCAACATCGCAAGACTCCTAGGGATTCCACCATCGAAGATCCAAAAGAGGATGCTCATTGCAAAGGATCGTCTCTCTCCTATGCTTGGGGAAAGGTAAGGAAGCATGATTCCTTCATCTTGTTTGACCTTGGCTCTACTCACAACTTCATATCAACAGAGTTGGCCACGAAGTTGGGCATTCAACCTTTTGAGATGGGAGATATTGTAGCAGCTGACACAGCTTTCAAGGGACAGCAAGCCTCCATTACTCCCTTGATTGGGAAGTTGAGGCTTCATGTCCAAAGCTATGCCAACAAAGAAGAATTTTTCATCTCTCCTCTCCAACATGAGGATGCTATCCTAGGGGTTCCATGGTTTGATCGCATGGTTGCCATCATGAAGCTCCCTGAGAGGAGAATCTACTTCACCTTTAGGGGAAAGAACATGTGTATAGATATCAATGAGTCTGGCCATACTATACCACTTGTAAATCCTCTTACCCTTGATAAATCAATGAAGAGCTCAGTTTCTGCGTACATGATTTTTGTCAAAGAGTCCCTAAAAGGTCTTAATGTTTCATCAAAGGTGAATGGTAGGAATCAAGAAGAGTTAGACTTGTCTAACTTTCTAAAAGGATTCCAAGATGTGTTCATCAATGATATCCCTATGGACTTACTTCCAAGATGAGGGGATGATGACCATTAAATTGAGCTCCTATCAGGAAGCTCATCACCTAATAAACCTCCTTATTGAGTTTCACAAGCTCAACAAGAGGAGATCATGAGTCAATTGCATGAACTGGTGGAAAAAGGGATGGTGAGGCCTAGCTCCTCTCTATTTGCTCATCAGTACTTTTAGTGCAAAAGAAATATGACACATATCACGTGTCTCGACTCTAGAGCACTAAATACGATCACTGACAAATGCTCCAGCTGCATTCAGATCGACGATGGACAAAAGTCTTCAGGTCACTCAAATTCTGTTGAGGAGTACAAGGGACACCTCCAAGTAATCTTTCAAGTTGTGAGAGAGAATAAGCTTTTCATAATCAAAAGAAAAGTGAAGTTTTTCTACAAGAAATTCAATATTAAGGCCACATTATCTCACATTGCTGGCAAGCACAATCAAGTGTCAATGCACTTTCAAAACGGCCAAGGGTAAATGTGGTGTCTTTAGCAACTCACAATGATCTATCATTTATGATAGATGAGTATGCTATTGATGAAGACTTTAAGTAGGTAATTACAGCCTTGCATTAGGGAATAAAAAAAGAACAATTCACTTTGAAGGATTATCTTCCAAACCGTAATAGGCTAGGTGTTACTCACCCATACAATAAAAATTCATGTATAAATCCCATGCTTCTCATTATGCAGGGCAAAGAGGGATTTAATAATCTACGCTTTGAGGAGTAGAAATGTATTTTTTTTGTCTACCATGAAAAGTAAATATACAAGAGTATGTTTCAAAATGTGTGGTATATAAAAAATTGAAATTTGATCAAGGGAAGCAAAGTCTTGGATTGTTTTAGTCGACAGGCTTAGCAAGAAAACACACTCTATGTCTGTCAAAAAGACTATTGAGGTACATTAAATGGAAACCCTCTTTAGATCTCAAATTTTTAAGTATCATGGCTTGCCAATATCCATAGTGTCCAACAACGATCCTAGAATGACCAATAATTTCTAGAAGGGTCTCTTTGAGAATCTAGGAAGTAGATTAAATTTTTCTTTTGGCCTATCGTCCACAAACGGATGACCAAATTGAAATAACTAATCTAATGATTCTTGAATCTACTAAAAGCCTATGTCATGGAAGTAGATCAAATGTTCTCAATGAGATAAGTACTTACCTCTTATAGAGTATACGTACAATGACATTGTACATACTTCTATGGGGAAAGCACCTCTCAAGGTTAAAGAGGGAAGATGCAAAAGTCCCTTACCACTGAAAGTACATGGGAAGATCTTTGCTGCTGACGATGAATATAGCCGAATCTTTTCCAAAGATTAAAGAGGTTATATTCATCACAAAGCAAAGGCAAACATGGTGGCTGCTTATAAACTTAGAAGAGCCTTAGCCTTTAAGAAAAATGATTGGGTCTTGCTAAATTTTCTCAAGGCTTCTCTAAGGCATACTACGGGCAATAATCCTACGAGCCACCAAGAGAATTATGCTAAACTAGCAAAAAGATACTATGGTTCTTTCTTTTAAAATTCTTAAGCCAATCAATGAGATGGATTATTAGTTAAAGTTGCCCAATGATTGGCTCATTCACCATGCTAACCATGTGAGCCTACTCATGCCTTAGAAAGGAGAACCACCAAAAGAACCAATAATGGAGGACCCGCCAGAGATCGAGATCAAGAAGAGGTGTCGCAACCCGAATCGATCCTTCAACACAAAGACAAGGTACTAAGAAATGGTAAGATTATCCAATGACGTCTGGTTAAGTTTAAAAATTATCCTTTTAAAGGTTCTATATGGATGCAAGGAACCTAGCTTAAGGATAATATGAACCTTGTCAATGCTTACAATGCTACACTAGAGTAAGCAAATGAAGATGCACTTTAAATTAACAATGTTTTTGTCTATAAGAATTATTCTCTTTCTTTTATTGTGCACAAAATTTAAGAAGTATGCATGCTTAGGATTGTGTTTGTGGTGAGACGACATCTCCCAACCACCAGTAGAACTTGTCACTCTACTTTGGAAGCATGATAGCAATAGGCATGGGAGACTTTTCTTTTAACAAAAAATTCTACTAATACTTGGCACATTCTTGCATTTGGTCGCTGTTGTAGATCTCTTTGCTACTATGGGGACATAGGGGCTTTGAATAGATTTTATGTTGATGCTTGAGCAACCTTGAGGGGTGGTGCAACCTTGATTTTGGACGGTAATGTATTATTAGATCATTTCCTTGTTTGACTTTACATCTCTTCTCGGGTTTGTTTGGCCCCAAGAAGCGGTTCTTGGATCCCATCGCAAGATCTATGTCAACAATTACCACCACAAATTTGGTGAGAGCCACGGCTTCACCTGCACAGTTGTTAGCATCTTGTCTCATGGATTCCAGTCGCTTGTATAGGGAGATGGCATGTGTCACAAACTATTGACATGTCAAGACACTGAAGAATGGAGCCGACTTGTAGACCCCAACTAAGGGGACTAAACCCTAAAAGAATTAGAAGCAAAATTAGAAGAAGAAGAAGAAGCAGAGTCCTATTTTTAAAAGACGAGTTCCCACCAGCTTACGGGATCCCTTTTGATGGGATCGAGGGGACCTAAATGCATCAAAATAAAGCGAGACCAACACACACACTAAATCACATGGAGTATGATGGCATGGAAGCAGTATAGATGGTCTAGATTTCAAGCAGATATGCTAACGTGAGAGTTGTACAAATGCCCACAAATTATGCTAGTGACATGACAAATATACATATTTCCGCAAAACGCATTGTCAGCTTTTGAACTAGTTGCTTTATTGTTTGATTCTTTGCATCTAACTACTTTTGAGAGGCCAAGAGACTTTAAATATGAGAAAATGGCTCATTATTTGGCATGCTTCTGCGTGAAGATGCAGAGGATGGAGTACCAGAAGTGTATTGAGTTCAAGCAATATAAAGAAATACTGAAAGGAATGCCAACGTTTGGGGCTAGTGCTCTCTTGGGGTGAAATCCTCTACTCCACGCCTTGTATCATGTCTCCCTTTAAGTTCAATTGTTATTTGAAGTTCTTTAAGTTTTTTAGTATACTCTTTTCCATCGACACATGGTGCCTGTCCCCATGACAATGGTATCAAAACTTTAAGCATGTGCTTTTCTGAAAGCATACCGGTCCTACCAAAGTTTACTAGAATTTTTTTTAAAAATTGTCTAGAACTCGAACTTATTGACCACTCCTACCCTTTGTCCATCACACATTGGGTGTGCTCCCGTCTTCATCGCTCTGTCTTATTGGGCATAAGCCATAAGGAGTTCTAGAACACTTGCACAAGAAGGATCAATTTTATTCTCGAACCACCATTTTTTTCCTTAGAGGGAGTGCTATCCTGTGGTGGATGTCTATAGCCACCAAGACACTCACTACAAGGACTTGGCAAGCTTTCAAGAAATTTTTTTCCCAAAGTTACATGCCTTCAGACATCTTCCTTTGGAGTGCATCTTCCTACAAAGTGGGGTATCATGAAATGCTTGCCACAAAAATCCTAACAAATTATTGGAATTATGGTTGCAAGAAAACACAAACAGCTTGGAGAAGACGAAGGAAGATCAAGGCACACAATAGAGAGTGTATTATACTTAGTGTGAAATGGAAAGATAGATAGCCCTAGAGTGATGGGCGTATATACAATGCACGAGGGCAAAAACCTCCTAAAGAGGGTAAAAATTCCCTGGCGGTCGTAGTGTGTTCACACACATCACTACCACATGTATATGGTGACAAATCCCCCTGGAGTGATGCGGTGAACAAGAGCTGGCACATGAGTAAAGTGAAGTTCCATGACTTGAGGACATGATCAATCCACAAAGGGGAGTAAGCACAAATCTTTGCGGAAAGCCTCTCACTTCTCATGAGACAATGCCTTTGTGAAACGATCTGCAAGGTTTTTCTATGATGGCACATAAGCCAATTTGATCTCTCCTGCTGAGAGCCTCTCCCTGACACACTGGTTCCTTGCAAGTGCCAATGTGCTTTGACTCTCAGTGTAGATAGTGTCTTGTCCAACACCCAAATCAACCATAAGGAGTCTGAGCCATACACACTGAACCGTAGTTGTGAAGACTGCCCTGTACTCAGCCTCACAACTCAAAGTGGCCACAAAAATTGCTTCTTGCTCAGCCATGATATACATGAACTGCCAAGCACGGAAAAAAAAGCATTTTTGGACACTCGCTTGTCAAAACAACCAGCCCAATCTGAGTCCGAAAAAGCATGTAAGTGGGCGGCAATGATCCCCCCTTGGGATAAAACAAGCCAAGATGTAAAGTGCCACTAAGGTAGCAGAAAATCCTCTTGATAGCCTGCCAATGCTTAGACCCTGGGCTATGCATAAATTTGCTAATGTATGAGACTACAAACTGAATATCTGGCCTTGTGTTGCATACATAAATGAGGCATTGGTAAAGAGTGATATCAGTAGGATCACCAACATCATGAAGACTCAATTTCAAACATGTTTCCATGGGAGTGGCAATAGGTTTGCAACCCTCAAGTCCAAACTTACATAGCAATGTCTCTATGTAACTTTTCTGACACAAGGCAATACCACCATCACACTGGTTAAATTGTATACCCAACTAATGATGCAGCAACCACAAATCTTTCATCTTGAAAGAAGCATTCAAATTAGCCTTAAATTTAGCAATATGTCTCTCATTTGGGCCAGTGATCAACAAATCATCTACGTAAAGAACCACAATGAGAAGTACATCACCCTCACACTTCACATATAATGTGCTTTTTTTTGGACTGTTACAAAAGCCTCGTTTGACCAAATGAGTGTCAGCTTTCTCATACCAACCACGAGGAGATTGATTCAACCCATACAAAGCCTTCTTACATCTACACACTTTGTCCTCTTGTCCTTTCTTGACAAAACCACGAGGCTGTGTTACGTAAATCTCCTCAAATATGTCACCATTCAAGAAAGTAGTAACAATGTTTGATTGATGTACATCCCAACCAAAATGAGCTACCAATGCACGTAGAAAAGGCACAATAGTCAAACGACAAGTGGGAACAAAAGTCTCTTCATAATCTATTCCTTTTTGTTGTGCATAACCCTTTGCAACAAGTCAAGCCTTATGGTGATCGATCTCACCATCTAGCTTGCATTTTAAGTTGTAAACCCACTTTGTACTACCAATGGCCTTTTTGCTAGGAGGTAAATCACATAAATTCCATGTGTCATTTTCTATAAGTGCATCATATTCTGATTGCATGGTAGCCATCCAATTTTCTAAATTTTGTGCTTTATCAAAAGATAGAGGTTCCTCAACATCATGTAAGCTAGACTCAGCCAAAGCATAACAATCTGATGACTAAGATGCATGGACAAAGCCTGAACGAGTACGACTATACAAAGGTGTGTCCAGTTACTGTCATGCAATGTATGCACCAGCCTTTTTGGCATACCTCTAGCCTGCTCATTTTCAGCCCTTTCCTCATCAAGTACATCATGTACATCTGCATCAGTAATACGCTGATATATAACATTTTCGGAAACCCCCATAGGCTGTACATTTACCTCATTGGAATTTCCATTCAAACTTCCACCACTAAAAAGAGTCAACAAAGTATCATAAATGTCTTGTGGGCTTACATTACTATCTCTAGTACATGACAGGAAGGGCTGAATAGAATCTTCCACAAACACTACATCCCGTGAAACCAAAATACGCTTTGTTTGCAGATGATACAACCTGTAACCTTTAACACTTTAACCAGCAAAAATACGTTTGATAGACTTATCATCCAATTTTCTTTGTTGTGTTTGTGGCACCAAAGCATACGCCAAATAGCCTAAAGCACGCATGTGCTCAATAGAAGGCTTTCTATCATGCCGTGCTTCATATGAGTAATAGAATACAAAGCTTTTGTAGGACACCTATTAAGTACATAAGTGGCACACATGATGGCCTCAAGCCAAAAAGAATGCGGCAAAGCTTGACTTTTGACCATACATCCTACCATTTCCGTAAGTGACCCATTTTTCTTCTCAGCTAGACCATTTTGTTGAGGCGTATAAGGAATTTTACATTGGTGTTTTATCCTACGACTAGCCAAAAATGCATTAAATTCATGAGACATATACTCCCCCCCTCGATCACAATAGAGGGTGCCCATAGTACATTCCAAGACATTTTCAGCCATAGCCACAAATTATTTGAAGCACATAAAAACTTTGAACTAAGAGAGAATTCCCATGCATGCCTAGAGTAATCATCAATGAAAGCCACGAAGTACAGGTAATTGCCCAAGGATGAAGTTTGCATGGGCCCACAAACATCACTATGCACAAGATGCAACCTGCATGTGGCCCTAACTGAACAACCCTTTGGAAATTTAGAATGCTATAATTTACCCAAAATACAGCCTTCACAAACATGTTTGACAGGTGCTTCAAGAGGAGGCAAAGAAGCAACCATATCAAACTTTTACAAACGCAGCAAACTGACAAAATTCAGATGTCCAAAACGTGCATGCCACAATTTTGCATCTGAAATAGCCCTTGAATTTGCAACTGCATTTGCAAAATCTAGTCCACACTTGTCATACAAAGTGAGCTTATACGGCCCATGGCACAAAAGGCCAGATGCAACAATTTTATCACCAAAACTGGGATTCTGAATTGTACATCTGTCATCGACAAATTAGACTACAGGTCTAAGTCTAGCAAGTGCAGATACAAACAAAAGATTCTTCTTGATCCCAGGTACATAAAGTGCATCAACAAGTGTAAAATAACTGCCATTTGCAGTAATAAGAACAATCTTTCCAACTCCCTGAACAGGATAAGAGGCATTTTTGGCACAAGTGACCGAATTCGCATGAGGGAGAGACTCAAGAGAGGTGAGCAATTCATGATGTGAGGTAATGTGCTTTGTAGCACCACTATTGAAATATCACACATGTGAATTTGCAACAACTGACATGCATGCATCATAGACAACAGGATTGTAAATGCACTTTGCACTATTCTGCATCAACAGCAGCATCACAGTCTCCTTTCAGAAAAGACTCAACAATGGCTGCATTTGTAGTGGAACTAGCATTTACAGTGGAACCAACCTCTTTCTTCTTAGCCTCTTTGGACTTCAACTTATGACTGCTTAATCAAGTAATCATTAACTTTACAATAATGGTAACACATCTTCTTTTTTCCCTTATCACCATAATTTCCCGATGAAGTGTTGCCAACAGAAGCATTTGGAACAGAAGTTTGCCACTCGCAGCAAAACCATAAGAAGTTGCTGCATTGCTAGACAACACCCTTTCTTTGAGAAGCAATAAAAGCCTGTTCAATTGCACGCTGTCTAGTCCTGTTTTTTTTGGAAAGTGACTCTTGCAACAACAATGTGCACAATGCATCGAACTTGAAAACTTCAGGATTTCCTTGGGTCATAAGTCTGCAAGTACTAGCAAAATCTTGGTAAGAATATGGCAAGGCATCAAGAACAGCCTAGATTTCTGCACAAGGTAACTGTCTGAAATGACTCCACCTACAAAAATAAGTTGCTCATTGGTATCCTTGACACCAATGTATATATCATCTTCCTCATGCATAATGTTTGATTGTAGCTCTTTATGAAACAAAGCAATATTTTCCTCATTTCGGCTTGTATAAAGACCAGCCACAATATCCAAAGCTTGTTTTGTAGATTTTGGTGAACAAACATGAGGAGTAATGGTGCTCTTTACAAAAAACACAAATCAACACATGAGCCTGTGCATCGTTTACATCCCAACAAGCTTGTTTTGTAGTAGGCAAAACAACTCTAACAACATTCTTGCAGCGAGACCTGCAACATCCTCAATATCAACTACATCCTTAAACCAAGACGTACATCAATTACCTCCATAACATTTCAGACGCCCTTGACAAAAGAACATGTTGCATCATGTAAGTCCACGTAGGGTAATTGTCCCTATCCAACTCGTCCTCAGCAGCAAACATCCTGAACACATCTATGTTGTTGTCAGTCATGGAAAATGTCTGCACCTGATGTGAAAACTACCCAAAATGAGGAGAAACAGAGTGAGACTAGCATGTGCTATATAGAACAACCCACAATAGACTATATAGGACCTGTTATGTAGAAAACGGCACTGACAAAATGTTTTCACTAAGTGACAAAATTGCATGTGTAGGCCTGCTTGTAGTGGAACCGTAGGCCAAAATGAGCCCGAATCAAAAATTTTGTTGACCTATTAACGCCCTCCAGAGCTCATTGAAACCCAAGAAAGCGAGAAGGGGTGTGTTCGAGTTGCTGGCGGCTAAGCCGAAGAAGATGCAACTTGCTCTAATACCAATTGTTGGAATTAGGGTTGCAAGAAAACACACAGATTGGAGAAGACAAAGGAAGCTTAAGGCACACAATAGAGAGTGTACTACTTAGTGTGCAATGGAGAGATAGATAGCCCTAGAGTGATGGGCGTATATACAATGCACGGGGGAAAAAACCTCCTAAAGAGAGAAAAAATGCGAAATCTCTCACCAAGTGTCTCTTCTCAAACCTATAACCTTGGAGGTCTAGTGTGATTGCTATGTCTTGGGACTACCATCACCGCTATATGACAACTGTTTGTTGAGGCTTGTTTTGACTATTCAAGTGCTTGTGGACCATGTTGCGGTTAGCTATAACCTTATGGAAGAAATTTGACCCTAATTTTGGTGCAAGTTTCAAAATGGAAGCACAATTATCTTTTGAGTGTAATTGATGTCAAGAATGCGTTTTCAACAATTCTCTAAAATCTATTTGAGAACTTGTTTGGTAATTCTGCTTGGAATTTTTTTGGAATTACTCTGAGTGGAGTAGTGAGAAATGATGTTTGAGAATGCTTGCACATACTCATGGCCCTAGCCCCTTATGGTTATTTGCAAGGGGAGTATTGAATGTTTGAAAAGTGTTGTTTTTACATATGTTCCGGACCCTTGTGGTTCTTTACGGGGGGAGTTAATGTATGAGTAGTATGTGGCCTCTATATCTCATGGCTCAGACCTTTTTAGGTTATTTGCGGTAGGAGTAATGAGGGACTTATTGAATAGCTCATGACCCGGACCTAGATGGTTATTTGCGGGGGGAGGGTTCATCAACAATTTTATGTTTCTATGTCTTGTAACATGCATAGGTGAGCATTTGTGCTGCATTATGATGTGCCAACCACTTAATATTCCTAATTGGGAAAGATTTCTTGGGTATGTAATTTTAGTGTATCAAGAGACATGTTAGAGATCAACACCGTCTGGGTGTGATGGCTAATTTTACTACATCAAAATATCAAGAGATCCAATCTAGAATGAGACCAAGCTACTGAAGAAAGGATCCGACTTGCAGATCCCGATTGAGGGGCCTAAACCCTAGAAGAAGAAAAAACAGAATCGGCAAGAAAAGAAGAAGCAACAAAAGAAGTTTTACCAACTTGCAAAGTCTTGCCGAGTGGCCTATTTTAAAGACAAGTTCCCACCAACTTACCCGACCCTGTTCGATGTGGCCTAGGGGACATAAATCCATTAAAATAAAGTGGGATCAACACACACACTCAATCGTGTGGAGCATGATGATGTTCCAACAATATGGACGCTCTAGATTTCACACTGACATATTGACGTGAAAGTTGTACAGATTTCCACAAAAACGCAATGGTAGCTTAGGACCATTGTTGCTTTTAGAGTTTGCTTCTTATCATGTAACTGCTTTTGAGAGGCCAAGGGCCTTCAAATATGAGCCAAGGGATCATTCTATGGAACATGTGAAAAGGTGCAAAGGATGGAATACCGGCAATGTACAGAGTTCAAGCAATATAAAGAAATAACAAAAGGGTGTTAGTGTTTGAGGCCACTGCTCTCTTGGGGTGGAACTCTGCCACTCCTTGTCTCGTGTTGTGCATCTCTTTCAATTCAATTATTATTTGAAGTGCTTAAATTTGTTCAGAATGCTCTTTTCCATTAGCACATGGTGCCGTCCCTGTGTGACAGCATGCTCTATTTCTAGAGAGATTCCACACAAACAACTTACTGTGTGTGATGTCCTTATCTCTACACAGTGAATTTTTCATGACTCTTTCCATGATTCTTACTTTGCAAGCTAACATACAGAGGTTTCATAGAGCTATGCATACTGCAAGACATGACATGCAAATTTTCCTCTCATGCTTTGGTGTCTCATTCGATCTCAAAAGGGGATAAGAAAAACAAATATTTCCCTTCGATTTAGAGAGAAACTAGTTGGGTCTACAATGTGTGCAATCAAGGATTTTGCAGGGGTGTTGCACAAGAAGTTGGACCAGTGCCAACTGATGCTTTGTATTTCTATGAGCACTAGTTTGAAGGAGAGATAGTCAAGCTAAAGGTTTTACAAGCTAGAGGTCCAGTCTAGCACTTCAAGAGAAGGAGAGTGACTCTAGACATGTGTCTGTAATTGATGGCTCCTTTGCCCTTGGATGAGTTGCGAGATGGTGTGCAAAGTTTTGCGCATTCCTCTTTTTTTCCAAGAAAGAAGATTCTTCTTTTAGTTAATAAAACTGCCCAATGGACTACAAACTGTCCCTGCTAAAGAGGGCTATGTAAAAATGTAGGGAGACTCTCCCAATGAAAAGGTAAGATATATACAATGATGGCCAAATTAGGATATGGGAGGAGGAAACAAACACATTGGTCTATGGTATTTCCATCTAGTCATGCCATGAACCATGCAATGGATGACTAGTCCATTTGGCGTTGAGAGCCTGAGGTTGCCGCAAGCATGTCTGCACATTAGTTCTATCATCTTCCATAGTAGAGTGACAAGCTCTACTTGGTGTTCGGCAGACGTCGTCTCCGCAAACTTGATCTAAGCATGCATACTACTTCATTTTTGTGCATAATGAAGAAATAAAGAGTCTTATAAGATAAAAATTTTGTTCATTTGTAACATTTGTACATTTTCTTACTCTTGGGAAGTGTTGTAAGCATTGACAAGGTTTAGGTTATCCTTTAATTGTATGCCTTGCATCCATCTAGCATCTTCAAAAGGATAATGTATTGTGGGATAGTATTACCGCCTCTTAGTACCTTGTCTTCATGTCAGAAAATGGACTCGGGCTGCAGTACCTCTCTTGGTCCTCGATATCCGGTGTGTCTTCAATTGTTTTCTTGTGGTGGCTCTCCTTTGTAAGGCTCACCTGAAAAGCATTGTCTATGAGCCAATGGTTGGGCAACTTGAGTTGATAGGCCATCTCATTGATTGGCCTAAGAATTTGGAAGGGACCATAGTACCTTTTTGCTAACTTAGCATAGTACTTTTGGTGTCCCATAGGATTCTTGCCCGTCATGTGCCTTAATCAAGCCTTGGGAAATTTGAGTAAGACCCAATCATTTTCTTTAAAGGCTTGGGCTCTTCTGTGCTTGTCAGCAGCAGTCTTTTACCTTTGTTGTGAGATAGAGATAGCATCCTTAATCTTTTGGAAAGATTCTTGTAGGTCTTGGCTATACTCATCTGCAGCGAAGATCTTCCCGTGCACCTTAAGTAGCAAGGGACTTTTTGACCTTCCCTCAATTACCTCAAAAGGTGCTTTTCCTGTGGAAGTATGTACAATGTTATTGTAGGCATACTCCACTAAGAGTAAGTACTTCTCCCATTGGGATCTTTTATCTACTTCCGTTACATAGGATTTTAGTAGATCGAGAATTGTGAGGTTAGCTATTTCACTTTGGCCATCCGTTTGCGGGTGATAGGCCGAAGATAAGTTTAGCCTTGTTCCTAAATTATCAAAGTGACCCTTCTAGAAATTACTGGTCATTCTAGGAGCTCTATCTGACATTATGGACATTGTCAAGCGATGGTACTTGAAGATTTGTGAAATAAAGAGGGTTGCCATTTGATGGTCTTTGATAGTCTTTCTGACAAGTATAAAATGAGCTTGTTTGTTGAACCTGTCTACTATCGTCCATATTCTTGTATTCCCATGGATATACTTAGGCAATCCAAAGATAAAATCCATGGATATGCTCTCCCATGGTGAATTAGGGATTGGAAAAGGTTGAAGCAATCCAAGATGCTTCCCTCTATCAAACTTTGTCTTTTGGCATACCACACATTTAGAAACATACTCTTGTATGTTTGATTTCATGATAGGCCAATAGAAATATGTTTCAATCCCCTTTAGGGTAGACTGAATCCCTCTATGCCCTGCATAAGAAGGAGCATGAGATTCATACATTACTTTCTCACGTAGTGAGCTAGTAACGCATAGTCTATTGCAATAGAGAAGATAACCATCTTGTAAAGTGGTCCCTCTTTCTTCCCTAGTGCAAGGGCTGAAATCACATCTCTAAAATTAGGATCAATAGCGTACTCATCTATCATAGAAGATAGATCATTGTGAGTTGCTATGGAAACCGCTTTCACTCTCGGCCATTTTGAGAGTGCATCGGCTACTTGATTATGCTTGCCAGCAATGTGAGCAATATGAAAATGAAATTGCAAAAGGAAATTTTCCCACCTCATTTGTTTGTCAGAGAGTTGGTCTGCATCATGAAGTACTTAAAACTTTGGTGATCCGTTCGCAGAATCAAAGGAGTCCCCAATAAATAGTGCTTCCATGAGTCTAAGGCATGTAGAACTGCAAGGCATTCCTTTTCATATATGCCTAGATCTTGCTCAATAGGATCGAGCCTTTAACTTTCATAGCCTATGGCGTGCCCTTCTTGAGGCAAAACAGATCCAAGGCAATCACTACAAGCATCACATTGGACCTCAAATGGCTTTGAGAGATTCGGTAGTGTAAGCACATGTTGAGAGATAAGCTTTTCTTTCAAAAGCATTGTTCTCCTTGGAAGACCATGTATACCTAACGTTTCTTTTGTAGGGTCATGTAGTGGTCCTGCTATTAGTGAGAACTTCTCTATGAAGCCTCTATAGTATGCAGACATACCTATAAAGCTCCTTAATTCATGAAGATTCCTTGGTTTATGCCATCCTTTTATTACCTCTAACTTTGATGGATTCATTTGGATGCCATCTTGAGAGATTATGTGACCTAAATACTGAATCTCTTGTAAGAAAAAATCACTTTTCTTTCTATTAACAAAAAGCTTTTTCTCTCTTAGAACTTGAAATATTACCTGGAGGTGTGCTTGTGTTTGTCTAATGAATTAGAGTAGATGATGATATCATCAAAGAACACTGTAGTAAAGGTTTGGTAAGGCCTGAATAGCTTCTCCATCAAGCAGTTGAATGTGGCTGGTGCATCGGTCAAGCAAAAAGGCATGACAATGTATTTGTAAATACCAAACGTCGTTCGAAATGTGGTCTTTACAATGTCTTGATCAATTATCCTTATTTGATGATAGCCACTTTTTAGGTCAATCCTACTGAAGTAGGTAGACCCTTGTAGATTATCAAATAGGTCTTCTACCCGTGTAACGGGAAATCTATTCTTGATAATGATCCTATTTAGTGCTCTATAGTTGACACACATACGATATGTGCCATCTTTCTTTTTCACTAGTAGCACAGGAGAACAAAACGGAGATGAGCTAGGCCTAACCATGCACTTCTCAACTAACTCATGCACTTGCCGCATAATCTCCTCTTGTTGAGCTTGAGAAACTCTATAAGGAGGTTTGTTAGGTGGTGAACTTCTTGGAAGAAGTACAATTGCATGGTCATCATTGCCATGTTTAGGAGGTATCTCACAAGGGATGTTGTCAATAAAGACATCTTAAAACCCCTTGAGAAAATTGGATAACTCTAATTCCTTTTAATTTTGTATATTTTCTTTTGCTAAAACATAAGGTTGTGTATGTACAATGGGTATAGTGTTACCCATTTCCTTAGCATCTATATACATATCTTTTTCCCTGAACATAAAGGAGATTCTCCTTTCAGGGAATTTAACATTGGCAGCCATGCAATCAAACCATGGTGCCCCTAGGATTACATCCTCATGCTTGAGAGGAGAGATAAAGAAGTCCTCTTTGTCCACATAGCTTTGGACATGGAGCCTCATTTTCCCGATTAAGGGAGTGACTGAAGCTTCTTGCCCCTTGAAAGTAATGTTTGCGGGTAGGACATCTCCCATCTTGTAGGCTTGTATGCCTAGCTTGGTGTCTAGCTCTATAGATGTAAAATTGTGACTAGAACTAGGGTCAAAGAGAATAAAATCATCATGTTCTCTTACCTTTCCCCAAGCATGGCATAGAGGAGATCCTTTGTGATGATTTTTCTCCTCTTGGATTTCGACCAAGGTAGCTAAGGAGGATCATGGCGGTTGTTCTTTTGGGGACAAGCGTGGTACACATGCCCTTATTTGCCGCACTTGAAACACCGGTTATCCTTGCAATAACTCTCAATCTCTTCAGGAGAGAGTTTATTTTTGCCTTTGTAACCTCCCTTCTCCTTAGCTTTGCTGGAATTGGGCTTAGGAGACTTTTGGACATTATCCCTCCCCTTAGGCTCAGTGGAACCCTTTTTTAGGGGCTTAGAATTCCTCTTAGCCCTATTTTTGAATTGATTTGAGAGGACACCATAGTATGATGTATTTCCACCGATATGGTGTGTGGCCTGTGGGAGTTGACATACTCTGCCATTTCTTCGGTTAAGCCCGCACAAAATTCCCGCTTTTTCTCTCCACAATTCAACTTTTTTGAAGACAGTGGCTTTGAGTTTAGGTCCCAAAACTTGTCTACATATTTGTGGATGGATTCATAGAGAGAGATTCAAGATTCCCATTCGATGAGTAACTTTGTTTTGCATCGGTGGCCAAAAACTCTTCAACTGAAGCTCTTAAATCTTTCCATTTGTGGATCTTTACATTAGGCTCTTAGGCTAGACCACCATTTTTGGGCGACTTTTGAAAGTGCAAGAAGCTACATGGCATAGCTTAGAGGACTTCGTGAAGCCCTCATCTCCGAGCGCCACATCAAATTGTTGGATAAAGGACAAGACTTTGTCTGTAGCACCAAAAGTGCCATCGTAGGTAAGGAAAGAGATGCTCTTCCCTCCCTTTTTGAACTTCTTGAGCTTGGATGACCTCTTCCACGCGGCATAGGATTTCCTATGGCCTCTTCTTTTTGATGGTTCAAAGGTTGCACCATCACTTTCTTCAAAAGATGAAGACTTTTAGGAAGATGGAGAAGAGGGTGACCTCTTTCTTGCCTTTTTCTTTCCTTGATCTTTGTTGTCTTCACCATCACTTTCATAAGAGGAAGAGGATGAAGAAGATGGAGAAGAGGGTTTCCTCTTTCTCGCCTTTTTCTTCTCTTGCTTTTTGTCATCCCTCTTTGAAGTATGGTGTGGAGAAGTATGTGATGGTCTTATGCATGTTGGAGGCAATGGAGAGCATTTAGCCCGCCATCTTCGTGGAGCCATCTCTATTGAGGTGGTGGGAGACTCACTTCTTTATCGTTCCTTTGGTAGAGGCTCTCGAGTTCTCCTTTGAGAAGGAGATGCGTCATCAAGGAGAAAATTTCGGAGCCCTTCATAGTGATCCTCTTCTTCTTCCCGAATCGGAGAGAGACCTCTTTTGTAAGTCTTGCAAGGAGGCTTCCTAGGTGCTCTCTCGTCATGGTGGGGAGCTTGGAGAATCCCATGGTCACGAAGCTGCCATTGCACTTCACTTTGGAGGGATGGATTGCCCATGGCTTATTGAAGCCTAGAAACAAGATAGTTAACAAGCATTGGGGCATCATTAGTAGCTTGCTCATTAGCAAAATCAAAGTTATCAACATTAATTTCACTCTCTTTACTATTTTCAGCCATTCTAACAACTTTTTGGTGTAAACTTTCTAGTTGTACTTTGGCACTTCAAGCCCTAGTTGTTACTATACCAGTGGCTTGAATACCATTAATTGCAAGGAATAGAAGAGAGGGTCATTGAACACCAAAAACACACCGGCTCCTGTCAAGCTTCTAATAGCTCAATAGTGGTTAAGCCGGAGGCAAGCGCCATAGGACTCCACTATTAAGACCATAGCTCTTGACAGTGATGCCCCGTTAACTGCACAAAGGCAGGCGCACTGCAAGTCTGAAAATCCCTATTCTACTTACTCACATGCAATTAATAGTACCAACCATTGATTGCTAGCTTGAGGACCTCCCTTCTTGAGCAAGAAAAGAGAAACCTTGTGCTCTGATACCAATGTAACATTTACTAGTCTAGTAACTTGTGTGTAGCGGAAAATAGCATGAGCATGGTGAGCATTTCATTAGAATAGATTCCTAATGAGAATAACAAGAGTGCTTGGGTGGAGAGAGCAACAAAAAGCGTTGACACCTAGTTAGATAGCATGAACAATACTTCAAAAGAGTGAGAATTAAGCAAATGACAACAGTTGAGGACTGGATTTGCATGGAGCCGGTCCCCCCTCCAAAAGGCTTTGTATTATGGTTTTTCCCATCAAGAGAGACATTTTACAATACAATACTTTGTTTTCCTTAAATTCTAGCTAGTGCAATGAAGATGGAAACTTCATGCACTAAGAAAAACATTTATTGAACACAACATCAATTCCCTCACGGTCTCAGACCCAAGACCTCACACACCTTTGAAGATGGTGAGAGCTAGCGGGGTATAAGAGTAGATTTAGAGGAAGAAGGAGTATTCTTACAAGAAAGATGTACATCTCCTCACATAATCACTCATATTAGCATATCTTAGCTTAGTGATTAGCATGGTAGAGGATATGAGCATGCATTGAAGCTTGGCTCTTGGTTGGATTTGCATCACAAAGCCAAGAGTTGTTGGTGTAGGCCTCCCTTCTCACAAGCTTGGAGTAGGTGATAAGCTTTCCATTAAAGCTTGAGAAGGAGAGAGGGTATTCTTACTCCACACATGAGCTAGTGTGAGTGTGTAGGTGATAATGCCTTTGAAAAATCAGCCCCCCTCTCTCTCTCTTGGTCAAGCCCTCTTGCTAGCATCCTATTGGTCCTCCCCAGGCTTAGCCAATGGTAATTAAGCAGCATAAGTGATAGCCTTCTGACATGTCCCCCTTTTCCCATTCTGTGAGAGATTTAGGTAATTAATAAATGCAACTAAACTCTCATTGGACCCCTTTGCCTCCCGGCCAATAGGAATCACGCAAGCCATTTGGCTGTTGAATGCTCATTGGACCCCTTGGGAGACTGTCCAATAGTCTTCTAGAGAGCTTAACTCCCATTGGTTCTTTTATTAAGTGTTTTTAAATTAATTAAACTAGATTTACTCTAGCCTAATTCTCATTGGTCCACCTCCAAGGCCATCCAATAGGATTTGAGTACACCTTGAGGGCATCTGGGCTAGGGAGCTGACATGTGTCCCTCATTCACTTTGTGTAAAGGGAGCTTGTGTGTGTGTGTGTGTGTGTGTGTGTGTGTGTGTGTGTGTTTCTCTCTCCTCCCCTACTTGCAAGGCTCGCCCCCTCCTATGTAGGGATTGATAAAGACTTTTTGTGACACACACTAAGCACCCAATTTCCCTAGCGTTTGACCTTTGGAGACACCTTTGAATTTTGGAACCTTAGCATTTTGGAACTCTTAATGGGCTGCACCTTAGGGTCTTTTAATCCCTATTGCTGTAGATTGCTATTTTGCAGATGGGTCCCCCTTTGGATCCCTATTTTCCCTCCTTTGGATCCCTACCAATATTCTAGCTTTTTCTCCCCCGGCACTTCCCCATATTAAATGATCATTTAGGAGAATTAGATATAATTGCTTATTATGACACTTACTCCAGGCCTGACTCCTCTTTGATGATGTGGGTAAGATCACCGATGTCCAGCTCTTGGGAGGAGGGTACTATTAGATAGAGTTCAAGTGTCTAGAGATGACATCTAAGGTGATTTCAATGAGCCTGCTTGGTATCCAAGGAGCTCAAGCCTACTGCAGACGATGGCATCATGGTTTTGACCAGACTATAAATGTGCTTGAGGAGGAGGTTGATTTGCCTATATCGGTTTTCTTCTTAGGCATGAGGAGAGAGTACCTTCCTCTTCTCCCCATGTTTGAGACAATTTTGGAGTCTCCGCACATTGTAGCTTTAATTGTGTGTGGCCAAGGCCATGGGTTTACCTACTGTGTGGGTTCTTGTTCAAGGCACACACTCCCCCTCCGAAGAAGATGATACTTCTACCTTGTGTGAGTAGGGGTTGGATCAGACATAATGTGGAGTATTTGGGTCTCCTAAAATAGTGCTTCATTTGCAGACAAATGGGCCACTTTGCAAAGGCCTCAACACATTCTAGGGATCATACAACTGACAATTGGCAGCAGGTGCCTGTTGGTCATGGTGGTTGCGAGCGATAGGGACAAGCTTGCTACACTACTCCCCCTCGTGGCCGACCTCTTG
Organism: Adiantum capillus-veneris; assembly: GCF_014529385.1. NCBI lineage: Eukaryota > Viridiplantae > Streptophyta > Polypodiopsida > Polypodiales > Pteridaceae > Adiantum > Adiantum capillus-veneris. The sequence continues at coordinate 179,867,424 of NC_140933.1, read as the reverse complement.
CAACTTAGCAACATTAGGTTCCGACAGGGACCTTTTTGACCCCCTTCAGCAAGACCCCCAGAGCAGACTCGGTCCTCTTCAACTCCTCCCCCTCCTCCTCCTCCTCAAACACTGCTGCGCTTTGCCTCCCCCGTCCCCCCCCCCCACCTCGTCCACCTTCATCTGCACCTGCCACTTCTCCTCTCTCCCCGGTGGGGCACTCAGCCTCATCTTCCGACCCCACTGCTACTCCTCCTAAGATGCAGGGGATTAGACACATGTCAATAGCAAGGTGCTCTCTTGGTGATGCTTTCTCCCGAGCCGTGTGGCTTAGGAGGGACAACCCCATTTGAGGCTGCTGCTTTTGGGTCAGACTTCCCCCTTTTGATGTAGTCCCTCAAGGGTTTACTAGCTTTGACATTTGCAGACAATGGGACCTCTTTGAATATAGTCTCATGTGATTCCTCTCCCACCACCGGAGGAGGCTTGCTTTCCAGTCCACGTCCTCTTTTTTGCTCAAGGCAATGAGTCTTTGGATCCATTGGTAGGTTTCTCCTTTCCGCCATGTGGCAAGGACCCTATAGAGCGGACCCTCACACAGCTCTTGGCTAGCTCCAGATCTAGGCCACTGAGTTCTCACACCACACAGGGGACCTAGGGGTGAAAAACCCGGTATAGACACTTTGGCCTTCAACCAAGTTCAACGTGACACTGTTGCATGTAGCAAGTTGCAGGCACATTGTGGTGATTTGTTAGATGACACTCATATCCCTCCATGCTATGTATTTGTACATGAGGATTCTTCGACAGAGGATGTAGCCCTATGGGCTGCATGCTTGGAGTGGGCCTGGGTGGGACAGTCACTCCAAACGTGCTTTTCTAGAGGTTGCTCGGATGTGGATTACTCCCTTTCAATACAACCTCAAAGATAGCGAGGTTGGCTAGTATTGCAACATCTATTTTCTCTCATTGAGCCCATGAGAATTGTCTCATGGAAGTGCATGGATTAGGTGGTCCCCAATTTCAATGTCAGATGGGGGGGTCAATTGCATCAGGAGCTTCATCGATGCCTGTGAGTGGTGAGATTGATATTCCTAGGAGTATCATCTGTGTGAGATCCACATTAGACATGCTGGTCAATTTTGCATGGTCGCTATGAGGTGTTTTGGTGAGCTCTATTTGGACCTTGAGGTATCGGAGGCGGGGTATATATGACTATTGTGGATTCTTGAAAGGAGGCCATTGTGGTCAAAGGTATTATTGTGCCAGGTAGATCTCAGTGGGTTACTATATAGATTCAAGGTTTCCTCATGGGTTTCCTGAACATTTACACGCCCAATGTGGCAAGTGCATGTGCTGAGTTTTTGTCTCATGTTGTCGAGTCTTTGCCGCATGTAGAGAAATGGTGTGCTAGGGGGGACTTCAACATGTTGGAGGACCCCTCTCACAGGATAGGAGGTGGCCATGCTTTATTGCATGGGGCGGAGTTGGCAGCTTGGGATCGCTATGTATGACTATGGGGGTTTTTTATGTTTAGCAACACTCAGGTTTTGTGAGAAATGTCAAAAGAAAAGAACAGACTGAACAAATTTTAAGCACTTCAATAAAAACTAAATTGAAAGAGAGAGAGCACATGCAACACAAAGTGGAGGAATTCTACCCCAAAGAGTATTGCCCCAAACCTTGGCTCCCCTTTTGGTATTTCTTTATATTGCATCAAAAGAGTACAAGCCGGTACTCCATCCTCTGCTCCTTCTCCCGAGAGAGTGCCAGAGAATGAGCCCTAGCCTCATATTTAAAGGCCCTTGGCCATTAAAAGCAGTTTACATGAAAAGCTTTTTAAATTCAAAAGCAACTAGTCCAAAAGCATAATGGCCCGAAAAGCAGCCAGCACAATCTACAAAAACTTTGTACAATCTACCACGTTAGCAAAGCCAATGCAAGGTGCAAAAATCCATACAATCTACCACATCAATACAGATTAGCATGAACTATGGAAATCTGTACATCTACTGCTTTTTCTTCTTCATTTAGGGTTTAGGCCCTGGGTCAACATCTGCAAGTTGGTTCCGTTCTTCAGTGGCTTGATACGCAGCAATTTAAGACAAAATATCACAAAACTACTGACGTGTCAATTCACTGAAGAACAAACAACAATAGAAGAAGAAGTCCTACCAACTTATGGGACCCCGTATGATGGGGCCCAAGTGACATAAAGAAATTAAAATAAATCTAGACCCTCACACACACACAAAAGATAGCATAGAAATTGATGACGTTGGAGAGGGGGAATGGGGGAGCACGCTCGGCACAAACAAAAGGGCCTCTCTATAGCTCAGGGTATCCACAATCCCCTATCCTTTTGGAAAACAAATTCAAAACAACATTGCACACTAGGAGACCACTGCCTGCTCAATTTCCACTGTTCTCACACTCCACAAACCCACCACACCAAGCGTACCTACTACCAGGGCATGTCTCTACCCTTACACACGCTGGTGCAGCTCAAATATGTTGACCCATGGAAAGGCTCATTGTGGCAGGTGTATGGTAGTAGGCAGTGTCGCGACAATGTGCTTGAGCCTGTCTTGGGCACCAAGTGTCACAGGTACCGTTGGATGTGTATGCTAAGTCGGCCATTTAACAGGCCAGACATGGTGCAAAAGATTTGCGAGTCACAATGCTTGAAGATGCACGAAAAATTTTGTGAGGCGTCGTACATTGTGGCAAGGGAGGAGAATATCAACGAGGTGATCTCTTTGGTGTTCAAAGATAGGTGGGGCCGCCATTGCAGTAGAAGGCAGCCGCGGGTGGCCAGAAAGTAAACGCTAGGAGGGGACCAAGAAGGCGGGGGGGCCAACAGAGAGCAGCCAAGAGGACCAAGGACAGTTCTCCAGACAGGGATGAAGGAAGAGCAAGTGACGGGGCTGTAGCAAGGAAGGGCCACGTACCACCATCAAAGGGTAGAGAAGAGATTGATGCATGCCGTGAGGGGGTTGGAGCACTACAGAGAGGGTCCTAGAACAAGCACAGAGGGAAGAAGAGCCACGGAGTGCTGGCCGTTGTAAGGTAGAGGATGAGTGGGAGCACCGATTGCTAGAAGGCCGTGAGGAGCTGCATAACAGGTAGGGGGACCACCTGGGTGTCGGGCATGAGCTACAAGGAGCTGCGAGGGTCGCCGACTCCACGGTGTAGATCAAAAGGGAGTATGAGGTAGGTATATTATATGCTGGGTGTTTTTTCCATTTCCCCTTCCCATCAGTGGTGCCCCCACTCAGGATATACTGATTGCTCAAGTGATGGTGTGGTGTAGTAATATGGTGCCAGATTTTGAGTTGGTGCTCTCAGGTGAACAGGATGCTGAAGATTGGATCTCAGATGTAGAGCTCTGGATGTTGTCGATGTGGATGGTGACCGATGAAGCCAAGGCAAAGGCTGTGCCGCTGGTGATGCGAGGGAAAGTCAAAGCTTGGTTCGAGGGGTTGGAAGTTCTTGATCGGCAATCATGGAAGGTGATTCGAGCTTGATTTGTCAAAGATTTCCAGCAAAGGCTTTAAACTGTAGAAAAGTGGATTCTCAATTAAAGGCATTAAAGCAAGATGTGTCTGAAGACTTCAGTGTGTTTCTAACCAAGTTTGAAGAGATATGGAAGCAACTAGCTACTGCTACCCAGCTGCAAAGTGGATATGTTTTCAAGATCTAGAGGTTCATGGCGTGCTTGCATCCGAGGATTAGAGACAACGTGGAAGCCGATGCGGATACCTATGAAGACATGGTCTATCTGGCAAAGATCAAAAGTAGATAGGTTAAGCGGAAATTCAAGCTGGGCGTGTTGAAGCCAATAGATTCTATGCCTGTTGTTGCAGAGATAGCCAAGTATTCTTTGGTCCAACCAACGGTGTTTCCAAGTGTTTGAAGTGCAAGGTCTGTCGAGTAAGGCCTACTGTTGACTATGTTCCTTGGAGATTTCTAGTTTTTGATGTGCATTTATTGAGGGTGTATGAGCTTGTCAATGAGGAGAAGCTCCAGATTGCGATGAACCAAGATTCGGGGAGCGATAGCAGATATGGAGGTTCCGATGTGGATTGAAGAGTTAAAGCCTCTTCTTGTGGAAAGTTTGTATGAAAAACATAGCAGAATGCAATTAGGTTGCAAATACCAAGGGTTCAAAAGCTGATGAAGAAAGTGACCAAAGCTATGGTGATGGTCAAGCTTTTGTGGAACAGCGGGCGAATGAAGATGCAGATATGCAGTCGCTATATGATGCCTATGATGATGAAGATACAAGCTCGAGTAGTTGGGAGACAAGCGAAGAGGATGGAGCATATGAGTCCACATCCTATGGCAGGGGACGGAGTCTGATGAGCCTAAGCTGGTAAAGGTAAAGTTTCCCTCTTATGTGTATGATGATATGGTAGTAGCCCATGTGCAAGAAGAGCAGGTGCTCAAAGAATAGCAGGATGCAGGTGAAGAGCAGTTTGTTGCAAAGACCAGGGGGTTGGGCAACCATCTCTCGTGCCTTGTGATGGTCAGGGCATATTGACTGAAGAAGAATGTCTTGATGAAGATGATGGGGATTTGATGAGCCGGTGGCCGATGTTGATGACGAGACGCAGATTTTGATTGCTAAAGCGATGGCGAGGATACAGGATATGCAAGGTTGTGTGCCTGATCCAGTGACGTTTGAAGCACCTACAGATGAAGTGGCTATGCAAGCGCCGCTATGCCAATTGTTTCAGGTTGTTTTTCTTGAAGACATGGATACTATGGAGGAGTCTCTAGCCGATGGCTGGGGAACACAGGATACGGAAGCTGTGTAGGGTGTACAAGCTTGTTTTGGGTGGGGAAAATGATTCATGCATGCAGTTTTTTGAAGGATGGTGTTATCGAGCTTTACAGGAATGGTTGGCTTACAAATTTATAGGTGCAAAGCAGGGGTGGTGTGCATATGCTTTACAGATGGATGATGATGAGCAATACCATATCTTTGATCTAGGTGGAGTTTACACTACGCTTGGGGGAAGCCTGCGGCTTTCCATTTGACCCGTGCGGGCTCTACAATAGAATCTCTCTCTATCTATTGTTGAAAGGACGCCCTTTCAACAACGTTTTCATAAAGATTCCATTAAAGATTCGTCAAAGATTCTATAAAGATTCCACATGAAGATGGTGATGAAGTAATGAAGATGAAGATGGATGCTGCAACATGAAGATACGAGTTCATGGACGTCATCGAGTATCCGTTATTATTATTTTGAGCCATTACGGCCACTTTTGTTTTGTTTACGGGAACCTCATATTATAAATCGGCACTTGTATTTTGGCCACAGATGCTTGTATAATGAGTAAAGCCAACTCAGTTTCTTGTAATTAAGCTCTGTAGAAGCCTAGGGACAATTCAGGTCATTTGCCGGACATTAGGTTTGAAGGCTTTGTATATAAGCTAAAACCTAAGTCTTTGTAAAAAACACATTACGTTATCTCAATTAATATTTACAGTCGTGGGTTTTGCAGCACATGGTAGTGAGCTTCACGCACACACACCGTCGCACACACTAATCACATTGCAGATATGAGAGTAGGAGCGAGTTAGCATCGAGGAGCTCTCCGTGTCAACGCAAGCAATGCAAGCGAGGACCACATCGCGAGCCCACTGCTACGAGCTATATTTGGTCATAAGTACCTCAAACGACATCTGTTCTGAATGATCAAGTAGTCATTAGAATCAGGGCGAGAAGCTCTTCGTGTTGATGTCTTTGTAGATCAGTTTCGAGACACTATGGAAATTGATGTTTTGAGTCTATCGCGATAGCGATTAGAGGTCTTACAGTTATGGTTTTCAGGGTTTAGGTGTTTGGCCATATATGGATATGTCCTTGTGAGTCTTGCCCTCCAATTTCGAGTCATTCCGATATGATTTGAGACTGTTTCGAGCTTGTAGTGTTTCGTAGGATGCGTTGTCTGTTTCTTTGCTTTATGGTAGTGTTGTGGTAGGATTAGTGACTGTAGAGTGTTGTTCGTGTCTAGCTCAGGGTTGACAACCCAGAGATTTCCTCCATGCCCTAGTCGGGTCAGCTACGTCCTCGGATTGACAGTTTGTTGGTCTGTGTTCTCGCTGTGCTCCATCGTCCATCGCGGCGTACCCGCTAACATTGGCACCGTTGCCGGGGAAGAAGCGCCTAAACTAGCGTAGACCGCATCACTCGTGTTTGATAGTATAGCATTTCTCTAGAGTTTTCTAGAGTGTTGTCACCCTTTGCCTTCTTAGTGGGAAGTCAGAGAGCAGATCTCTTGATTGAGGGATAGCCAGGGAGCCTGCGTCTCGCCGAGGTGGTCCACCATGAGGTTGAGGTATGGTTATATCATTTTGTTGTGTGTTTAGATTAGGTTCTATAGTTCGTGTATTTGGTTCTGACTTATGGTTGTGAAGAACTTGAAAGAAAAAAAAAATGCAAAGAAAAACGCAAAAGGTAAGCAGGAGGCTGTTTGCTTGCTAGAAAGCAAAAACAACCATTCAACCATCCAAAGTAGGACTTTCGGTAGTGTAGGACATCTGATGTTGATCTAGAGCAATTTTGACATGAAAATGTGCTTGAAAACACAAAAGGCGAAATTGTGCTGATTATGGTAAAAGTGCTCTAAAATGGTCGGTTGAAAGCCGATTTGAGTGCTTGTTTTTGCATTGGAGACCTTAAGGTGGGGGGAAAACAGAGATTTGGTCCAATAATAATAATAAAAAAACTCTAAAAACCCAAAAAAACAAAAATCTGAAACCAAATCTGTAATTTTCAACAAAAAAAAGTTTGACCTCAAGACCTTGTTTTGCATATGCTCTACAGCTTGTATTTGAAATTTCAAAGCATTTGCATCAGTGCTTGTGTATCTAAGTGGGAATTTGCTTTTTCTGAGTGTAAGGAAGTGAACCTCAAGTCTGGTGTTTTGAGTCAGACTTCAGAGACAAATTGGGTAAAGGGACTTGACCAAATTTTCAAACCTTGTGAAACTTGGTATACATGATCTACAGAGGGTAGGGAACACATCTGTGAAGAGAAAATTTGAAAAAAGTTTCATTTTAGCATACTTGGTGAGTCTATCGCGATAGACAAAGAACCCAATGATAGAAATTGAATTTTTCAAAAACCCGTGTGACATAGCTTGGAAAGGTGCTATCAAGGACACATAAAAATTTTGAAGTCATTTGGACATCAGAAAGTGCGGTCTGAATTGGAGGACTCATTTGAGAGGCATTCAGCTTGTGAGAAAAACACCAAAAAATGGTCTAACTTGACAAAGTAAAATCCAAACCACTTGGAAAAATTGGCAGGAGGACTAAGAGAAGGAACTTGATTTGCAATTTTCACTGTAGAGGTCTTTTAGCAACAGTACGATACATAGAAATTTTTTTCCTATGTAATTATAAACAGACCACATAAATGAAGTCATTTGGACATCAGAAAGTGGGTCTATTTGAGAGCCTAGAAAACACCAAATCTGGTCTAACTGACGAATCCCCCTGAAAATTGGCAGGAGGACTACTTGGCTGGAGTCTCAATCAAAGATAGACTCAAAGCAGGGCCAAAGAAATTGAAATTTTCAAAACCCTCTGGAGCATAGCTTGTTTAGCCTCTCAGGAGGTTACACACAAAATTTGGTGGATTTTGGACATTGGGAAGTCATCCTAAGTCTCTTTCTAAACTCAGAATTCTAGAGTTGGAGTTAGAGACCTAAGAAAAAGTCCAAAACAAGTGGAAATTGGTGAGCAAGGTGTACACAGCATAGGGAAAGTGGTAAAGAGAAATCTGGGAAATTTTCAAAACTGAAGAGTCTGTTGAGTCTATCACGATAGACTGAGGCTTTTTCCCAGAAATTGAAATTTTTGAAAACTGACCTTATAACCTTGTTCTACATGTTGTTGTGAGCCTATGGTTAAAATTTGAGTGAATTTGGAGTATTGTAAGTGCATCTAAGAGGATTACTTCATAAGATCAGAAAAGAGGCTGTTGTTTGAAGAAAGTGACAAAGGAAAAGTATTCCAAATTGGTTGAAACTTGGTGAGTAGTATCTCAAGAGAAGGGGGAACTCAAATCTGTGAAAACAGTTGAAAAACTGTATCCCAGTAACACTCTGGTGATTCTATCGCGATAGACTCAGGAATTCACTGTAGAAAAATCAAAATTCAAATCTGACTTCATATTTGGGTTTAGAAAGCCCATTATACCCTGTACACAAAGTTTGAGTGCATTTGGACATCTGCAAGGGGTACTTGGTGAGTCTATCGCGATAGACAAGTCAGGAAAAATTTTTGAGAATTTTTTTGAAACCAAGTATACCACTAGGTTTATCATTGCCTAAGGAGTGCACACACCAATTTTGGGCTCAAATTGACCACTTGCAAAAACAACAGATAGAGAAACTTTCCAAATTACATCTCACTGTTTTGGTCATAACTTTCACATACGGACTCCGATTCCAAAACTTTTTTTATCAAAACGTAGCTTGAGAGCAGCATTACATATCTTAGAGTAAATTGACCAAAATGGTTGCCAACTTAATACATTTTGTTCAGTTATGAAAAGAACGTTGTTTAAGGCCTCAAAATGCATCCGGAAGTCAGGGGTGTTTAAAACCGACAATTTGAGAGAATTGTGAGAAAACACTCATGGTTTTGGATTTTCCCTGACCAAAACACTTGAACACACTCAGAGAGGCATTACTACAGCAAGCTAGAGTTGTAAAGCCTAGAAGTCATGTCTACATTAGACTTAGACTCAGCTTATACAAGCACATGGATTGCAGGGATAGATGAGCACCCGCCCAGAATAGATCTTCCAAACCTACAGTACATAAAGACCAATTTTCTGGAAAGAGTTTGGACGTATAACCATGAAAGTGAAGGACTATATAGGTATATTAATGGAAATCAATTCAACCTTTACAGTTGCATAGAGCTTTACCCAAATGAGTTGACAGAGTACAAGCTCTTATATGTCTATACATACGAGGTCGACCGACAATGGACATCTTTATTTGTTGACAAGTATGGACGAGAATATAGAGCTGTAGAAAGGACAAATCCGCGAACCAAATTAGAGATGAGTGGATATTTGGTCAATGAAGGAGGACCTCAGATACATCCATCAAACACAGGAACCTCTAAGAGAATTCCAAAGAGGGGACCACCACCTGGATTTCCTCCTAGAGCGATAACGAGAGATGAAACAATACCAGAGAGGAGTATGGTTCTATACTTTGCACCCCAAAGTATAAGACCATCTCAGCTAAGAAAATGGGTAAATAGAAATTACAATGGCATAGGAGACCCATACGCCCATGTCTCGGCTTTCAAGCAAGTCCTACGAGCAGAACAAGTAGAGGACTTCCACACGCAGTATGAGGGTTTTGGACTTACATTGGAGGACAATGCACAAGCATGGTTTTAACTATTGAACCGGAGAGAGTTCACAACCATTGAGAAAATGTTGGATGAATTTGTTCAAGAATTCTCCAAGAGGGGCATAAAACATAACACCCTTCCTAAGATTCAGGAATTTAAACAAGGCAAAACAGAAACATTGCGACATGCAATACTGCGTTTCAAGCAATATGTTGCTAGATGTCCTACCCAAGAGTTACCCACACCAGAATGTCAGATCCTATGCTTCATCAGAGGGCTTAGGAATGAGAATCTCCAAAAGGACCTATACATGAAAAGATACCAAACCTTGGAAGAGGTGACCAAAGCGACAGTTGACCTAGTTGACAATTGCAAATTCTATGACGATGGTCAGAAGAAGATGGATGATGCGAGTGAGAAAAAGGAAACCGCTGATCTTGAGGATCAAAGAGGGAATCTAGGACAAAACCAAGTAAATGTTGAGGAGCAAATCATAGAGAATGTGATGCAACGCATCAACCACTCTGAAGAGTACCAGCCTATAGAGTTCCTCAAGGACGAAGGTGCATGACATGTGGAGGGGACCATCCGACGCAACGTTGTCCTGACTATAGACCTAAGACTCCACCAAGGTTTGAGCATGTTATGTCTCAACCGCCTAGATATCATCCTGTAGTGGAACAAGTGTTCTTAAGTGAAAGACCCATAGCTGCTAGAAATGCATATGTGAGTCATGAGCTTCAAATAGAAAGAAATTTGGTAGATCAGAGGTCACTTCAAGGTCAATATCAAGTATTGCCACAACTACCAATACGTCCATGTGACAAATGTGGTAGTAGTGATCACTTGATTAAGGATTGTCCACACCATGATATCATGATAAATGTATATTGTAATGAGTCTGCAGTCACACATATGATTTTGGATTTTCCTAAGAATCCTAGAAATAAAGGTAGAATGCAACCACATGTTACCTTTCCTTCTACCAGCGAATCAGAGAAAGAACGAGACGCAACAAAAGGAGAGACGACAACAACAACAGAGCAAGAAACAATTGCAAAAGAACAGGTGCTTAAATAAAAAGAAGATAAAAGTAAGCAAGTTGCTCCAGTAAACGTTGTCACAAGAGCACAAGCAAAAGTGCAAGAGCAGAAGCCTACAGATGGAGAGACTAGTAAGAGTTCCAAAAGCCGTAGAAACTCTAGACGAGCAAGAAGAACTAGAATGAAAGCGAGACTAGAAAGGGAGAAAGGAGAAGAAAAGGCTGTTACAATTGAGTTGGAAACAACTCAAGAGCAACAGACATAGCAAAGGGAAGTTGAAACCCTTAAACCAGCTAAAGCACCCAAGAGTGCTAGTTCAGGAGGATCTGTCCTAGTGGACAAAATGAACGAGCCTTTAAACGCGATTTTACAGGCTTATGAGGCTAGATTGGCAAATAGACAGACCTTAGAACAAAGATGGATGACTTATCCTTATCTTGAACTAGAGAAACAGAGGCTAGAAATTTGTAAGCAGCTCATTATAATTGCTCAAGCATTGCTAGAACCACCTACACCAGAAGTGAAGGATAGGATAGTCACCCCAGTGCACAAAGATGAGAACATTAAATTAGACGAATTGCCTAGAGAAGAGGTAGATCATAGGGAAGAACCATTTCCAAGGTCGCAAGACTCGAGGGTAATCCAAAATACAACAGATGAATCAATGAGGGATTTCCCACCCTATGTTCCTATAGTTGAGGAGAACTGGCGAGAGGAGTTATGGAAGGCTGTCCGAGATGCCCAAAAAAGAGAAGAGGACTAGATGAGATCGAGAAGCCTAGATCAAATTTAAGACCGGTACCTCTAAACAAAGTAGGAGAGTGCTGTGAAGGAGAAGATGGTAATGTCACTTTGCCTGTCGAGTACAATGGGATTGAAACGAAAGCTATACTTGACAGTGGAGCAGGGATTGCCATAGCAACAAAACGAATATGGGAGAAATGGGGTAGGCCTGCCTTTAGAACAACCAGAATAAAATTAAAGTTAGCTGATGGGCATGTGGAAAGACCCATGGGATTGCTAGAAGCGATAGTGGTGTCTTCTTGTGGTATAGAGTATGCGCATACTTTTGCCATAGTTGACTTTGGCAATAAAAATAACTATGAAATCATCCTTGGAAGACCATTCATGAGGCAACTCAAGATGGTACAAGATTGGGGTTATGATTATCTATACTTGAGACATGTTGAAACTACAACACGTGTAAATATGAGAAATCATAGTTACCAAGATGTAACTAGAACGCCTGTGCAAGATTTTGATTCTGCAACACAAAGTGGATCAACAGACCATCCGTGGATGGGCAAAAAGAAAGAAATCTGGATGTGCGGAGCATTGGACTATAGTGACTTTGGGAGAAATGAGAATTCCTTAGAGAGGGTCTTAGAAGATGATGCTTACATAAGAGAACCTTTTCCGGAAGAGGCGTTAGAACCACTAGAGTTGACTCATATATTGGCTACTTTGGATGTCTGTGTTAATGAGACCACACCAACAAAATTTTGCGATGAGAATGGGTATGACATAGTCCCCTACTACATGCTAAGGGTTATGGGTGAGACAGATGACGAATCTGAGTATGAGTCGAAATAGGGTTATCAGCTATGGGGATAACACAAAACCAGATACCTAGCCCGAATACTGGTCATATAGAAATAGGTGATCTTTGCGATCAGTGTGTGATAACACACTTGATTACAAACTGTCCAACTCGAATGCATAGTACAAAGGAGGAGCCAGAAGTCAACAAAGCAAAGTTGCAGGAAGAAGGGCTAAGATCCAAAGAAGATGCTTCAGGTCCAGCGCCTACAAACGAACAATATGAAGACTTTGAATCAATCAAAGAAGAGGTGCAGAAAGTGGCAGGAAGTTCAGACACTATTGGTGACATTTCAATAGCTGAAGTCGAGGAAGAAGAGCCTATGACTCTACTGGAACCAAATGCTGATTTTGTCTCTCCAAAAGACATATCAGAGGAAATGGTGGTCAAGCAGGAGGAGGTAGAACACACATATGAACTCATAAGTGTGAACAATGAAGAAGAAGACGACAAGGAGTCCAGGCCAAAGATTGCTGAAGTCACTCAAGAGAACATAGGCAATCTAGTACCAAAGAAGATCAACTTTTTGCTAAGTGCACAAGACGGAGTCAAGATGAATTTTATGGCAAAAATTGATACAAATTCCACGACTAATGTCATGTCATATGGCATGTGGTTACTTCTAGGTAAGCCAAAGCTTTATGATGTTCAGATAAAGGTAAATCTCTCACCTAAAGTGGATGTTATAAGTATGGGGATTGCAGAAGCTACTCTCCAACTACACTCACATAACGTCAAAGAAAAATTCTTGGCGGTAGATTCTCGACAAATGGGAACACACTTGATTTTGTCCAATCCATGGGCACAAGTCTTTGAAAACGAGCCTGAATCTTCAACAATGGTCATCAGGACAAGCTATCAAGAGGCAACAGAGGTCAAGCCTACAACAGTTCAAAGATTCTTGGTTATTGAAAAAGGAAAAGCTAAAGTAAGCCCACAGTCTCTAGCCCAGCCAATGCAAGTGCAAGTGCAAGACAAAGCCTCTACATCAACAGCCAAACCATCAACAAAACAATGGAAACCCAAGCAAAAAGTCTATCAACCAAAGTTTCCATCGCCCGAAAGTCTCCAAAGGAAGTCAAAACACGTCAACCAAGTGCTAGTATCTAAGGCACATATTAAAGTTAATGATCCAATTTGGATACAATCACAGGAACAACCTCAGCAAGCAAAGGTAACAGGATGGATCACATCAAGCGAGTCAATTATTGCACAAGGCTACAAGAAAGGAAATTCAGATGTTTGGATCAACAAGCCTAAGATAACATCCTAGCGATATCCATCCCATGACAACCACTCAGTCACAAATCAACAAAGCCGTCAACGTTAATCACATAACTCAACCAAGAGAAAGGACAGGTACAAAAAGCAAAAGAGAAGGTCTTCCACTGGACAAACCATACGACAAGTCTGGGTAATGAAATCAAAATTCTACCAGACTACCCACCAAAGTCAAGTGAAGATCACCTCCAAGCAAGTCCAAAGATTCATTCCAATCGAGTTACTCGAAGCACAAGGATTCTATGAGGGTAACTTTCAAATCTGGTTACCTAAGGTAGTAGCTTATCAAGGAATCACCCAGGAAAAGCAAGAAACATCAAGAAATCAAGAGCAGCCACCCGCTACACCCAAGATTACTACAACCTATAGATGGATCCCTCGTCAATTACTACAAGAGCAAGGCTTTTACAAAAGTAACAGCCATATTTGGAAATTAAAGACAAGGTACCATCAAGTCAAAGAAGAATCAAGGCAAGTGGCAAAGGAGATCACACCAGGCCCAAGAACAATGTGGGTTCCAAAATCCGCGATTGAGGCTCAACAACAAGAAAGATACACAACTCCTTTACAGCCTCTTAACAGCCAAAAGAAAGCAACGGTAAATGCAGAGGTCACAATTTTGAAGAACACTATCTGGAAGAAGAAGACTTCATCAACCATTGCTTCAACATCAATACCTGTCTCATCAAGGGACCACAATTTGCTACTAAGGAATGAAGAGCAGATATATGCCAATGTATTGGACAACAGGGCATCTCAAACAGAAACTAAAGAGAAAGGCCTAAACATCAAAAGCATATGGAATTGGATTTCAGGCCGCGATCAGGTAAGTCCAAGTCGCCATTAAACTTACATGGCATAAGAGTCTAGAGTCGGGCAGCTGAGCCACTAAATGAGCAAAGTGTCAGACCCAAGCTTCAAGTTAATATTTTTCTGTGGTCTATGAGTCTAGCTAATAGGTATAAGCTCAAGCTGGAGAGTTGAGTATACATAAAGTCATGTCGTTCATGATGGAAGAGGTGATCATAAGAGTCAAAGTCCATATAATATATAAGGTGGAGAAGGCGGAGTAGTCAAAACAAAAACACTCACGCACTTGACACAGTGAGGAAGAGTGGAGAAACCTCGACAGCAAAAACCCTTCTTGTGAGTAGTGAAAGCTTTTGAAGCACTCATGCTATATGTTTTGCTCGCTACACTAACTCCATGAAGAACCCATCAATACTCTTCTCTCGCACCACATCTTGTTTAACATGCATAACTCTGTGCAAGCATATAGATGTCCCATCATTGGACATATGCATTAGGCACTCTTTTTTATTCCACCCATGCACTTAACAAACAAATGAAGATGACCAAGCGGAAACAGGTTTTATGAGTCTTTTCTCAACAACAATGACTCTGAATTCAAGCTACTAACACTTATCCATGTATATCAAGCCCATACTAGTAGCCATATGGCCATATGTACTTTAACTCATCATAACTCTATAACATCAGAACCTAAGTACATATAGCCTCACATTTAATTATGACTAAAGATATTTTTTCCCACTGGGTTTTTCCCTTTAGTCTTATCCAGGTATCTAAGACCTTCATTTTGTATATACGCTATATTTTACTTTCACTCTTTTATTTTTTATAACAACAAAAACAAGAAGAACCATGATATCCCCATACTACTAATTGCAAATCTACCGACAAGTCAAAAGGGAGAGGCCAAAAAACAGCTTGACAAAGCTTCAAGTCAACTTACAGGTACGACTGCCAGATAGCAACCATAGGAAAAGCAAACTAGAGCTACAATGACAACGAACTGCTGCACCAACAAGTCGATACAACCTCATGCAATTCAAGATACAACAACCAATCGGAGGGGGAGAGTTCCAGGCTTGAGATACACTACAAGTACAACTTCAAGGCAGCTTTAATATCACGCAAAGCAACCAACTACAGAAGAGGCTGCCACAACAACTTCAACCAACACCAAGACATCAAGAACTCGTCAATGCCAGCAAAGACATAGGGTCTTGTCGGGGACGACAAGAATTCGGAGGGGGAGAGTGTTGAAAGGACGCCCTTTCAACAACGTTTCCATAAAGATTCCTCAAAGATTCTGTAAAGATTCCACATGAAGATGGTGATGAAGTAATGAAGATGAAGATGGATGCTGCAACATGAAGATACGAGTTCATGGACGTCATCGAGTATCCCGTTATTATTATTTTGAGGCATTACGACCACTTTTGTAATGTTTACGGGAACCTCATATTATAAATCGGCACTTGTATTTTGGCCGTAGATGCTTGTATAATGAGTAAAGCCAACTCAGTTTCTTGTAATTAAGCTCTGTATAAGCCTAGGGACAGTTCAGGTTATTTGGCCGGACATTAGGTTTGAAGGCTTTGTATATAAGCTAAAACCTAAGGCTTTGTAAAAAACACATTACGTTATCTCAATTAATATAGAGTCGTGGATTCTGCAGCACATGGTAATGAGTTTTACACACACACCGTCGCACACACTAATCACATTGCAGATATGAGAGTAGGAGCGTGTTAGCATCGAGGAGCTCTCCGCGTCGACGCAAACAATGCAAGCCGAGGACCACATCGTGAGCCCGCCTGCTACGAGCTATATTTGATCGTAAGTACCTCAAACGACATCCGTTCTGAATGATCAAGTAGTCATTAGAATCAGGGCGAGAAGCTCTTCGTGTTGATGTCTTTGTAGATCAGTTTCGGACACTTTGGAAATTGATGTTTTGAGTCTATCGCGATAGCGATTAGAGGTCTTACAGTTATGGTTTTCAGGATTTAGGTATTTGGCTATATAGGATATGTTCTTGTGAGTCTTGCCCTCCGATTTCGAGTCATTCCGATGTGATTTGAGACTTTTTCGAGCTTGTAGTGTTTCGTAGGATGCGTTGTCTGTTTCTTTGCTTTATGGTAGTGTTGTGGTAGGATTAGTGACTGTAGAGTGTTTTTTCGTGTCTAGCTCAGGGTTGACAACCCAGAGATTGCCTCCATGTCTAGTCGGGTCAGCTACGTCCTCGGATTGACAGTTTGTTGGTCTGTGTTCTCGTTGTGCTCCATCGTCCGTCGCGACGTACCCGCTAACATCTATCTACTGCTTCATGTAAATACTATCTATCAACTTCTTAGTAGGCAATGATATTTTACCTAAATAATTCTATGGTCGAGCATAAATGCTCAACAAGGGGGTGGCCAATGATGGTGGAGCTCAAATATGTCAACCCGTGGAAAGGCTCATTGTAGGTATATGGCAACAGGCAGTGTCGCGACAATGTGCTTGAGCCTGTGTCCGGCGCCAAGTGTGACAGGTACCGTTGGATGTGTATGCTAAGTGGGGCATTTAACAGACCGGACATCGTGCAAAAGATTTGCGAGTCAGAATGCTTGAAGATGCAAGGCAGATTTTGGTGAGACATCGTACATTGTAGCGAGGGAGGAGATCAACCAGGTGATCTCTTTGGTGATCAAAGTGCTATGAGACACCGATTGTCGGCAATCGGAGGCGATTCAATGATCGTTGCGCGTGAATGCTTGCCATATCAATGTCTTTTTAAAAAAAGGAACATATGTCTGTTGTAGAGAATGCAAAAAAGAAGGTATGGCCAGGAGCTGCAGTCAGCATGAGGAGAAACGTTCGCCATCTGCCTGGTTCTGCTTGGGATGTGCTGCCAAGTGGGCTTGCATGGGAAAGAGAGACGGGATGGCCAAAGATAGGGAGGGCTGTCATTGCAGTAGAAGGCAGCCGCGGGGTGGCCAGACAGTAAAAGCCAGGAGGGGACCAAGAAGGCGGGTGGGCCAATAGAGAGCGGCCAAGAGGACCGACGGCAGTTCGCCAGACAGAGCTGAAGGAGGATCAAGTGACGGGGCTGAAGCAAGGAAGGGCCGCCATCAAAGGGTAGAGAAGAGATTGCTGCATGCCGTGAGGGGGTTGGAGCGCTACAGAGAGGGTCCTAGAACGGGCACGTAGAGAAGAAGAGCCGCGAAAGGCTGGCCGTTGTAAGGTAGAGGTTGAGTGAGAGCATGGGTTGCTAGAAGGCCGTGAGGAGCTGCATAACAGGTAGAGGAACCACCTGGGTGTCGGGCGGCATGAGCTACAAGGAGCTGCGAGGGACGTTGGCGGCTGCACGGTGTAGATCAAAAGGGAGAACGAGAGTGGCAGAGAAGTGGGGTTGCGTTGCAGGACAGGAGGGAGCCAGTCCGAGTTGATGAAATGAGCGAGGGCCGAGTGTGGGCCGAAGGCTACCCGTAGAAGAGTCGGTAGAGGCAGGTCTCTGAAGGTTGGAAGGGATGAGCAGGCAGCACGCTGCTTGGGATTGGTAGCTGCATGGGTGGTCACGAGTGAGAATTAGAAGGGCGTGGACTGCAGGGCAGCACAACACAAAAGATTGAAGCAGTAGAAGGGTGGAAGGAAGGCCACAAAGGTGTGCAAACTAGAAGGGAGGGATGCAACCATCAAACGAAGGAGTGCCAGGAGCTGCCTTGATTGAAAGCTGCAGAAGAATTCCGTCATTGAAGGTATTGGGGGAGCTCGTGAGCCAGTTTGAAGGCCACATGCTACGAGGAAAGATCAGCGGACTGTGCTACTTTTGTACGCAAGCTGTCACGAGTCAAAGAAACTAGATGCGGATTGTCCTATCCATGTACATGCAGGGAATAGTGCTACATGCATGGGAAAGAAAAAAGCAATAATCCAATTGTTTACAGTGTTGCCTTAAATAGTTTCGATCTCTTTTCACTACTGTATTATTTTGCCTGAATGGTATGCATGTAAGACGATATCTGCTAGCCAACAATCAAGCTTGTCATATGTGCGGGTTGCCTTGGATGTCTTGAGGATCCGGGTTTGTATTGCCAATTGATGATTGTCAAAGTTCCTGCAAGTATTTGTGTATGTCGTCGAGTGGTTGGGTTGGGCGTATGGTATGGGTTGTCTGAGGCTGGGTGTATGCAATAGTCGTTTGCAGAATATGTGATAGTGTGTGTGATTCTGTGTGGGTAGGAGTGCGGGGTTGATCCCTGGGCTATAGAGAGGCAGGTATATTATATGCTTGGTGTTTTTCCCACTTCCGCCTTCCCAATGCTCACAGCAGCTCAATCTCACTCTCTCACACAAAACACCATCGGTCCGGGGGGCACACACATCCGCACTGTCGGCACAAGAGGAAACATGAAAGCAGGGGAGAGAGAAGGGGGAAGGGTAAACAACAACAAGACGGGGCCACAGTGGCTCGATTGCACTTCACAAAACACGTACTCAATGCTTACACTGCCATCACCATGGCCATTTTCATAAGAAAATACAAAGGGATTTGTCAGGCACACTCCTGTGCCAGAGAGCTCCACTCTGCAGGCTTCAAACAGCCCAAAACAAAAGCCCCTAATTTGACTTTTATAGGGGGGTTTTCAATATGGGAAATTGCCACCTTATTGGTCCATCTGGTACCCTAATTTGGTATATTTTTGGGAAGGCGGCACCGCCTTGCTTCATATGCTCAATCCTTCTCTCTTTTGCACTGGGGGGTGCAAGAAGGTTGATGCTTTGAATGTTTTCAGATAGGGTATACATACAATACTTGTCCTCAAAAAGCCAAGACATCCTTAGAGAAACCTCCATCTTGAAGAGTAGATTGACCAGCAAGACCATCTCCCGCTAAGAGAGTTAGACCTACCATTGGACTTGTACCTAATATTTACAACATAAATATGGAAAGTTTAAATGAATGCAAAGAATAATAGAAAAATCAATGGCTTGAAAGTCTTAATATTCTTTGAACCAGTTACTCCACTCTTCTAGTGACCATCGAAGGGTACCAAGGAAAAGCTGATTTTCACATCATGAAGTTGGGCTACTAAATTGCTCTCTTGGGCATGCCTTGGCACGACAGATCCAGAACCAAACAATCAGATTGATGTAGAAGGACAAACCAGTTGTCCTCAAAGTTCAACTATCTGAAAGAAACCCTAAATGACCTTTTTGTTTGCTTTGTATTTAGATACCTTTTGAGAAAATATTATCTGAAATTGTTTGATATGGATTGTACCTATTTTAAACTTGTAGGTGCCAATTTGAGAATTGTTTGACTCTAGTTTAATGATGGCTTCAATAATTTATGCTTTACTCCCTAGTACTGAAGAGAAGAGGGGTGTTAGCTCCCGATGTGCACCCAGTCAAGTGTTGTTGGTAGGAGAAAGAAAGGATTGTTTCATGCTCCCATGGTCACAATGACACGGCTACCCTCTTGCTGAGGTGATGAGAAATTTTTTTACCTCATGGGAGGTTGGTTTGCTTGGACTGTGGCTACCTATTCCGAGAGATAAGCATTTGGACATTGAGTTTGCTAATAACTTAGGCTTGTCTTTGGAGGGCTTGGACGCCAACATGCACGGCGGGTGTGAGAACTCTCTTGAGGTGTTTTTCTTGTGCGTCTAGAGCCTTGATTAACTAGCGAAAGACAATGGCTTTCTAGGTAGGTAGTGCTCCCATGTTTGATTTCTCTCCTGGAGAGGGCTTTAGGTGGACCCCCTAGGAATACAAGTATGATACTTGGGTTGTCATGTTGGCTTGGATTTGTTGTCAAAGCAACAAATTTTTTCTCCCCTACTTTCTATCAACGAGAAATTGCTTCATTGGAGTTTGGCATGGCTTTCTCTTGCTGAAGTGCGAACCATGTGCTTCTTGCTACTATGTGGTACCTTATGTCTTGCTGGATTTTCTAGAGTTCTTGGATCAGCCAACAAGAGAGGTTGATCAAGAATTTTCTACGTTCAAGGAAAAACACATACTCTACTTTGGCCAAAGTCTCTTGGAAGGTCATCATCACTTTACCTTGCTCTTTCGGAGTGTTGGGGATCATCGACCCAGCACGACAGAGTAGATTCCTCCTTGGGAATCTTATTGTCAAAGGTTTACTTCCAAGAGAGAAGCCCTAGCAAGAGTTGTTGCTTCACTGGATTCATACCCATGGAGCCCTTTCACTTGCTAGATTTTCATGTAGTTGCACAAAGTGCCTAAGAAAGAGATGCGTTAGTCTTGGGAGTAGCTATGAACTATCCTTGAGCAACGCCAACCCACATGCATCGAGGAGAATTTTGAGGCACACACTTACATGAAACCCTATTGTCAGCACACAGCGAGGCCACATGGTTGGTAGCGAACCTCATGTCTCTTGGCAAAGGGTCCAACCTTCACTATTGGGGACTGTATTGTAGTTTACACCACTCCTTGAGGGGGTTGCAAAGAATGTGTCAAGATTGTAGAGGCTATATTGCCTCACAGGATTTTTTGCAAAATACACAGACATAAAAGGATAATCCCACACCTAATTTCCTTCTTTACTTGGTAAAGAGACAAGATAGGTATCTGCGAGAAGTGGTACAAATGAAATTTGGGACAAATTAAATCTTCCTTCCATCAATTATTGTTGTAAGCAACTCATAAGTAAGGCCCAAATATTTTGCAACTCCATGCTAGATGGGGGTTTTCACGTGACAAGAGGTCCTCATTTCAATTAAGGTTTGCTCAACACAGGTTCTCACGAGTTCCCGCCAACTTATGGAACATCCAATGCGGCCCAAGTGCCACAAAGACAATAAATAAAGCTAGACCCACACACACACAAAAGATAGTGTAAAAATTGATGACGTGGTAGTTGTACGAACAACCCATAATTCACGTTGGTTGTTGATATGGCAAACTGTATACATTTCCGCAATTCATGTTGCAACATGCTGACGTGGTAGGTGTACGGATTTCTATGATTTCACATCTGGAAGATTTTCAATGCCAGATTTTGAGGCCAAATGCTTGTAGAGTTTGATGCTTTTCATGCTAACGTGGTAGGTGTACAAATTTCCATGATTTACGATGGGTATCTTCTCAGTGCAAAATTTTGAGGCCATATGCTTTTAGAGTTTGATGCTTTTCATAGGCCAAGGGCCTTTAAATATGAGCCAAGCGCTCTTTCTTTGGCATGCTTCTGTGTGAAGCTGCAGAGGATGGAAAACCAAAAATGTACTGAGTTCAAGCAATATAAAGAAATACCAAAAGGGATGCCAACATTTGAGGTCAATGCTCTCTTGGGGTGGAGCTCCGCCACTCCCGTCTCATGTGTCGTGCATATCTATTAGTTCAGTATTATTTGAAATGCTTAAAGTTGTTTAGTCTATTCTTTTTCATTGGCAGGTGGTGCCCGTCCCTGTTACATTGATGCAAGTGCAATGGGACCCGAGGGCATCATTTCCACTTGAAACCCAACACCACTATCTGTAGGATTCCCCATGGCATGGTAGGTGTGGCTTTGGATTCTTATGGTCATGCCTACACTTTGTATAGCTAGCTAGTACACATAGTGTTGCAGTTTGGTCCCCTCCCACAATCCCAACAATTTGCTTTGAGATCATTTCATTGAGCAGTAGGATGATCGTGATATAAGAGGGCCGACATACACTTCAACCTACCATAGAGCTTGTACCTTAGGAGTGGAACAAAAAATAGAGAGTTGTTGGAAGCTCATTTATGATCAACAACCAGACATTGTGGTTAATCTAGAGAGCCCATTGCTTTAGCATCTTCAAGGCTTGACTTGGCCACCAGCAGAGATAGTATGTGCCATCTGGCTGGAGCTAATCCATACACTTAGGGCAAGTTTAAGAGACTTCATGAAGCTTTGACTGCATCTGAAAACAACACAAGGCCTTCTTGCGACTTTGGCAACCAGGGCCCTCTTTCACCATGGTTCATGGCATGACTAGATGGAAATACCATAGACCGATGTGTTTATTTCCTCCTCCGACTTCCTAATTTGGCCATCATTGTATATATTTTACCTTTTCATGGGAGTGTCTCCCTACATTTTTACGTAGCCCTCTTTAACAGGGACAATTTGTAGCCCATTGGGAAATTTTATTAACTAAAAGAAGAACCTTCTTCCTTGGAAGAAAAAAGAGGAATGCGTAAAACTTTGCACACCATCTCTCAACTCATCCAAGGATAAAGGAGCCATCAATTGCAGACACATGTCTAGAGTCACTGGCCTTGTCTTGAAGTGCCAGACTAGACCTCTAGTTTGTAAAACCTTTAGCTTGACTATCTCTCCTTCAAACTAGTGCTCATAGAAATACAAAGCATCAATTGGCACCTGATCTAGCTTCTTGTGCAATACCCCTACAAAATACTTGATTGCACGCATTGTAGACCCGATTGATCTCTCTCTGTATGGAAGGGAAATCTTTGTTTATCCTATCCCCTCTTGAGATTCAATGAGACAGCAAAGCATGGGAGGAAAAGTTGCATATCATGTCTTGGAGTATGCATAGCTCTATAAAACCTCTGAATGTTGGCTTGCAAAGTAAGAATCATGGAAAGAGTCATGAAAAATCCACTACTTAGAGTGAAGGAGATCACATAGAGTAAGTTGTTTGTGTGGAATCTCTCTACAAATAGAGCATGCTGTCACACAGGGATGGCACGATGTGATGATGGAAAGAGTAGTCTAAAAAACTTTAAGCACTTCAAATCATAATTGAATTGAAAGAGATGCACGACACGAGACAAGGAGTGGTAGAGTTCCACCCTAAGAGAGCAGTGGCCCCAAACGCTGACGCCCTTTCGTTATTTCTTTATATTGCTTGAACTCTGTACATTACCGGTACTCCATCCTCTGCACCTTTACACAGAAACTTTCCACAGAATGATCCCTTGTCTCATATTTGAAGGCCCTTGGCCTCTCAAAAGCAGTTACATGATAAGCATCAAACTCTAAAAGCAACTCGTCCAAAAGCTACCATTGTGTTTTGCGGAAATCCGTACAACTTTCACGTCAACATGTCAGCGTGAAATCTAGAGTGTCCATATTGTTGTCACATCATCATGCTCTGCACGATTGAGTGTGTGTGTTGGTCCAGCTTTATTTTAATGGGTTTATGTCCCCTAGGACACATCGAGCAGGGTCTCGTAAGTTGATGGGAACTCGTCTTTAAAAATAGGTCATTTGGCAAGACTTTGCAAGTAGGTAAAACTTCTTTTACTGCTTCTTATTTTCTTGCTGATTGTGCTTCTTCTTCTTCTAGGGTTTAAGCACCTCAACCGGGATCTGCAAGTTGGCTCCACTCTTTAGTGGCTTGACACAGTTGGGACAAAAAGTTTGTAAAAATATAGCTGGAATAAATAATCACAATTATTTATATCTGCTTCAAAACTTCAGAAATTTTCACATTTGAGTACACCAGAAGGTCAAGCACATCAAGTAGAGCTCACAAATCAATTTTGGTGAAATTTAGATCCCAAAAGTGAGACTTAAGCCAGATTCTCGAAATCAGAGTCTGTGAACACAAAACAATTGATAAACTTGATCAGATTTTGTCCAAACTTGTTGAAACTAGTCTTGTGACTTAAACAAGTTGTATACTTGCCAAACCAATACAGAGAGTGTAAAAAATTGATAAAAGTAAATAATCACGATTATCTACTTCTGCTATCCAGAGACATCAATTTCGACTTTTGAACTTATACAGTGTTAGACCAACATAATATAAAGCCACCAGGCAATTTTGGGTTCAATCGGATCAAAATTGGTACATGTTCACTTAGTTTCCAGGTTGTAGATTAAACCTTTGATTTTTTGCTAAACTCAAATCTAAAAATTTTGACTCCCATAGCTTGATTTGAAGTATACACAGAGACCAATCACAAGAGTTATCAAAAACTCTATTGTCTTTATAGAAGGATAGCTAACTTGATCAAATTTGTACAAGAATCAAGTTGTGAAGGAGGAATCAGTGGCTTGACAGAAAGTTGCAATCGAATCAAGTGGAAATTGACAACAAGTCAATTCAAAGGTGAGTACTCTATCCAGGGCTTCGTAAGTCTATAAGAACCTTAGATCTCGTCGTGTACTAAAAATCAAGGCATACTTGGAGAAACCTCCAGTAGAGTATCCACTGAAGAAAGCGTGAATCAAGGAAATTTCTAGCACACAATTCTTGAAGAAGTTTCAGACACTTTTTCAGATTCAACATCCAAATGTCTTCTTACTCTACTCACTCAAAAATTGGAACGACAATGCGCTATAAGCATATACTATCTTTTTACAAGACTAGCCGCCATGGAGCGCAAGTTTACTTAGACTCTAACGGGGAGTATGCTATTTGCATTGATGACCATGGTATTGAGTTTGAAGAAGAGGTTAGGGAAAACAAACAGGGAAAAATGTACATGGACATAAACGAAACTCAGTATGTACAAGCCGAAAACCCTGATGTGGTAGACAAATGAGGTTTAGAAGTGAACACCATAATCCCAGATATGTCAGCAAAAGAAGGACCACCAATTTTAGAATTCGAGGGATACGATCAAGTAGATTTGAAGCCTTTGAAATGTCGTAGTACGGATAATCCTATGATCGGGATCTATTGTTGGGAAGATAGAAACATAAAAGATCTTTTGTGGACTTTGCATGCCAAACCAGGACAACTAACGGCCAAGAAGATCATCTATATCTTCAAGATCGAAGATAAGGGATCAGCTGACCTACCAACCTACCTGTTTAGGGATTGTTATAATAGCAACTTTGTTATAATGACTCCTGAGGAGGTAGAGCAAACCAAATATCAAGGGTATTCCATAAGGGATTGGATCTTGGGGCAAGGACTAGAAAAAAATCCAAGAGATGAATACCGTGAGAGATAATCTGAGAGTAATGTGAAGAAACCAGAAACCACCTCATCACGTAGAAAACCGGGTGACACTAAGGTCAGTCTAGGGCTACATGAGTCACTATTTCCAACAGACTGGTTTGAAGGACTCAGAACAGGACCAACTCCCAGAAGACTTGGAGTTGAACCAAATAGACGTATCAGACCAGTTGATTTTTAAAAATGGGTCAGAAAATACAGTGGATCAGGGGATCCATATGACCACTTAGCAAGCTTTAAGCAAGTGCTAAGAGCAAAGCGTATATTTGATTTCCATACTCAATTTGAGGGGTTTGGAATGACATTAGAAGGAAAAGTTGTGACATGGTTCCAAAAAATTCCACCGAGGTCAATCATGGACTTGAACACATTAGCTCAAGGATTTCTAGCTGCATGTTTCAAAACGGGGATCAAACACAATACGGTAGCTCAAATATACAGATTTAAACAGAAACATGGTGAGTCTGTTAGGGATTGTGCAACTTGAATGAAACAATACATTGCCAGATTCCCATGACTAGAGATACCTCCAGAAGAACAACTCGTATCCTTGTTTCTAGAAGGATTGCTAAACAAATAACTTCATGCTATACTCTATAGTAAAAAGCATACAACCCTAGAAGAGTGTGTGTCAGATGCTATTAACTCAGGAGACAATTGATATTTTCAACGAAGAAGATGTCCCAGGATAACCAAAGTGACAAAACAACATCCACTAAACCAGCACAAGTGGGAACGACTGCTGCAGTACCACTCTCAGCCATAGAAGATATGCTTAACACTAGAATGGTAACCTAACAGGACATAAAAGTGTCCTTTCAGGGTTTTGGGAAAAAATTCCAAAACCATAGTAGATCCACTCATTTTGAAAAATCCTTTCATGAGCTTATAGTTCAATAACTACTACATATGGAAAAAATAAGAAACTTGTAATTTTTCTCATCCCTTGGTCACTACAAGCCTCCAAAGTTGATGGACCAGTGCATTTTTCCCAAAACAGCAATTTCTTACGGTTGCTTACATATAAATAAGAGTGAGGATTTTTGTAGGACCTGAAATAAAATCCCCCGTTAACTTCAATGGGTTGGTCTCCAAAACCTATAATTTGTTTTACCTCACTAATTTTTTTTTGGGCAAAAAAAAAGTACAAAAAAGTTGCATTTTTGCCATTCTACGGACCTATCATCAAAGTTTCTATAGTCACGCTCAATACAGATACTATATACATGTTTTCTTAGTTCCCTTTGGGCCTTTGGATTCAAAAGGAGCCATAGAGCATGTCAAAAGGATAATGGATCTCTTACAA
The DNA here is from genome assembly GCF_014529385.1 of Adiantum capillus-veneris. Taxonomy (NCBI): domain Eukaryota; kingdom Viridiplantae; phylum Streptophyta; class Polypodiopsida; order Polypodiales; family Pteridaceae; genus Adiantum; species Adiantum capillus-veneris. The sequence goes on along the minus strand of NC_140933.1, from coordinate 179,841,095 downwards.
TTGGAACCTTGGGGGCAATGATAAAGTGCTAAATACAGCAAACATGAAAAAACTGGGTTTAGCATTATGACCTCTAGAAACCCATAGAAACTATTCAATATCTAGCCAAGTTTTTAGTCTATGATTAGATATGGTTACTAACTACAAAATACACACAATTGGCCTAAGAAACTAGCAATATTGAGAAATTTATACTTGCTACTCTAAAATGTATCGTATTCTTCAGCAATCAAAAAACTCAACCATCATCATATACTATGCTATATAGCATATTAGGTCCCCCAAAACTCAATATAGATTAGCTTTATGTTATATATTACACTTACACAATCAAAATTGAATTTGGATATCAAGAAAGCCCCCAAAAAAATCCTAAAAGTGCTAATTTTGGCCAAAAAACAGGATTATGCAATTCTTGTAAATTGGTCATAACTTTCAATTTTAACACTTAGCTCTCCCTACAAGCATCAAAACATGTTGAGAACTATGAAGGCCTAACCTCTAGCCATCTAAACCTCACAAACATGAAGTTTAGAGTGGTATAGTTGCCAAAAATCGAAAAAAGACCAAAAACAGGACTCGTTTTTTCATACAGTTTAGGTTCAAAAATGTTGTGCAAGAGTAAGGTTAATGGTGAGATCGATCAAAAAAAATGCTAAGTTTTTTTCAGCTCATAAGGCAACTTTGTGGATATATAGCACCTAGAAATCCATTTTCATACTCTTCAAATAATTCAAGAAAAATGGTCACTTAACAAGACACAAAAGTGTCCAAGGACATAAAAGTGCCATGTTACCATTCTAGTGTTAAAAGGATGAACGACATGATGAACAACATGCAAAAAGAACCTATGAGGGGACCAGGACAACAAATACCTCAATAGGGACAACCAACTAGGCAACAAAAATGGTTTGGAATCGAGGGTAAATGGACCAACCATGAGACCCACCAGTGCTACTTCACACCAAAGTATGATGGGAATGTTCAGTACGTACCCATGAGGCCATAAGAACAACCCATGTACAGATATCAGCCTAATATGGCCCAAGCTCAAAGACCACCAATGGGTATGGAAAGACCTCAACCTGTGTTGGAACAATAACTTCCGTATCCAGGACATAATGCAGTGCCTGTAATGTTGAGAGAGAGAGAGAGAGTGCACAGAAATAGAACCCCAAAGTGTGTAGAATACACACATGAGATGATGTATATATAGAGGGGACCTGGGTGCCATATATAGAGAAGCCATATACTGAGTAGCTTTCACATATAATCTCAACATCCCCGCACAAATAAGGGTCCCTTACTATGGATGAAAAAACCCTTGGGGGATCAAGGGAAAAACCCACAGCTCTATATACACCCACCGTTATATTATAAAAATCATTGAATATACAAAAGTTCATGAGGAGCTACATCACTCCTTTTACAATGAGTATTTTATGAGGAGCTACATCACTCCTTTTACAATGAATGTTCTATGAGGAGTTACAGTACTCGTATCCTATCAAATACAATAATGAATACAAAGGTTCAATAAAGAGGTGTAAAGGCTATCGATTAGCTCGTAATCAAAAGTGTCTCCATGAATTTTCTATGTAGCTTGTCATCACTATCGCATCACCAAACATATCTTCATGTTGTCATCAATATGGCATCACCAAACTTGTCTTCATAAATCTTTTATTGTCACGAAGTTTGTCTTCATGAAATCAATTCTTTGATCAATCCTACATAGATCACCAAAAAAACATAGTCATGAAAATTATTAGCATCGTTAGTGAAATAATTACGTTCACAATGCCATAAGAGATGGTTTGCAACGTCACTCTTTTGACGACATATATACGCACGACAACATATGTGGACATAAAGTATGAGCATAAAAAGTACAAGATGCATGATACGTAATGCAAATGACATGTGTGTATACTACATAACTCGACATTTATCAACGTAGTGATATCAATGAGTATCATCAAGGTATTAACAAAATATCATCATTGTATCAATAAAAATGAATAAATCATCATGGTATCAACGCAAAGCATCATAGAATAATCATTGTATCAACGAAACAACATCATGGTATCATCGAGAATAACCATGGTATCAACAAAACAACATCATGATATCACCGAGAATAACCATGGTATCAACAAAAAAACATCATGGTATCATCGAAAATCAAATAGCATGACTGTTCACCATATCCTCCACTAGCTTTCGCATACCTCCTTTTCCAAAGTTAGTTCCTAATGGCATACCTATCTCCCGCAGATGGATCTTGCCATCCTTAAAAAACACAAGATCTCTTTTTAAGGAATCACTAAAGCTATCACAATCCCTTCTCCCATGGTCTGTGCCATCACATCATATGCATCTGTGCACAAATCCTTCTTTGCTTTGGTATTTTTGTCCTGCCAACAGGTTGTCATTTCTCTTCAAGCCTTGTTAGCTTTAACTTCATTTCTTGCATGCCCTTAACAAGCTCATCAAGCATTGAATTATCAACTTTTGTACTCACAATAGTAGGGTTTGGTGGAATCTATGACGTGCTAGGAGGAGAGGTAGTACCATTCACCACCATCTTGTCCCTACGAGGTTGCCTCTTAGCAAGCAATGAGACTGCGTCTTCAACCTCTTTCCACTCAGCCTTTAGACCCTATTCTGTATTCTTGTCTTCAAGGAGTAGCTCTAGCTTTTCTTGGAGCTCATGACCTACAGCTTGAAGGAAAAATTTGGTCTTCTCACTATCCAAAGTAGCCCGATTTGTTCCTAACAGTTGAGCATAGCGTCGCTCAAACTCTCTCAATAGTTCGGTGATGAAAAGTCTTTCTTTTGGCTTTGCAACCCATTCCAAGAAGGTCCTTTTTGTAGCCCTTTCAGAGTCCTCCATGAAGTATTCCTCCTTTATGGATAATTTGAATTGCTCCCAACCTTCTCCATGCTCCTCCCTGATTCCCCTTACATGGTCTCTAATCTCGGGGACCACAACAAGCTCAAAACTACGAATCATGTCCACCTCTGGAACGCATTGTAGCTCCATCTCCTTTACATAACCACGAAGAAACTTTGTGACATCTTTCCCTTCAAATTGGTCCATTTTGTTCACAATAGCTTGAAGGGCTTTGGTAGCTGACACCTCCCTTCTTTCTACAGCCTGCTGGTGTTGCATAAACATGGCGAATGCTTGAAACATTTGCATTGTGCCTTGATCAAAACGCATGCCTTGTTGCTCTTGCTGATCCATAGCTTTAATTATTTGTAATCAAACCATTCAAAACAAGTATTTGAACCCCCACCCCAGCTCCTTCGCATCAGGTTCACCAGAAATGTCCCCTTCTCTCTCTTCCCCGCGGAATGATGAGCTGATGTGTCAATTTTTGGGCCATTTTGCCACTTTGGACCAAAACTAGGCCATTTTCAGCTCATTTTTTACCCAAAAAATGTGATTTTTGATGTGAAAAATCCCAAACGGAGTCAGAAAAATTCCTAAATTTGTGGGATCACTTGCATAAGCATAAAAGGCATAGATAAGCATCATTTTCCATCAATATACCATTTTGGGTGACTTTCCATGCAATCTTGCAACGGCGCCTGATAGCTGCTATTTTTGGCAATTTTTACCCGCATCAATCTTTATAGGCGAGATGAGTGTGCCACCATGAAACAATTGAAATATATACATTTTCAAACCAAATTAAGCATCTTATCAAGTGGAAAAGCACTCAAATGTGCCACATCCAGGGCCACAACTCCCCGGATAGGTATATACATGATAGCGACCGCAGTAGCCGCTTTAGCATATATCCCAATATGTACATGATTGCTTTTATTTCCATGATCAAGACGTGTCAAAAGTGAGGTGAATGATTTTATTCCACACTATGTACGTGCCACATCACGACAACGTGGAATAATTTACTGCATTTACTCTAGCTCCTGTGTCGACCAAAGCATTCGTGCTATGATTGTTGAGTTGTACTTTGATGTGCAGGTCCATTCCGTCTAACCAGTCATCATCTGTTAAAACTACATCTTCAGGTAATTCCCATTGTTGGTCATCTATTTCCAGCGTGTTGATGTGAATCGGTATCTGTTGATTTTTTAGAGCAGCTTTCCTTTTGAGTACCCAAAGCCGAGCTTCCTCTTGGGCTTCATCAATAATATGCTGTCGTTTAATCTTCCTTTGTTTGCCTGCATGCATTCTTTCTAGCAATTCATTGGTTAGTGGCAAATTGTATTTCTTTAAACGATATCCACTAATCCAATTAGCCATTGGTTCACCATCTAGGGTGGACAATTTTACTGCTCCACTTGGAGATACATCTTTAATAATAAATGGTCCATTTCCCTTTTTCTTAAACTTGGTAATGTGTTGCTTAAGGGAATAGACTAAAACTAAGTACCTTTTCTTGAAGGTTTTTGTGATTAAGTGGGAATCAAATAACTTTTTTTGTTTTCGCTTTTGTGCATAGATGTGAGCTACGACAGTTAGCCTTTACTCATCTAGCTTTTCCAAATCTTCCAATGTTGGTAGTTTTTGCAATGCAAATGGCAGTAACCTTGGCCACTCTCCAAGCTTACCTTCACAAGCCTTAGCTAAAGCTTTGATTATTGGAGGATGCCCTCTTTCACTTTTGCCATTTCCCTCTGGGTTATAAGCACAAGTTAAATCTAGTTTGATGCCCATTCTAGAGAAGAATTCCCTTGCTTCATCAGCATCCAATTCTCCTCTATCTGCAATTATCTTTCCCACACACCCATAGCGATAGATCACATCTTCAAGAAGAAATTTACATATAGCTTGTGTACTCTTTGTCCTCAATGCTCGCTCTTCAACTTGATTAGACAAATCTTCTATTGCAAGCACCAAATACCTCATTTGCCAAAGTCCCAAAGGCATTGTAACCAAATCCACAACCCATGTGTAATGCATGGCTAATGGATAAGTAGGATGTAGTCCATCATGATGCCGTACATTTGAATACATTTGGCATGTCACACAAGACTCCACAAACTGAGCCACATCCTTATACATCCCTTTCCACCAATACCTTTCTTTTACTTTGGAAAATGTTGCCCATACACCTCAATGTCCTGCCCATAAAATTTCATGGAACTCCTTGATGATTTGTTGCTGAGCAACCTTATCGCATACTACGCGCAAGGATGTTCCATCTCTTCGTTTAGGATGATTCCATAAGTAGCCATCCCTCAATAAGTATCCATATGCTTTTCTTCTTATCCTCTTAAATTCTTGTTGAGTCCAATCATCCTGCTTCTGCAGAGTACTTAAGTAGCGACCTATCAAGATCCATTCATCCTCATATAGTTCCTCTGAAAAGGAGTCAAGTGAAGACAGAAAACATGCATGACTACTCTTTGCACGATCAATAGTGTAAAACTTTGTGCCAACATCATCTTCCTCAATAATTATATCCTGTTCACCTTCATACCTTGCCCTAGATAGCATATCTGCCATTGGATTATCTTTCCCTTCAATATGCTTGAACTCAGGATTCAAGGACTTTATGTAGGCTATCCATCGCAGCATTGCAATATCAGGAGTCGAACAGTTTGTGATCATTCCAAGAAGTGGCAAACAATCAGTTTTCACAACCACTGATGCCCCTATCAAGTACTCCTTGTCACACCTCAATGCTGTAACCACCCCCCATAGTTCCCTTTTTACTTATGCATAATCGCGTTGGCGAGAACTCAAAATCTTGGCTCCAAATCTCACCACATACCTTTTTCCTTCATCATCATCTTGCCCTATTGCCCATCCTATCCCTGTAGGACTCATGTCTACTGTCACAATGACAGGTCTCTCACATGCATAGTCTACCTTTCTCAAGGTTGGTGATGAAAGATGTAGCTTCTTTAGCTTTCTCATGGATTTTGTGTGCTCTTCTTCCCATCGAAACTTTTGATTCTTTCTCAACAACCTATAAAGGGGATCTGCTACATGTGCATAATGTGGTATCCAAATAAGGTAGAAGACGCAAGCACCAAGCAATCTTCGAACTTCAGTTATAGTTGTACATGTTTCTTTCATGTTTTTGATTGCATCCATATTTTTTGGACAGGGCTTTCTACCATAAGGACCACACATATGCCCCACAATCAAAACTTCATTGACACCAAATACAGATTTTTTCCCTGACAGGGTAAGATTAACTTCTTTGAGCTTTGTCAAAATCTTCTCACAATCTTCAATATGGTCTGCAACAAACTCCATAGCTTCATCTTTATCTTTGTCTTCACATCCTTTGATGGGCACATCATCAAGAAATGGCATTGTGATTTGAGGTATGAAGTCACGTAGAGCCTTGTTCATCCCATTCATCATATGTGCAACTGAATTTGTTGCTCCTTGAGGTAAGGTACACATCCTTACCAGTCCCAAAGGTGTTTTCATAGTTGTCAGATCTCTACTCTCAACATCTAGCTGAAATTGATTGTACCCTGAATAGAGATCTCCCATTGAGTAAATTGGCCTCCCTGCAAACGGCTCTATGAATTCATCCACTATAGGACCTGTACCCACATTCCTAATGGTAACCTTGTTTACAGGTTGCATATCTTGTATGAACCGCAAAGCTCCATTCCTCTTAGGCACAGTGAACCACCTGTTTGAATATGGTGCACAAAAAGGCTCCAAGATACCCATGCTAATCTTTTCATTAAGTAGTTCTATTAACTTTGGCAAATGTGCTTTCGGAACCGGAATTGGGCGTAGATTCCAAGGTACATGAGGGATAGTGAAGATCACCATAGGTGCAACAACATTAGGATCAACACACCCTATCTCATGTGGCTGGAAAGAAAAAGCCTTACCATGTCTTGAAAGCATTTCTTTAAAACTCTTCTTCTCTTCTTCTGTTAAAAACTCTTCACAGCCAACTTTTATCTCTTTTAGGGATTCAATTGTGAACTTGTGTCCAGTTCTTTTTGGATCCCTGAGACTCGGCTGCAAAGAAGCTTGCTCTAGCTTTTTCCTGCAATCTGGGGGTAAAGGTAAGGCCACTGGTCTCACTTTCTTTGCCACCGTTTTGTACTTGGTCTCCACAAGCACTTCCAGTCCTTCATTAGCATTGAAATCTTTTTTATCTTCAAAAGGCTCAATCATATCATACATTTCCATAGAGCATACTTCCACAATGTGGGTTCCATCTTGCATGCTAGAATCCATCATAGCTTCAAGCTCAAGCATAGTATCTATATGACAAACTTGTTCAAAGAAACCTGAAATGTATTCACTATCCTCTATGAGACCAGTTTCTTTCATGTATTTCTATACACTATATACATATTGTCGCACACTTCTTTTCATATCCTCAAGCTTCATAAAACATACTGACCCATGCTCTCTTAATCCCTGGAAACCTGGAGAAAAAGCTTCTTCTCGCTTTGGGTCAGGCGAGAATCTTTTTCTTCTTGTACCATTTCAATCCCGCTTCACAATGGTACATGGCCAAAACCCCTTGTCTCCCTATACTCTTTGAACTCTTTGTTCGCTTTTGGTAGAGGATACTCACGAAGACTATTGCAGTTCCTCTCGTGATTCACACACACTGTCAAAAATTGCACATCTCGCTTCCCATCTCTTCTCTTTACCCTAGCATAAGCAGAACCATCATACAAGACCTTTGTTTCCATGCGAACGGCTGTCATGTATGGCTGCCCAAGGATAAGAGGATAGGTAGACATCTCCTGCACAAAGAAATTTTGCTCATCCTTGAAATTGCCAATCGTCACTTTCACATTTGGACAAGCCCCATACAGCTCTCTTGATGAGTTATTTGCAGCTCTAATCATCCACCCATGGTCTATGTCTATCGGCCACTTACCCTTCATGTAAAGACTCTTGGACATAAGATTGATCTCAAAGCCATGATCTATCAATGCAACATATGGCTCCTCAAGATCGCCCACCTTGACTAAAGTTTCTGTTGTAGCTCTTGCCCAATGAATTTTGGAGTAGTGGCTTTTATAGGAGGCTTCATCTTCATCATCATCATCATCATCTACAAATCTAGCATGTGCATATCTTCGAGAAGACTGGTAGCATCCTACCACACTGTCAGCGCAATCACTCTCTTGGACATGTATTCCATGTGCCTTACGTGACTCCCCTTCACCCTCAGACTGTGGAAGAATAGACTTAGTGAGAGTTTGTCTCTTTCTTTTTATGATATCTATAATTTCTTCATGAATATCGCGTTTAGCAATGCCAAGAACCTCACCCAAGGTAAAATCAACTTTGCTATTCAAAATCCTTTCCTCCAATACCTGCTTTAAGTTTGTGGCAGCTTCAATGTCAGATTGTAGTTTGTATGCAGGGCCTTTTGCTTTAGCTTTTCCTTGCTATTTCTTCTTCCCTGTAGATGCCTCCTCCATAGGAATCTCAGGAGGAGGAGGCACATGCGGTGGAGCGTCATAAGAAGGTCCTGGATCTTTTCTTCCACCAGCTCTTGTAACCCTCTTTGAAGTAGAAGAACCTACATCTCCATTCTCATGTCTGCGCTTCTCTTCCACAATTGCTTCATTGTTATAGCATTTTTCAAGATGGGCATGCACCGATAAAGAGTCCACAGGGTCATCCCAACCTGTTGTATGACGTATGCAATCACCAGCTTCATGTAATACCTGTTTAGTTACCTTCACTTTTTCGGCTGAGGCTACTGTATATTGCCACAAGCTATCAACCTCCTCAAAATCATCTAGATTATACTTTAACACTTTCTTTGGAATTAGCTCTATCTTTGCCCCATAGGTAGCAGCCTCCACTGGGGACCACCAAGCTTTGCTGTATTTGGTCAACAAGCCATGCAGCATAGGGAGAATAGTGAGATGGTTCATCATTCTTCTGAGAGTTTGTCTATGCTTTTTATGCTTATGCGAGTGATCCCACAAATTTAGGAATTTTTCTGACTCCACTTGGGAATTTTCACATAAAAAATGGCATTTTTTGGGTAAAAAATGAGCTGAAAATGGCCCAGTTTTGGTCCAAAGTGGCAAAATGGCCCAAAAATTGACACATCAGCTCATAATGCCATGGGGAAGAGAGAGAAGGGGGATTTTTATAGAAAAAATCAGAAATTTTTCTCTACTATGCAATTGATTCCATGGTTGCTCAATCTATGTGTAGGGCAGTCCCACCTCTTCAAAATCTTGTATCTGAGCTAGTGAGGGAGTGAATTTTGGTTTCCCCTTATCAAAATGGTGTGTAGGCTTCACTTTCAAAGCTCTTAAATCTCTGCAAAATCATAAAATGGTTGCCAAGAAGGTGGAAGCTCGAGCATTCCTTTCGACTGTTTGATGTTACGACGACTATGTAATTGGGGGCAAGGCTACATGATACCATGAAAGAGGTTTGGGTTCTGATTGAGAATTATGCTTGTATGAGCATCAAGGTTTCATGGCTGAAACATTAGTGTTTTTCAATGGTCTTTTTAAGTGAAATTGAATGTGATTTGATGATCCTCTCATCATACTCTCGACTACGAAAACAAGCAATTTCCAAGCACGATAGGAAAGAGGGTTTGTGACTTTGTTGTCACGAACGCTCTTAGATTCTCTGTCACCCTTAGAAAGAGGGTTGGTGATTCTCTACAAACTCTTTCTCGCAAAGGGTTTGTGACTCTCATCATAAACTCTCACAGCCAGAGGTTCTGCACCTTCCCAGCTAGACCGCACACTTTCCGACAACGTACAAGAAGGCAACGAGTCAAGCATTGATAGCAAGAATAATGACAATCAAAGGATGCAACGAGAACCCAACTCCAACATTGGGAGTAGTCAACTTGAACGTGATAGTACATGGATGTTCATGTCCTCATCAATTTGTATGCTTACTAGATGAACACATGAATGAGACGAAGATTCTTGGAATTCCCTGGATGCAAACATACAAAGAAGTACCTGATTGGGATACAAATCAGCTAAAGCTATCACCTAAAGGATGGAAACTCATTGTTCCAATTGCATCAAGCAAGGAGGAATGGAAAAGAAGCAATCAGCAGACCAAACCACGAAGTAGTCAATCTTCTCCATCCCCTCGACAATCAAATGCTACAAGTAGCATGCAAGGAGTCAGGCAAATTTGGGTACCAAAAGCACAGCTTAAGGATAAACCAATTCAGATCTGGGTGCCTAAAACTTCACCAACAAAACAAAAGAAGGTTCCAAGGGTTAAAACACCGAGACGAGCATCTCTGAGAAAGGAAACTAGCATGAAAATGGTTTGGAAGAAAAAAGGAGCACGTATCTTCTCCACAAACCATAAAACCAATCAACCAATGGCAAGTTAAGTCTCAAAAGACTCCACCACACCATACAACACTAAGCAGACCAAGCTACCAATGACGAGAAAAAGCTCGACAACAGTCAAAAGTAGTACCAACAGCTCAAGCAATTAGTGTGCTAAAGCATCCTGAGGGTACAATTAAACAGAGACCACACAAGCTACAATATTTTCTCTTTGAAAGACATCAGCAACAAACCTCGACATCAAAAACCCTTGAGTTAATTACTTAAGACCCAGCTCTTGCACATCATAATGGTTTGAACTGCATTGATCTTCATAGCATGGTAGAGCCAAGCACGCTATGCATAGACACGATTGTCCAACCATGCATCACACAGTCGTCTTGAATTACGCATTATATCTAGGATGTGGAAGTGCACTATAGTACTAAGTAATTTTGGTTATTTTGAAGAGGAGGAAAGTTTATGTTAACCTGTGATTTTTTCAAAATTAACCTTTAAATGCCCTTATAATCCATCCATCAAGGAAAATTTCACTGAGATTATCTTCTATCTTCTCGAGTGATTAATAGTATATATACTATCAGAAAATCATCCAAACTTTTCTTTTTTGGTTTTTTTAATCATTTCTATTGATAATTGCTACTAACGAGAGCGCGAGTTTCCTGCAAAATACTTAAAATAGCATAGAGCAAGCCATAAACAAACAAATCTACATACCTAACATTGTAGCACATAATCGAGGCCAAAAGCGAACAGAGAGAGAGAGAGAGAGAGAGAGAAAGAGAGAAGAAGAGAGAGAGAGAAGAGAGAAGAGATTAAGAGCAAGACAACGCACGTGCAGGCGCCACCTCCTAGAGCGGAGTGCTACACCAGCACGACGAGAGAGAAAGAAGTACATAGACATTGGGTGCAATCTCCCTCCGCAAGAGTGACCATTTCCCTCTTGCACGTATTTCAATTATAGATTTCTTGAATGGTCAAATTGAGTACAAACTGGCTGACCGGTCATAAAGGCCAAAGCTATAAAGCACTTAAACAATAAAATGTACAATATATATATCTCCATTCGCATACCCGCTTGATCCGTCTTTTCCTCTGTCACAGCTTGCAATAATACAATAAAATATCATTTCCATAACATACCCTCCGTTTGAAAGCAACTGTCCTCAGTTGTGAAGATAAAAGTCTACAAACAATACTTGTCAAAAACAATGATTAGAATTCTGTATCAAATAGTAAGGAGATCCATAAAAATAGACAACATCGCTTATGCCTGCCGTCATCCATACTACCTATTCTAGTGTCCCATACCACTAGAATAATAGTATATGTCATACCCTGATGAATCAGGATATCATTGGTTACACTCATCATCAATCTCATAATGTCAAGTCTCATCACATAAACACTACCGTAATAATCACCAGATACCAAATCCCAATCCAATTCCAATTCCAATTCCACAATATAAGTCCAAATCCAATCACTTCAGTATGTACACGGGTAACAAAGTCATACCAGTTGCAGTGGTGGCTAGCCACTACAGCATGATTTTGTCATCGTGTTTTCCTCATCCGGCGAGTCTACACCAACAAGACGTGCTTCCTAAATCGGCGAATCTGCATTAATGCTGCCTAAATTGGCGAATCTGCATTTAGCCTTGTGAATCTGTACTTTTTCAGTGTGCTGCCTAAATCGACGAATCTGCATAGATAACTGGTGTATCCTAAATCGGCGAATCTACACCAAGATGAGCATTTACACACTGCCTAAATCGGTGGATCTGTGTGCATGTGACCAATGGACTAGAGGATGGGGCCGAAAAGTGGTCAAAAAACAGTTGGCCGATTGGCCGGTGGCCAGTAGTCAATGGCCGGTGGCCGGTGGTCGGAAATTCAATGGCCAGTGGCCGATGGCCGAATTCAAAAGGGGACTTGTCTTCTCAAGGGCGGCCACACCTGGATGGTTTGGAGGGTCCGATTTGGACTTATCTACACAACGGCGGCTACGCATGGTTACCTCTCATGAGAGAGGGAAACCCTTTTAACCTATAAAAGGAGGCAAAAGACACTCACGTACTGAGCACAGTGAGATATGAGTGGAGAAACTCCTACATCAACAAACCTTCTTGGAAAGGTGGAAGCTATTGAAACATCTTTTGAGGTCACATGTGCTACATTTATTCCTTGAAACACCCATCATCTCCTTCTTTCGCATTGCATGCTTTTGTTGACAAATTTCTCATATGCATATAGAGTGTCCAATAATTGGCACTTGCATCAGGCACTATTTCCGTGTTTCACCCAAGCACTCACCTTTCATGAACATGTACTTCACGTTCAACTGCTCAACTCCAATAAGAGCGTATACCACAAAAGGCATTTTTTTTCCCACCGGGTTTTTTCCCTTTGGTCATCCAGGTTTTAGACACTAATCTCAAGACACCTATCACCATCCTCTTGTACATATTCCTTCTACATCAACAATAAGGAAATGCCACTCAAATCAATTGACAAATGAATTGGAGCACCAATTTCAGATCATAGCATACTTCTCCTCAATGGCGAGTCACAGAATGGCCTTCAATGACAAAGCTACAAACAACACTAACAACATGATTGCACAGGAACAAATAAGTCCCCAATGAAGAAGCGTAGACATAAAAGTAATCAAAGGATCTCAAAAGATGAATGGTTATGATGATAGATGTCCGCTCTAATGGATCATAGTTCTTGTTGTGGTTTGACAAAGATACAAGCGGTGCAACAGATGAAGCCAATATGACAGCAAAGTGTTGACCGCTGGGTCAACAACACAACATAACTCAAGAACAAAGAAGTCCTCAATGACAAAGAGCAGACATAAGGGTAATCAGAGGATCTCAAAATCTTGTCCTTGATAATGCGCATCGAATTCTCGGCAGGGTTTTGAACCTCAAATTAGAATAATTAAGTCCTGGATTCGGCCTGACAGACAGACTTTTCATTGGAGTGCAACTTGGCCTAAAGAAGTTAAGGCTTACAAAGTTGTCATTGGATCACAAGATCAAAAAGCCAATCACTCAATTCTACAGATTGTGGAAGTTTTTTCTGAGAATCACAAATACTCCGAATTGACAGATTTGCTGGAGAAAGTGATGGATGAAGCTTTCTCTATCCATGATGATAAGAGTCAAGTTAAACGACATTGGGTTCTTTTTGAATTTAGATCTAGCAGTAGACCTATAATGACAGAAACAGATGCTACAGCTCGAAGCGTGGATGTGAAAGACATAAAGTTCGTCATCAATTATGATTTTTTTGAATCATGTGAAGACTATGTACATCAGATTGGACGAACAAGACAAGCTATTGCAAAGGCTATAGTCTATACTTTCTTTACAACAACAAAACGACAGCCAAGACCACATCGCCATCGACAATCAAGTCATGTCAGGGATGACATGAACGCCCAAGGGGGGAATGTTGACCGTTGGGTCAACAACGCAACATAACTCAAGTTTCGTACCAAAGTCTTATCTTTTGCGAGTAATGAAATGCTGTGGATTATGGCTATAAACATCATTTGCAATGAGTACTTATTCTAGTTTCAGAATCCGGGGTGCAATGGCACTTCCAGATTGTAAATACAAAGCCATTTGACCCTTTCAACCCCATTTTTGGTTAAACCTAAGGTAGCCTTAGTATATAAGGTACCTAGGTCATTTTGTAAAGAGGACTTTAATCATAATCAAAACTTTAGCTCTGATGTCTACTATGTGTGAGAGAGAAAGAGAGTGAGTGTGAGCTTTATCCTCTCGCTACACCTGGCTCGCTCAACACATTGGAGATATGATTGCACCATTGTTGTAGGCTCGAGGAGAGCTATGCGACAACGCCAAGCATTGCACGCGAGATGAAGCGCACGTGCCGATGCATCTACGAGCTATTTGTGGCCGTAAGTGTATCAAATGATGTCTATTTTCTGCGTGCTAGTAGTCTATATAATAGTGGCAACATAAGCTACGCATAGGTACTCATAAATTTTAGTTTTGGGCACTTTCAAAATTCTGCTCTGTCATCCTACGCGTTTTCCGGAGACAGGTTTAGAGTGAGGGTTTTGAGTGTAGAAGCATAGGGATAGGTGTATCCTAGTGAGGGGATGGTGTTCCTTAAGTTTCATACGAATCTGGCATGATTAGGTGAGTTACCTTCCGTATGTGTGTATGTGGCTAGGTGGTGTAGTTGAGAGCAGTGAGGTTCTTGATTGTGGTTTAGTTGGCCTTCCAGAGTGTTGTATGTGTAGGATAGTCTCAGCCTAACAAGATAAAGAGATTTCCTCCCTGTGCCTATCGTGTCATCTGTGTCCTCGATTGACATTATGTTGATCTAGGTAGTATTTGCATGCACTTCATGGGTGTGTGAGTCGCTCCCGTCCAACACACTTCCAAAAATCGGCTCGTCAATGGTGGGCTAGCCTTTTTGGAAACGGTGAAGCCCCAAAGGCATGGAAAACTCTACGAGTTTCCATCATGAAGCAATTCCTTGCAAGTGATGCAAAGGACAAAGTGCTCACCGAGTGACGGAGTTTGAGGCTTCTCTCTTATGATTCTATCCACAAATATGTGGACAAGTTTTGGGATTTACATCTCAAGGCTACTGTCTATCAAAAGGTAGACTTTGCCAAGCAAAGGCAAAAGTTTTGTGCGGGATTACCTGAAGAAATTGCCAAGTATGTCAGCTCCCAACAATCTGGTTCTATTACCGATGTAATCCACCACACCATGGTTGCTTTCTGCATCAATTTCCAACAAGGGGCTAGAGAGAATTTCAAACCCATGGAAAGCAAAGACAAAAATGATGCAAAGGGAAAAACCAATGTCCAAAATTCTTCCCAAGGCACTTCCTACAACAACAACAATAGGTCCAAGGAGGAGGGAGTTTACAAAGGTAAAAACAAACTCCCTCATGAAGAGCTTGAATCTTTTTGCAAGGACCATAAGTGTTTTAAGTGTGGGGAGCAAGGACATGGCTATCATTCTTGTCCCAAGAAAAATGCTCGCAATGAGACTCCTAGGGATTCCACCATCGAAGATCCAAAAGAGGATGCTCATTGCAAAGGATCGTCTCTCTCCTATGCTTGGGGAAAGGTAAGGAAGCATGATTCCTTCATCTTGTTTGACCCTGGCTCTACTCACGACTTCATATCAACAGAGTTGTCCACGAAGTTGGGCATTCAACCTTTTGAGATGGGAGATATTGTAGCAGCTGACACAGCTTTCAAGGGACAGCAAGCCTCCATTACTCCCTTGATTGGGAAGTTGAGGCTTCATGTCTAAAGCTCTGTCAACAAAGAAGAATTTTTCATCTCTCCTCTCCAACATGAGGATGCTATCCTAGGGGTGCCATGGTTTGATCGCATGGTTGCCATCATGAAGCTCCCTGAGAGGAGAATCTACTTCACCTTTAGGGGAAAGAACATGTGTATAGATATCAATGAGTCTGGCCGTACTATACCACTTGTAAATCCTCTTGCCCTTGATAAATCAATGAAGAGCTCAGTTTCTGCGTACATGATTTTTGTCAAAGAGTCCCTAAAAGGTCTTAATGTTTCATCAAAGGTGAATGGTAGGAATCAAGAAGAGTTAGACTTGTCTAACTTTCTAAAAGGATTCCAAGATGTGTTCATCGATGATATCCCTATGGACTTACTTCCAAGACGAGGGGATGATGACCATTAAATTGAGCTCCTATCAGGAAGCTCATCACCTAATAAACCTCCTTATTGAGTTTCACAAGCTCAACAAGAGGAGAACATGAGGCAATTGCATGAACTAGTGGAAAAAGGGATGGTGAGGCCTAGCTCCTCTCTATTCTGCTCATCAGTACTTTTAGTGCAAAAGAAATATGACACATATCACGTGTGTCGACTCTAGAGCACTAAATACGATCACTAACAAATGCTCCAGCTGTATTTAGATCGACGATGGACAAAAGTCTTCAGGTCACTCAAATTCTGTTGAGGAGTACAAGGGACACCTCCAGGTAATCTTTCAAGTTGTGAGAGAGAATAAGCTTTTCATAATCAAAAGAAAAGTGAAGTTTTTCTACAAGAAATTCAATATTAAGGCCACATTATCTCAAGATGGTATCTGTAGGGATACATCAAAGTTGGAGGTAATAAAAACATGGCCTAATCCAAATCTACATGTGCTAAGAAGGTTTATTGGCATGTGTGCATACTATAGATGCTTCATAGCAAAATTTTCTCAAATACCAGGACCATTGCATTACTTAACAAGGAAGAATGTTAAGTACTCATGAAGTGATAAAGGACAAAATGCTTTTGACAAGCTCAAAGAGAAGCTTATCTCTCAACTAGTCCTCATGCTTCCGGATCTCTCATAGCCATTTGTGGTCCAATTGATGCTTGAGGTGATTGCCTTGGAGCAGTCTTGCTTCAAGAAGCGCATGCCATAGCATATGAGAGTCGAAGGCTCAATGCCGATGAGCGAGTCTTGGGCATATACAAAAAAGAGCTTTTAGCTATTCTACATGCCCTAGACACATGGAAGCACTATCTCTTGGGGGCTCCATTCATCCTACGAATGAATCATAAAGCCTCAAGAAATCCATGATGCAAATCAAGCTCTTCGACAAACAAATGAGGTGGGAAAATTTTCTTTCGCAATTTAAATTTCATACTACTCACATTGCTGGCAAGCACAATCAAGTGTCAATGCACTTTCACAACGGCCAAGGGTAAATGTGGTGTCTTTAGCAACTCACAATGATCTATCATTTATGATAGATGAGTATGCTATTGATGAAGACTTTAAGTAGGTAATTACAGCCTTTGCATTAGGGAATAAAAAAAGAACAATTCACTTTGAAGGATGATTATCTTCCAAACCGTAATAGGCTAGGTGTTACTCACCCATACAATAAGAAATTCATGTATGAATCCCATGCTTCTCATTATGCAGGGCAAGAGGGATTTCATAATCTACGCTTTGAGGAGTAGAAATGTATTTCTGTTGGTCTACCATGAAAAGTAAATATACAAGAGTATGTTTCAAAATGTGTGGTATATCAAAAATTGAAATTTGATCGAGGGAAGCAAAGTCTTGGATTGTTTTAGTCAACAGGCTTAGCAAGAAAACACACTCTATGCTTGTCAAAAAGACTATTGAGGTACATTAAATGGAAACCCTCTTTAGATCTCAAATTTTTAAGTATCATGGCTTGCCAATATCCATAGTGTCCAACAACGATCCTAGAATGACCAATAATTTCTAGAAGGGTCTCTTTGAGAATCTAGGAAGTAGATTAAATTTTTCTTTTGGCCTATCGTCCACAAACGGATGACCAAATTGAAATAACTAATCTAATGATTCTTGAATCTACTAAAAGCCTATGTCATGGAAGTAGATCAAATGTTCTCAATGAGATAAGTACTTACCTCTTATAGAGTATACGTACAATGACATTGTACATACTTCTATGGGGAAAGCACCTCTCAAGGTTAAAGAGGGAAGATGAAAAAGTCCCTTACCACTGAAAGTACATGGGAAGATCTTTGCTGCTGACGATGAATATAGCCGAGCAAGAATATTTTCCAAAGATTAAAGAGGTTATATTCATCACAAAGCAAAGGCAAACATGGCTGCTGCTAATAAACTTAGAAGAGCCTTAGCCTTTAATAAAAATGATTGGGTCTTGCTAAATTTTCTCAAGGCTTCTCTAAGGCATACTCCGAGCAATAATCCTACGAGCCACCAAGAGAATTATACTAAACTAGCAAAAAGATACTATGGTTCTTTCTTTTAGAATTCTTAAGCCAATCAATGAGATGGATTATTAGTTAAAGTTGCCCAATGATTGGCTCATTCACCATGCTAACCATGTGAGCCTACTCATGCCTTACAAAGGAGAACCACCAAAAGAACCAATAATGGAGGACCCGCCAGAGATCGAAGATCAAGAAGAGGTATCGCAACCCGAATCGATCCTTCAACACAAAGACAAGGTACTAAGAAATGGTAAGATTATCCAATGATGTCTAGTTAAGTTTAAGAATTATCCTTTTAAAGGTGCTATATGGATGCAAGGAACCTAGCTTAAGGATAATATGAACCTTGTCAATGCTTACAATGCTACACTAGAGTAAGCAAATGAAGATGCATTTTAAATTAACAATGTTTTTGTCTATAAGAATTATTCTCTTTCTTTTATTGTGCACAAGATTTAAGAAGTATGCATGCTTAGGATTGTGTTTGTGGTGAGACGACATCTCCCAAACACCAGTAGAACTTGTCACTCTACTTTGAAAGCATGATAGCAATAGGCATGGGAGACTTTTCTTTTAACGAAACATTCTACTAATGCTTGGCACATTCTTGCATTTGGCCGATGTTGTAGATCTCTTTGTTACTATGGGGACATAGGGGCTTCGAATAGATTTTATGTTGATGCTTGAGCAACCTTGAGGGGTGGTGCAACCTTGATTTTGGACGGTAATGTATTATTAGATCATTTCCTTGTTTGACTTTACATCTCTTCTCGGGTTTGTTTGGCCCCAAGAAGCGGTGCTTGGATCCCATCTCAAGATCTATGTCAACAATTACCACCACAAATTTGGTGAGAGCCATGGCTTCACCTGCACAGTTGTTAGCATCTTGTCTCATGGATTCCAGTCGCTTGTATAGGGAGATGTCATGTGTCACAAACTATTGACATGTCAAGACACTGAAGAATGGAGCCGACTTGTAGACCCCAAGTAAGGGGCCTAAACCCTCAAAGAATTAGAAGCAAAATCAGAAGAAGCAGAGGCCTATTTTTAAAATACGAGTTCCCACCAACTTACGGGATCCCTTTTGATGGGATCGAGGGGACCTAAATGCATCAAAATAAAGCGAGACCAACACACACACTAAATCACATGGAGTATGATGGCATGGAAGCAGTATAGATGGTCTAGATTTCAAGCAGATATGCTAACATGAGAGTTGTACAAATGCCCACAAATTATGCTAGTGACATGACAGATATACATATTTCCGCAAAACGCATTGTCAGCTTTTGAACTAGTTGCTTTATTGTTTGATGCTTTGCATCTAACTACTTTTGAGAGGCCAAGAGACTTTAAATATGAGAAAATGGCTCATTATTTGGCATGCTTCTGCGTGAATATGCAGAGGATGGAGTACCAAAAGTGTATTGAGTTCAAGCAATATAAAGAAATACTGAAAGGAATGCCAACGTTTGGGGCCAGTGCTCTCTCGGGGTGGAACTCCTCTACTCCCCACCTTGTATCATGTCTCCCTTTAAGTTCAATTGTTATTTGAAGTTATTTAATTTTTTTAGTATGCTCTTTTCCATCGGCACATGGTGCCTGTCCCCATGACAATGGGATCAAAACTTTAAGCTTGTGCTTTTCTGAAAGCATACCGGTCCTACCAAAGTTTACTAGAATTTTTTTAAAAACATTGTCTAGAACCCGAACTTATTGACCACTCCTACCCTTTGTCCATCACACATTGGGTGTGCTCCCGTCTTCATCGCTCTGTCTTACTGGGCATAAGCCATAAGGAGTTCTAGAACACTTGCACAAGAAGGATCAATTTTATTCTCGAGCCACCATTTTTTTCCTTAGAGGGAGTGCTATCCTGTGGTGGATTTCTATAGCCACCAAGACACTCACTACAAGGACTTGGCAAGCTTTCAAGAAATTGTTTTCCCAACGTTACATGCCTTCAGACATCTTCCTTTGGAGTGCATCTTCCTACAAAGTGGGGTATCGTGAAACGCTTGCCACAAAAATCCTAGCAAATTATTGGAATTATGGTTCCAAGAAAACACACACAGCTTGGAGAAGACGAAGTAAGCTCAAGGCACACAATAGAGAGTGTATTACACTTAGTGTGAAATGGAAAGATAGATAGCCCTAGAGTGATGGGCGTATATACAATGCACGGGGGCAAAAACCTCCTAAAGAGGGTAAAAATTCCCTGGCGGTCCTAGTGTGTTCACACACATCACTACCACATGTATATGGTGACAAATCCCCCCTGGAGTGATGCGGTGAACAAGAGCTGGCACATGAGTAAAGTGAAGCTCCATGACTTGAGGACATGATCAACCCACAAAGGGGAGTAAGCCCAAATCTTTGCGGAAAGCCTCTCACTTCTCATGAGACAATGCCTTTGTGAAACGATCTGCAAGGTTTTCCTATGATAGCACATAAGCCAATTTGATCTCTCCTGCTGAGAGCCTCTCCCTAACACAGTGGTAATGCACCTCAATGTACTTTGTGAGAGCATGAAAAACTGGGTTCCTTGCAAGTGTCAATGTGCTTTGACTCTCAGTGTAGATAGTGTCTTGTCCAACACCCAAATCAACCATAAGGAGTCTGAGCCATACACACTGAACCGTAGTTGTGAAGACTGCCGTGTACTCAGCCTCACAACTCAAAGTGGCCACAATAAATTTCTTCTTGCTCAGCCAAGATATACATGAACTGCCAAGCACGAAAAAAACACCACTTCTGGACACTCGCTTGTCAAAACAACCAGCCCAATCTGAGTCCGAAAAATCATGTAAGTGTGGCGGCAATGATCCCCCCTTGGGATAAAACAAGCCAAAATGTAAAGTGCCACTAAGGTAGCAGAAAATCCTCTTGATAGCCTGCCAATGCTTAGACCTTGGGCTATGCATAAATCTGCTAACCTATGAGACTACAAACTAAATATCTGGCCTTGTGTTGCATACATAAATGAGGCATTGGTAAAGAGTGATATCAGTAGGATCACCAACATCATGAAGACTCAATTTCAAACATGTTTCCATGGGAGTGGCAATAGGTTTGCAAACCTCAAGTCCAAACTTACATAGCAATGTCTCTATGTAACTTCTCTGACACAAGGTAATACCACCATCACACTGGTTAAATTGTATACCCAACTAATGATGCAACAACCACAAATCTTTCATCTTGAAAGAAGCATTCAAATTAGCCTTAAATTTAGCAATATGTCTCTCATTTGGGCCAGTGATCAACAAATCATCTATGTAAAGAACCACAATGAGAAGTACATCACCCTCACACTTCACATATAATGTGCTTTTTTTTGGACTGTTACAAAAGCCTCGTTTGACCAAATGAGTGTCAACTTTCTCATACCAACCACGAGGAGATTGATTCAACCCATACATTCAACCCATACAAAGCATTCTTACATCTACACACTTTGTCCTCTTGTCCTTTCTTGACAAAACCACGAGGCTGTGTTACATAAATCTCTTCAAATATATCACCATTCAAGAAAGTAGTAACAATGTTTGATTGATGTACATCCCAACCAAAATGAGCTACCAATGCACGCAGAAAAGGCACAATAGTCAAACGACAAGTGGGAACAAAAGTCTCTTCATAATCTATGCCTTTTTGTTGTGCATAACCCTTTGCAACAAGTCAATCCTAATGGTGATCGATCTCACCATCTAGATTGCATTTTAAATTGTAAATCCACTTTGTACTACCAATGGCCTTTTTGCTAGGAGGTAAATCACATAAATTCCATGTGTCATTTTCTATAAGTGCATCATATTCTGATTGCATGGTAGCCATCCAATTTTCTAAATTTTGTGCTTTATCAAAAGATAGAGGTTCCTCAACATCATGTAAGCTAGACACAGCCAAAGCATAACAATCTGATGACTAAGATGCATGGACAAAGCCTGAACGAGTACGACTATACAAAGGTGCGTCCAGTTACTGTCATGCAATGTATGCACCAGCCTTTTTGGCATACCTCTAGTCTGCTCATTTTCAGCCCTTTCCTCATTAAGTACATCATGTACATCTGCATCAGTAATACGCTGATATATAACATTTTCGGAAACCCCCATAGGCTGTACATTTACCTCATTGGAATGTCCATTCAAACTTCCACCACTAAAAAGAGTCAACAAAGTATCATAAATGTCTTATGGGCTTACATTACTATCTCTAGTACATGACAGGAAGGGCTGAATAGAATCTTCCACAAACACTACATCCCGTGAAACCAAAATACGCTTTGTTTGCAGATGATACAACCTGTAACCTTTAACACTTTAACCAGCAAAAATACGTTTAATAGACTTATCATCCAATTTTCTTTGTTGTGTTTGTTGCACCAAAGCATATGCCAAATAGCCTAAAGCACGCATGTGTTCAATAGAAGGCTTTCTATCATGCCGTGCTTCATATGAGTAATAGAATACAAAGCTTTTATAGGACACCTGTTAACTACATAAGTGGCACACATGATGGCCTCAAGCCAAAAAGAATGCGGCAAAGCTTGACTTTTGACCATACATCCTACCATTTCCGTAAGTGACCCATTTTTCCTCTCAGCTACACCATTTTGCTGAGGCGTATAAGGAATTTTAGATTGGTGTTTTATCACTATGCACAAGCTGTAACCTGCATGTGGCCCTAACTGAACCACCCTTTGGAAATTTAGAATGCTATAATTTACCCAAAATATAGCCTTCACAAACATGTTTGACAGGTGCTTCAAGAGGAGGCAAAGAAGCAACCATATCAAACTTTTACAAACGCAGCAAACTGACAAAATTCAGATGTCCAAAACGTGCATGCCACAATTTTGCATCTGAAATAGCCCTTGAATTTGCAAGTGCATTTGCAAAATCTAGTTCACACTTGTCATACAAAGTGAGCTTATACGGCCCATGGCACAAAAGGCCAGATGCAACAATTTTATCACCAAAACTTGGATTCTGAATTGTACATCTGTCATCGACAAATTAGACTACAGGTCCAAGTCTAGCAAGTGCAGATACAAACAAAAGATTCTTCTTGATCCCAAGTACATAAAGTGCATCAAAAAGTGTAAAATAACTGCCATTTGTAGTAATAAGAATAATCTTTCCAACTCCCTGAACAGGATAAGAGGCATTTTTGGCACAAGTGACCGAATTCGCATGAGGGACAGACTCAAGAGAGGTGAGCAATTCATGATGTGATGTAATGAGCTTTGTAGCACCACTATTGAAATATCACACATGTGAATTTGCAACAACTGACATGCATGCATCTTTGGACTTCAGCTTATGACTGCTTAATCAAGTGATCATTAACTTTACAATAATGGCAACACATCTTCTTTTTTCCCTTATCACCATAATTTCCAGATGAAGTGTTGCCAACAGAAGCATTTGGAACAGAAGTTTTGACACTCGCAGAAAAACCATAAGAAGTTGCTGCATTGCTACTACCACCCTTTCTTTGAGAAGCAATAAAAGCCTTTTCAATTGCACGCTGTCTAGTCTTGTTTTTTTTGGAAAGTGACTCTTGCAACAACAATGTGCACAATGCATCGAACTTGAAAAGTTCAGGATTTCCTTGGGTCATAAGTCTGCAAGTACTAGCAAAAGCTTGGTAAGAATATGGCAAGGCATCAAGAACAACCTAGATTTATGCACAAGGTAACTGTCTGAAATGACTCCACCTACAAAAATAAGTTGCTCATTGGTATCCTTGACACCAATGTATATATCATCTTCCTCATGCATAATGTTTGATTTTAGCTCTTTATTCAACAAAGCAATTTTTTCCTCATTCCGACTTGTATAAAGACCAGCCACAATATCCAAAGCTTGTTTTGTAGATTTTGCTGAACAAACATGAGGAGTAATGGTGCTCTTTACAAAAAACACAATCAACACATGAGCCTGTGCATCGTTTACATCCTAACAAGCTTGTTTTGTAGTAGGCAAAACAACTCTAACAACATTCTTGCAGCGAGACCTGCAACATCCTCAATATCAACTACATCCTTAGAACCAAGACGTACATCAATTACCTCCATAACATTTCAGACGCCCTTGACAAAAGAACATGTTGCATCATGTAAGTCCACATAGGGTAATTGTCCCCATCCAACCTGTCCTCAACAGCAAACATCCTGAACACATCTATGTTGTTGTCAGCCATGGAAAATGTCTGCACCTGATGTGAAAACTACCCAAAATGAGGAGAAACTGAGTGAGACTAGCATGTGCTATATAGAACAACCCACAATAGACTATATAGGACCTGCTATGTAGAAAACGGCACTGACAAAATGTTTTCACTAAGTGACAAAATTGCATGTGTAGGCCTGCTTGTAGTGGAACCGTAGGCCAAAATAAGCCCGAATCAAAAATTTTGTCGACCTATAAATGCCCTCCAGAGCTCATTGAAACCCAAGAAAGCGAGAAGGGGTGTGTTCCAGTTGCTGGCGACTAAGCCCAAGAAGATGCAACTTGCTCTAATACCAATTGTTGGAATTAGGGTTGCAAGAAAACACATAGATTAGAGAAGACAAAGGAAGCTTAAGGCACACAATAGAGAGTGTATTACTTAGTGTGCAATGGAGAGATAGATAGCCCTAGAGTGATGGGCGTATATACAATGCACGGGGGAAAAGACCTCCTAAAGAGAGAAAAAATGCCTCAGCAGTCCTAGTGTGTTTACACAGATCACTACCACATGTATATGGTAACACAAATTATGACTTGAAATTTTTGGAAATCTCTCACCAAGTGTCTCTTCTCAAACCGATAACCTTGGAGGTCTAGTGTGATTGCTATGTCCTGGGACTACCATCACCGCTATATGACAACTTTTTGTTGAGGCTTGTTTTGACTATTCAAGTGCTTGTGGACCATGTTGCGGTTAACTATAACCTTATGGAAGAAACCTGACCCTAATTTTGGTGCAGGTTTCAAAATGGAAGCACAATCATCTTTTGAGTGTAATTGATGTCAAGAATGCTTTTTCAACAATTCTCTAAATCTATCTGAGAACTTGTTTGGTGATTTTGCTTGGAATTTTTTTGGAATTACTCCGAGTGGAGTAGTGAGAAATGATGTTTGAGAATGCTTGCACATACTCATGGCCCTAGACCCTTATGGTTATTTGCAAGGGGAGTATTGAATGTTTTGAAAAGTGTTGTTTTTACATATGTTCCGGACCCTTGTGGTTCTTTACGGTGAGAGTATTAATAAGTATGAGTAGTGGCCTCTATATCTCATGGCCCAGACCTTTTTAGGTTATTTGCGGTAGGAGTAATGAGGGACTTATTGAACAGCTCATGACCCAGACCTAGATGGTTATTTGCGGGGGGAGGGTTCATCAACAATTTTATGTTTCTATGTCTTGTAACATGCATAGGTGAGCGTTTGTGCTGCATTATGATGTGCCAACCACTTAATATTCCTAATTGGGAAAGATTTCTTGGGTATGTAATTTTAATGTATCAAGAGACATGTTAGAGATCAACACCGTCTGGGTGTGATGGCTAGTAGATCAAGAATTGTGAGGTTAGCTATTTCACTTTGGCCATCCGTTTGTGGGTGATAGGCCGAAGATAAGTTTAGCCTTGTTCCTAAATTCTCAAAGTGACCCTTCCAGAAATTACTGGTCATTCTAGGATCTCTATCCGACATTATGGACATTGGCAAGCCATGGTACTTGAAGATTTGTGAAATAAAGAGGGTTGCCATTTGATGGTCTTTGATAGTCTTTCTGACAAGTATAAAATGAGCTTGTTTGTTGAACCTGTCTACTATCATCCATATTCTTGTATTCCCATGGACATACTTAGGCAATCCAAAGATAAAATCCATGGATATGCTCTCCCATGGTGAATTACGGATTGGCAAAGGGTGAAGCAATCCAAGCTGCTTCCCTCTATCAAACTTTGTCTTTTGGCATACCACACATTTAGAAACACACTCTTGTATGTTTGATTTCATGATAGGCCAATAGAAATATGTTTCAATCCCCTTTAGGGTAGACTGAATCCCTCTATGCCCTGCATAAGAAGGAGCATGAGATTCATACATTACTTTCTCACGTAGTGAGCTAGTAACGCATAGTCTATTGTCACTACGTAACGCATAGTCTATTGCCATAGAGAAGATAACCATCTTGTAAAGTGGTCCCTCTTTCTTCCCTAGTGCAAGGGCTGAAATCACATCTCTAAAATCGGGATCAATAGCGTACTCATCTATCATAGAAGATAGATCATTGTGAGTTGCTATGGAAACCGCGTTCACTCTCGGCCATTTTGAGAGTGCATCGGCTACTTGATTATGCTTGCCAGCAATGTGAGCAATATGAAAATGAAATTGCAAAAGGAAATTTGCCCACCTCATTTGTTTTTCAGAGAGTTGGTCTGCGTCATGAAGTACTTAAGACTTTGGTGATCCGTTCGCAGAATCAAAGGAATCCCCAATAAATAGTGCTTCCATGAGTCTAAGGCATGTAGAACTGCAAGGAGTTCCTTTTCATATATGCCTAGAGCTTCCTCAATAGTACGAGCCTTTAACTTTCATAGCCCATGGCGTGCCCTTCTTGAAGCAAAACAACTCCAAGGCAATCACTACAAGCATCACATTGGACCTCAAATGGGTTTGAGAGATTCGGTAGTGTAAGCACATGTTGAGAGATAATCTTTTCTTTCGAAAGCATTGTTCTCCTTGGAAGACCATGTGTACCTAACGTTTTTCTTTGTTAGGTCATGTAATGGTCCTGCTATTAGTGAGAACTTCTCTATGAAGCCTCTATAGTATGCAGACATACCTATAAAGATTCTTGAGAGATTATGTGACCTAAATACTGAATCTCTTGTAAGAAAACATCACTTTTCTTTCGATTAACAAAAAGTTTTCTCTCTCTTAGAACTTGAAATATTACCTAGAGGTGTTTCTTGTGTTTGTCTAATGAATTAGAGTAGATGATGATATCATCAAAGAACACTGTAGTAAAGGTTTGGTAAGGCCTGAATAGCTTCTCCATCAAGCATTTGAATGTGGCTGGTGCATTGGTCAAGCAAAAAGGCATGACAATGTATTTGTAAATACCAAACGTAGTTCGAAATGTGGTCTTTACAATGTCTTGATCAGTTATCCTTATTTGATGATAGCCACTTTTTAGGTCAATCCTACTGAAGTAGGTAGACCCTTGTAGATTATCAAATAGGTCTTCTACCCGTATAACGGGAAATCTATTCTTGATAATGATCCTATTTAGTGCTCTATAGTCGACACACATACGATATGTGCCATCTTTCTTTTTCACTAGTAGCACAGGAGAACAAAATGGAGATGAGCTAGGCCTAACCATGCCCTTCTCAACTAACTCATGCACTTGCCGCATAATCTCCTCTTGTTGAGCTTGAGAAACTCTATAAGGAGGTTTGTTAGGTGGTGAACTTCTTGGAAGAAGTACAATTGCATGGTCATCATTGCCATGTTTAGGAGGTATCTCACAAGGGATGTTGTCAATAAAGACATCTTGAAACCCCTTGAGAAAATTGGATAACTCTAATTCCTTTTAATTGTGTATATTTTCTTTTGCTAAAACATAAGGTTCATTTTGAGAATCTTTAACAAAAATCGTGTATATGGAAATAGGGCTCTTTATTGAATTGTTGAAAGATTGTGTATGTACAATGGGTATAGTGTTACCCATTTCCTTAGCATCTATATACATATCTTTTTCCCTGAACATAAAGGAGATTCTCCTTTCAGGGAATTTAACATTGGCAGCCATGCAATCAAACCATGGTGCCCCTAGGATTACATCCTCATGCTTGAGAGGAGAGATAAAGAAGTCCTCTTTGTCCACATAGCTTTGGACATGGAGCCTCATTTTCCCGCTTAAGGGAGTGACTAAAGCTTCTTGCCCCTTGAAAGCAATGTTTGCGGGTAGGACATCTCCCATCTCGTAGGCTTGTATGCCTAGCTTGGTGTCCAACTCTATAGATGTAAAATTGTGATTAGAACTAGGGTCAAAGAGAATAAAAGCATCATGTTCTCTTACCTTTCCCCAAGCATGGCATAGAGGAGATCCTTTGTGATGATTTTTCTCCTCTTGTATTTCGACCAAGGTAGCTAAGGAGGATCATGGCAGTTGTTCTTTTGGGGACAAGCGCGGTACACATGCCCTTATTTGCCGCACTTGAAACACCGGTTATCCTTGCAATAACGCTCAAGCTCTTCAGGAGAGAGTTTATTTTTGCCTTTGTAACCTCCCTTCTCCTTAGCTTTGCTGGAATTGCGCTTAGGAGACTTTTGGACATTGTCCTTCCCCTTAGGCTCATTGGAACCCTTGTTTTTAGGGGGCTTAGAATTCCTATTAGCCCCTGTTTGGAAATTGATTTGAGAGGACACCATAGTATGATGTATTTCCGCCGATATGGTGTGTGGCCTGTGGGAGTTGACATACTCTGCCATTTCTTCGGTTAAGCCCGCACAAAATTCCTGCTTTTGCTCTCCAAAATTCAACCTTTTTTCAAGACAGTGGCTTTGAGTTGTAGGTCCCAAAACTTGTCTACATATTTGTGGATGGATTCATAGGGAGAGAGCTTCAAGATTCTCCATTCGGTGAGTACTTTGTCTTTGGCATCGGTGGTTAAAAACTGCTTCATAATGGAAGCTCTTAAATCTTTCCATGTTTGTGGATCTTCACATTTGGCTCTTAGGCTAGACCACCATTTTTGGGCGGACTTTTGAAAGTGCAAAGCTACATGGCATAGCTTAGAGGACTCCGTGAAGCCCTCATCTCCGAGCGCCACATGAAATTGTTGGATAAAGGCCAAGACTTTGTCTGTAGCACCAAAAGTGCCATCGTAGCTAAGGAAAGAGATGCTCTTCCCTCCCTCTTTGAACTTCTTCAGCTTTGATGACCTCTTCCATGCGGCATAGGATTTCCTATGGCCTCTTCTTTTTGATGGTTCAAAGGTTGCACCATCACTTTCTTCAAAAGATGAAGAATTTTAGGAAGATGGAGAAGAGGGTGACCTCTTTCTTGCCTTTTTATTTCCTTGATCTTTGTTGTCTTCACCAATCACTGTCATAAGAGGAAGAGGATGAAGAAGATGGAGAAGAGGGTTTCCTCTTTCTCGCCTTTTTCTTCTCTTGCTTTTTGTCATCCCTCTTTGAAGTATGGTGTGGAGAAGTATGTGATGGTCTTATGCATGTTGGAGGCAATGGAAAGCATTTAGCCCGCCGTCTTCGTGGAGCCATCTCTATTGAGGTGGTGGGAAACTCACTTCTTTATCGTTCCTTTGGTAGAGGCTCTCGAGTTCTCCTTTGAGAAGGAGATGCGTCATCAAGGAGCAAATTTCCGAGCCCTTCATAGTGATCCTCTTCTTCTTCCCAAATCGAAGAGAGACCTCTTTTGTAAGTCTTGCAAGGAGGCTTCCTAGGTGCTCTCTCGTCATGGTGGGGATCTTGGAGAATCCCATGGTCACGAAGCTGCCATTGCACTTCACTATGGATTGCCCATGGCTTATTGAAGCCTAGAAACAAGATAGTTAACAAGCATTGGGGCATCATTAGTAGCTTGCTCATTAGCAAAATCAAAGTTATCAACATTAATTTCACTCTCTTTACTATTTTCAGCCATTCTAACAACTTCTAGGTGTAAACTTTCTAGTTGTACTTTGGCACTTCAAGCCCTAGTTGCTACTATACCAGTGGCTTGAATACCATTAATTGCAAGGAATAGAAGAGAGGGTCATTCAACACCAAAACAACACCGACTCTTGTCAACCTTCTAATAGCTCAATAGTGGTTAAGCCGTAGGCAAGCGCCATAGGACTCCACTATTAAGACCATAGCTCTTGACGGTGATGCCCTGTTAACTGCACAAAGGCAAGCGCACTGCAAGTCTGAAAAATCCCTATTCTACTTACTCACATGCAATTAATAGTACCAACCATTGATAGATAGCTTGAGGACCTCCCTTCTTGAGCAAGAAAAGAGAAACCTTGTGCTCTGATACCAATGTAACATTTACTAGTCTAGTAACTTGTGTGTAGCGGAAAATAGCATGAGCATGGTCAGCATTTCATTAGAATAGATTCCTAATGAGAATAACAAGAGTGCTTGGGTGGAGAGAGCAACAAAAAGCATAACACCTAGTTAGATAGCATGAACAATACTTCAAAAGAGTGAGAAATTAAGCAAATGACAACAGTTGAGGACTAGATTTGGATGGAGCCGGTCCCCCCTCCAAAAGGCTTTCTATTATGGTTTTTCCCATCAAGAGAGACATTTTACAATACAATACTTTGTTTTCCTTAAATTCTAGCTAGCATTAGGAAATTTCGGAGGTCATTTGGAGGGCCTTCTAAGAAAATGTATTTTTTGCACTCTCTCTCTAGAAAAAATGACAAATAAAAGAGCTGGGTCTTCCATAGTAAAACTTCAAAAAGTGTACTTTAAGTACATTCCTTACCCCTCTGAACATTCGTTCGTAGTGATTGAGGGATAATACTCTTTTTAGTTGTATTGAATGAACAACGTCAATACGGAGGGAATGAGGCTAACATGGAGGGACAAATCCGCAGCCGCTATTCACTCTCCATTAAACCTGCACATTTGGCTAATGGCGCACTCCTCAAATGGCACAAATGTTACCCACAAACGAGCCAAATATCACCTTCACATTGATTTGGACAATGAGTACCAACCATTGATTAAGCGCAGTAAAACAAACACACATATACCTCCCACCTCCATAGACACGCTCAGAGCTCAAGGAGCTAAACACATAGATATCTGGACGAGAGGCTCTCTCTACCCTAAGAATCCAATAACTAATGCGTCTCCACCGTTTGTCAATCCTACAAGCTTATTGACCTTTGCTGGTGATGGAGAAAACGGCCTTCTGGGTTATTGTAAATCACTTACAAGAGAAGCTGGAACTTACAAGAGCATTTTCCAATCTCAACAATGTGAGATTGTTCGCCTTTCACATTTACATTCTACAGATCAGGTTACCATTTTGCAACATAAAACAGAGGTACAAGAACTGAAAGAAAAGGTGCGAAGTTGTCAAATGAAGGACACCATCTTGGGTGGTCGTATCCGAAAGAAGAAATTGCGCAATCTTGAAACATTGCAGGTTGCATCAGGAGGTCTCAAGAAAAGAATCCGAGCATTAAGGTGATGCTTCTTGGTTGGCTACATTGTCTTAGTTAAGTAATCACTTTGTTTTTTCTTGTTATGCATTGTTTTCATGTGCCTAAATAGTGTTAGTGAAGCAAATTTTCTGTTATTTACTTATGCATTGTCTTCATGTAGAGACTCAATCTATCCTGACAAGGAAAACATTGACCCCAAAGCCAATATAGGAAAGAGATTGAAGCCACTTATAAGTAGAAGCCTGGCAGCAGATATAGTACATGACAAGAAGTTTAAGGTTCTACAAAGAAATGTAGTGGACCGCTTTATTTCAGAGAACTCAGTGCCTGCAAAAGAGATACAAGGCACACTTGATTCACTTGGTGTAAGCAAAAGAGGATATTCGGCTATCCAAAAGTCTGTCTCAACCATCTTTGTTAGGAAGGGTATAAAATCCAAACTTCTACCATCAGCCTCAAGTGTTTGGAAAGAGAGGCTTCAGCTTAACGAGGCACAGGGAGACTATCTTGGACAACCCTTTCATATTAAAGCAACTTACAGTGGCCATGGAGCCAACACTGTGGCATATGATGAGTTCAACAATATTTTTATGGACCTGCGGATACTACAGAAGAGAATGGTGGAGTTTTACAACGTCACATTTGAAGAGTCACGTGGACTATTACATTTTGTGTTAAAACTGGATGAGTGTGAGCTTGTTAAAGAGAAAAAGCTAGAGCGTGTTACTATTACTTTAATGAATAGAGCCCTCTCAAAGTGTCCCAGTGATGATCCTTTATATTTTAGTGTTCAATCAGAATCTAACATATGGTGGCTTGGTGCGTTTGAGGTAAGCGATATTCTCAAGTAAGCTCAAATATTTAGATCTACTTAAGTCTCATTTATTTTGTGTTGCAGGTAAAGAAAGAAGATCATGAGATTCTATATTGGGTGTTCCATCGAACTAATATTCCGGAGCTGATTGATCGGCAGACTAACCAGGGAGAGGTACTACGTCTAGATGGAAGGGGAGACTTTCAAGTTCAGTGGCATCTTGCAGGTGACCTTAAAACATTAAAGTGCATGTATAATTGTGGAATGGGTGCAATGGCAAAGTCACCGTGTTTGTTCTGCATGGAGCCTGCAAAGGTCATGAACCCAAAGTGGTGGAGAAAAGCTCCAACACGTCACATTGAGGATCCTGCTTTTCGACCAGTTTTGAAAATACCACTTGTGAATGTTCACATTTGTACAATGCATGCCCTTTGTAGAATTGTAGAGAAATTGGTCTACTTATACATCGGGTTTGCTTGGAAGATTAAGAACTCTGCAGAACGACAAGTAGCCTTGCAGTGCTTAGAAATGGTACTGTCGGATATGGGGCTTCATGGTGGCAATGTGAAAATCCAGCGGGATGAAAAGAGATCAACTGCTGAGAAGGATGTCCCATGCAAACCTTCCATCGGTGGGGTGAAGGCACGGAGGTTTTTATCTAAGCCCCAAGGTACAAGAGATCCAAAGCTAACAAAACATGGAAAAATATATAACACATCTTATGTTAGCAAGGTAGAGTATCAGAGCTGGAAAAAGCTACATATTGCAGTCAAAGACCACGAACCAACTACTCGTAACGCGAAGGCTGAGGTTTGGCGATCAATAGACATCCTATTTTTGATGTGCGACAAAGATGACTGGTCACAAGGTGATATGAACAAGTTCAAGGAAAATCTCAACCTTCTGAAAAAATCATTCAAGACAGCATGGACAGACACCCAGATTACTCACTACATGGTATTATTGTGTATTTCATTCTCTCTTATGTGCAAATATGTGAGTGTAAAACATTCTAACTAATCTGTTTTCATATCCAGCACATCATCTTCAATCATTTGCCATATTTTATACAGAAGTATGGGAACCCGGCAATATGGAATACCCAAGGGATGGAAAAGTCTCATTACATGGCGAGAAATGCTTATTTCAGGCACACACGACATGGTGGCTCTCGAATCAAGGCTAACAGTTTGAGAGAACTATTTGAATGGTTCTATCGTAGAATCATTCATCGAATGCAGGCAAAAGAAGTCTTGGCAAATTCAGCAACAGCACAAGCAATCAGACATTTACAACAACAAAAATCTAAAAGATCAATGGCATACAACAACTCCGGAGCTCGTGAAAGTCAACGAAGGTGGAGAGAGACAATGGTGTATGTGAATCACAAGTGGAGAAAGATACTCTGAGTGGATGGCATTGTAAAAAATTTATGTAATACATGACCTTATACAATTGCTACTTGAAGTGTATCAAGATTTTGCAGGTTCAATTTTGTTTTTTGGCACGTCACCCTTGTAACGAATCATGAGATGTTTGCCATACTCTAAAAGTTCATCTGGGTTTTGTCTACCAAGAGCTAGTGCCATTGCTGTGTACGTGTAGTAATACGCTGCCCGACCACCTGTATAGCCTGGGCAGTAACCAAAACAATCTCTAGCAAACACTTTGTCAACAAGAATGACTTTATCTGCACTTTTGGGCAGCACCGGTCCACCCAAGAAGCGTGATAGTGTCTTGAATGTGTAAGTTGCTATTGAACCCTCTTGTGACATGGAATTGTGAAAAACTACTATCGGTGACTCGCAGAGCTTTGAAAGGTACTGTGCTAGGGCCGCATCCCTTCCTCGATACTCTCTTGTCCGGCGCCGAAGGAAGTCATCCTTGTCAGCAATCCAAGACTGCACATACAATGTCAGAAATGACACAAACAGAGAGAGAGAGAGAGAGAGAGAGAGAGAGAGAGAGAGAGAGAGAGAGAGAGAGATACCATGAAGCTCTCATCCTGCAGAAAGAGGTTTTCTTGCCACAGGTCTACAGATGTAGTTGACCCCTGACCTGAATGGTTAAACCAATCCTCCACTTCTTTGTTACTTTTCGATGGTCTTAGGCTTTGTCTTATTGCTTGGAAGGTGGCTTCATCAGGGAGTGTCTCCTTGTATTTTTCAGCTTTCTCAAAGCATCTTCGAAGGCATTCCATTGGATTGCTGGATGTTTCCATTGCCTCATCATCACTACTATCCTCTGAAACAAATCCACTCCTCTCCTCTTGGACTCTGGAAATAATAGCCAGGGAGAAATCCTCCCTTAAATAAAACACACTTTGCACATCATGTAAGAAGATATAGGTCCTGTCTCCAATCCTGAACTCAGGCACAGCTGGCAACATCATCTGAGCATGCTTCTCAGTGAAGTTACTGACATCCAATGGAAGTTTGATTTCTGTGGTTTTCACGGAGAGCATCTTACTTCTTTGTACTTCAATTGCCTCAACCTCAAGGTCAACTGTGTCTTCAACCTCCTCGACTTCTTGCATATGAGTTGTCTCCTCGCATTCCTCTTCAGGTGCTGCATCATGCTCCTCTAACACCTCATCAGGATTCTGCATGAGGAATCCAAACAGGCTGTTGAGGTAAATCATAAAGCCAAAGGCTTCCTGAATGAGTTTGCATTCTTTTTGGTGCAAAGGGCAGACTGAATGTCGGCAAGAGGGTGGTAACTCCCTATACTTCTTCACTCCCTGTCCCTTTCCACCACAGTCATTTAAATGCACAAGAGTCATAGTAGGCAGAACAACCCTTCCTACCTGCACCATCACCTCAAACTTATCTCTGTAGGACTGCAAGAAATTACTGTGCTGAGCTAATAGGTCTTCAATGTCAAACTTTGGATTAAACATAGAATGAATTAGATCATACTTGTCCCCAGCACCACAAGATGCTGCAAAATCAAACAGCCTCTCATCAGTTGCAGCTGGGTCTTCCAGAGAAGCTACATCCTCCTTTTCTTTACATTCTGTACTTTCTAGCACATCTGCATCATCGGAGAAGTCTATATTTCTCTTTCTGGTATTTTTCTTGAGATGTACCTTACAGGGCACCACACCCTTGTCGGGTGAGGAATCCTCTTGCCCTGGTGACCTCTCTGATTGGTCTTCACCAACAAACTTTTCCTCAGATATGTCCTGAAAAAAGTCAACAGTTCTTTTGGCAGATACATTAAGCAACTGAGCCTGCAAGGTTTGAAATCCTGGCACAAGCCCTGGATCTGGTTTCAGCCTCTTCTGCCTACTGGACCTTAATCCTAATCATCAAGAAACATAACAAGTCAAAACCAAGAGCGTGACAATTCTGCCAAAACCCAACCATCATGATCTCTCTCTCTCTCCCCTTATAGATATAAATATATCTATAAATATAAATAAATAAATAAATAAATATATCTGTCTCTCACCAAAACAGAAACACACCTAGTCTCTCTCTCTCTCTCTCTCTCTCTCTCTCTCTCACTCACTTTGCATTTGTCTATAGGACTAAAGGCGCGCGAAGAAGGAAATGTGCCTTGTGCAAACCTCTCCGCGCGCCTTAAGTACAACTGCCAGAGAAATAGCATTACTAACGGCGCGCGGAGAGAGTAGCCAAAGGAACTTTCCCTTCCTCGCGCGCCTTTAGTCCAATGGACAAATGCAAAGAGAGAGAGAGAGAGAGAGAGAGAGAGAGAGAGAGAGAGAGAGAGAGAGAGAGAGAGAGAGGATGTGTCTGTGTATTTGTCTATGGAACTATGGGTATTGAGGTGT